>NC_091282.1:978173731-978490010 GCF_032444005.1 Ranitomeya imitator
ATTTAACCCATTGTTTATATTGATGCCTTTATTTGTGCCAATAATCAATTTTATCTTTTTGCTTACTTACGATATTTTATCTGAATAAAAGAGTGTATTTTGCAAAGTGTGGCTAATTCTCAATTCACCACAAGCAGGTGCCAGATAATGCATACCACTACTAGTAGTTTTCCTCACAGGTTTGCAAAATAACTTAATGCAGACATCAATATGAGAACAAGTGATTATAATATATATAAAATAATTATTATATAATTTATCCCAAATATTTAGTCTTGAAGTCAATCAATTTGTTGCTATGAGATGTAATATAAAGGTCAAATTGCAGGAGGTGATTTAAACTCTCCCACTAACAGGTGCTCATTCCGGTATACCACTGCTAATTGGGGTTTATCTCTACCCACAAATTACAACCTATAGTGTGGTTGGTAAATCTAAACTTCAAAATGCAACCAAATGATTTTAGTGAAATAATAGATTATTTTACCTGACAAGTGAATGGTTGTGATACAAGTATTGCAAGTGGCGCCCCTCTGGCCTGATGCACGTTTTGCCTTGCTTCTACGAAAGGCCACTTCTCATGAGCTTCGCCATGTGGTTAAGCAGTACAGCCACGTATGGGGTATTTATACTCAGCAGAAATTGTGGGACAAATTTTGGTGCAATTTTTACCCATTTCCCAATGCGAAATCTGGGGCTAAAACTAAATTTTGGTGGTAAAAATGCAATAATTATTTCCTCATTGCCCAATGGTATAAAATTCTGTGACCCACCTGTGGTGTCAATATAATCACTGCACCCCTAGGTGAATTCATTGAGAGGTTTGGTTTTTAGTGGGGATTCTGCTGTTATGGCACCTCAGGGACTCTGCCAATGTGAGATGGCAACATCTAACTAGTCCATCAAAATGTGAACTCCAATATGGTGCTTCTTCCCTTCTGAGCTTTGCACTGTGCCTCAAAAGTAGTTTTCAACCACATATGGGGTATCAGCATACTCAAGAGAAATTGCACAACAAATTTTGGGGTCCATTTTCTCCTGATACCCTTGTGAAAATAAAAAATTGGGGCTAAAATTACATTTTTGTGGGAAAAATTTGATTTTTTAAAATTTTTTACTGCTCCAAGTTATAAACTTCTGTGAAGCAATTGGAGGTTCAAGGTGCTCAACACACATCTAGATATATTTCATGAGGGGCCTGGTTTCCAAATTTTTTGTCACTTGTGTTTTTTTCACTGTTTAGGCACATCAAGGGTTCTCAAAACAAGACATGGCACCATCAGACCAATCCATTGAAGTCTGCTTTCCAAAGTCACTCCTTCTTCTCTGAACCATTCTGTCAGCCTTATCAGTAGTTTAACCCCACATATGGGATATCTGTGTACTCAGGAGAAATTGCATACCAAATTTGCATACCAATTTTCTGCTGTTATCCTTGTGGAGAACAATAAAATTGAGGCTAAATAAATTTTTGTGGGAAAAATGTGATTTTTTTTCATGGCTTAGTGTTATAAACTTCTGTAAAGCACCTGGGTGTTCAAGGTGCCCACTACACATCTAGATAAGTTCCCAAAACATTGTCACTTGTGGGGGGTTTCCACTGGTTAGGCACACCAGGGGCTCTCCAAACGCGACATGGCATCCGCTAATGATTCTAACAAATTTAGCACTCAAAAAGTCAAATGCCACTCCTTACCTTCCAAGCACAGCTGTGCGCCCAAGCAGTGATTTTCCCCCACATATGGGGTATTGGCGTACTCAGGATAAAACTGCACAACAAATGATATGGTGCAATTTCTCTAGTTACCCTTGAGAAAATACAAAATTTGGGCTAAAAACATATTTGCTGGAACATGTGATTTTTCTATTTTCACGGCTCAACACTATAAACTTCTGTGAAGCATCTGGGGGTCCAAGGTACTCAGCACACATCTAGATACTTTCGGTGAGGGATTTAGTTTCCAAAATGGTGTCACTTGTGGGCGGTTTCCATTGCTTAGGCACAGCAGAGGGTCTCCTAATGCAACATGGCATCCGCTAATTATTCCTGCAAATTTTCAATTCAAAATGTCAAATGTCGCTCCTTCCCTTTCAAGCCCTGCCATGTACCAAAACAGTGGTTATTCCCCACATATGAAATATCGGCTTGCTTGGGTCCATTTGTGGTTTAAAGTAACATTTTTTGTGCCAAAAAGTTAAATGTTCATTTAGTCCTTCCACATTCCAAAAATTCCTGTGAAGCACCTGAACTGTTAATAAACTTTTTGAATGTGGTTTTGAGTACCTTGAAGAGTGCAGTTTTGAGAATGGTGTCACCTTTGGGTATTTTCTGTCATTTAGGCCCCTCAAAGTCACTTCAAATGTGATGTGGTTCCTAAAAAAATGGTTTTGTAAATTTCATTGGAAAAATGAGAAATCACTGGTCAAATTTTAACCCGAATAGCTTCTTAACACAAAAGAATTATGTTTCAAAAATTGTGCTGATGTAAAGTTAACTTGTGGGAAATGTTATTTTTTTACTATTTTGTGTGACATAACTCTCTAATTTAAGGGCATAAAAATTAGAAGTCTAAAAATTGCCGTTTTTTCACAAATACACACAAATCATATCGAAGAAATTTTGCCACTACCTTGAAGTACAATATGTCGCGAAAAAAACAATCTCAGAATCAGTCAGATCCATTGAACCGTTCCAGAGTTACTACACATATTCTTTGTATTATGCTGCTTGCAAGTACTTTCCATTTCAGGAAAGCATCCACTATATACCACATAAAGTGACACTGGTCAGAATTGTAAAATTTTGTCCGGTCATGAAGGTCAAAACAGGCTCAGGGGTGAAGGGGTTTAAGAATAGTATTATATCATTTTTTACTGCACATGGGCACAAATCACACAGCACTTACTTTAATAACAATAATATTCTCAAATCTCACTGTTCATTTCCAATATATCATTGTTTCCATATGATTGGTAGAGCACTCCCAATTAGTCTAGAAATAAAATGTTATAAATGGCTTGGAAAATGATTGTTATCCTATGTTTCTGTGGAATAACTGCATGACAGAAGTTAACAGATAAGGAAATGAAGAAAGGAAGTGCAGACGCTAAAAGCAAATTGCAGTGAGTTCCAAAGGGAGCAGTATAATATAATAGGATAGAAGTTTGGAATGGCTGACATTTTTGTTAAACTCTGTTAAAAATTGTAACAAGGGAGACATAGGATACCACATTCTGACAAAATATTTATGTGCTTCGAAACAGAGCGTGGCAGAACTTTGGATATCAATCTGCTCCTGGTAGGGTTGGCTAATAAAAAATGTCAAATTTATTGCCTTCTGACTGCTAATGCTGCCCCAGATGTTCAACCACAAAATACACAGGTTAACCAACCAAGGAACTTGAGTAGAGGGAGAAACATTAATAAACTATGACCTTCAAAATGTATCTCTTTCCAAAGAAAGCACAATGCGAAACCAAAGAATAAACAATTGTTCCTCTGAGATAGCCCTTTCCTCTCAAAATAGGACTGAATTAATTCTAAAAAGGGGCACATTATTCTTGCTCCTTTACTGTAGATAAGAATAAGGTTTACTTTTGTAGACTAAATAAGAACACTTGCAGTAAGATAATCTTCCCTAGCTAGTAACTCCTGATGCTAATTTCTAAAAAGATTTATTTTATACAGTGTATAGAAAACACATAAAGGCATTCAAATTTCAAATTTGGTAATGTAAAAGTTTAAACTCCAGATTAATCATGTAAATAAGTTTGTGAACTTGCATTCAACAGAATTTGAGTGCACAGCTTACATTTCAGAATGATACAAACCTACAATATATTTCTCTCACAGCTGTGCAGATAATGATATATCATGTAGCATTGCACAGCTAATTAGGATTTTCTTCTAATACAAGTAGGATTAAAGGGGTTGTCTATAATTAGAAAACTTTAACTGCTTTACTCCCACAAGTGCAAGTGTACTGCATTGCTTTTAACAGTTGTGGGTGCTGTTGCAGTTTAGCCATTTTTACTTCAATACTACAATATCAGACCGAAAGCCTGGACCTTACAATGGAAAAAGCACCACATTTTTCTAATATTTGGCATCCTTACTAAGTCTCTGGTAAGTCAATCTTTGTTTTTCATTAATGTTTTTCTGTTATAAGTAAAGGTATCTCATCTCCCTGCTGTCTCTTCTCCCAAATGTCTCAGTAGATGGCAGAACATATAGGACTCATAATACAGAAAGTGATGTTGATCACATTAGTTCTTCCTGTAGAATCATGAAAAGATGTAACAACTTGTAAGTAGTGTTGAGCATTCCGATACCGCAAGTATCGGGTATCGGCCGATATTTGCGGTATCGGAATTCCGATACCGAATTCCGATATTTCCCGCGTATCGGATACCGGAATCGGAAGTTCCCAGAATTCAAAACTGCATGCAGCAGCCAATGAGGAATGAATGAATGGAAGTGTGGGCACATCCTGTTTAGCATGGTGGGCATGTAACTACTGGCAAGGCTGTGATTGGCCGCTGAAATGATGTCACGATGCACTATAAAAAACGCTGCCGCCATTTTGCACTCACTCTGCTGTGATTTCAGTTAGGGACAGGATGCTGTGTTCTAACTGAGGTCCAGTTGAGATAGTGAATTGCTTCATTGCGCTTTTCCCAGGCTAATTTAGCAAACGCTGTGTGTTCACCTTGCTCTTGCCTTGCAGCGCTGTTTTAACAGCGTTCTGCAAGGTCTCTCTGTGTGTGTGTGCAGCTCACTCTGTAGTCTGTGTGCAGCCATATACCCGGTTGTATTCAGCTCAGGGGGGGTTCACACTGCCTCATACTGTTCTATCCATTGTCTTTTTTTGCTCATAGTGCAGCCTTCTGCACATTTTTTCTAAAATTTCCTATTAGCGTTTTTCCACCCGTCTCTAGCTAAATTGTGGAAAAACACTACATAGGATAACCTATAGGAGGGTTTTTGGGCCTTGCAGCACCGTTTACGGCTGTCTGCACGGTCACCGTGTGAGCGCAGCTCACCCTGTAGTCTGTGTGCAGCCACAGCCGGTTGTATTCAGCTCAGGGTGCGTCACTGCCTCATACCGTTAAATAACTTTTCCTTTTTTTGCAAATAGTGCAGCCTGCTGCAAATTTTTCTAAAATTTTCTATTAGTGTCTTTCCACCCATCTCCAGCTAAATTGTGGAAAAGCACTAAATAGGATAACCTAGAGGAGGGTTTTTGGGCCTTGCAGTGCCGTTTACGGCTGTCTGCACGGTCTCCGTGTGAGTGTAGCTCGCCCTGTAGTCTGCGTGCAGCCACAGCCGGTTGTATTCAGTTCAGGGTGCGTCACTGCCTCATACCGTTAAATAACTTTTCCTTTTTTGCAAATAGTGCAGCCTGCTGCAAATTTTTTCTAAAATTTCCTATTAGTGTCTTTCCACCCGTCTCCAGCTAAATTGTGGAAAAGCACTACATAGGATAACCTAGAGGAGGGTTTTTGGGCCTTGCAGCGCCATTTACGGCTGTCTGCACGGTCTCCGTGTGAGCGCAGCTCGCCCTGTAGTCTGTGTGCAGCCACAGCCGGTTGTATTCAGCTCAGGGTGCGTCACTGCCTCATACCGTAAAATAACTTGTCCTTTTTTGCAAATAGTGCAGCCTGCTGCAAATTTTTTCTAAAATTTCCTATTAGTGTCTTTCCACCTGTCTCCAGCTAAATTGTGGAAAAACACTACATAGCATAACCTAGAGGAGTGTTTTTGGGCCTTGCAGCGCCGTTTACGGCTGTCTGCACGGTCCCCGTGTGAGTTAAACTCGCTCTGTAGCCCGATCTGCAGAAAAAAAAAAAAGTAAAGTTCACCAAACACCACTTAACACTTGTGTAGGCCACATTTTATCAATAATAAAGTCTAGTCCACACTTTACAAAATTAGTGTTTCTTACACCTGTTAGGAGGAGAATTTCAGGAATAAGCACACTAAGGCCTTAGTACTTTTCTGCTTATCTTTATCTGTCAAGCAAGATGAAGAGGGCAGGGAGTAAGGCACGTGGGCGTGGGCGCGGAGCAGGGAGAGGAGCAGGGAGAGGACGTGGTGATTCTGTGCCTGCTGCGGGCACCGGTGACTCATCATCACTCAGTTTCAGCAGGGAACAGTCCTTCATGCACAGCTTTGTCGGAGAGCGCCGTGCACCGCTGCTGCGTGAAGATCAAATTGAAGCCGTTGTCGGATGGATGGCAGCTAATGCATCGGCATCGACTTCAATTAGTGCCACATCCTCTCAGGCACAGACCACTGGAGAGCAGCCATCTGTCTCTTCACCACCTGCCAAATTGGCCAGGCAGTCAGAGAGCCCAGGACAGGAGCCGTCTCTACTTCTGTTCTCTGAATCTCTTGGCTTGGAAACAGGGGGCCAGCCAAGCAGCATTGGAGAAATGGAAGAAGAGGCAGTGTGCAGTGATACCCAACAGCTTTGTCTCTCTGACTCTGAAGAGGCGGGTGGGCCAGTGCCTCCGGTGACCACAGCACAGTACGCATCTGATGATGAAACTCAGGTGCCGCTTTCTGGTGCGTACTGTGCTGCCGAGACTACCCAGGAGGAGCAGTTGGTGGCAGAGGGTAGTGGAGATGATGAGGTCCTTGACCCATCGTGGCGTGAGGAACAGGAAGGTGGTGGGAGCAGCTCTGAGGAAGAGATTCCCCTAACGGGCCAAAGAGGGAGAGGGAGGGGGAAGACTGCGAAGCCTGTAGCCACCACTTTGGCACCCGTTAGGAGCCTGTCTCTTCCAAAAGCCAAAAAGGGTGCTCCCAAGACTTGCAGTGCCTGGTCCTTTTTGACACAGTTGCAGATGACATTTGTTTTGTCAAATGCAAGCTGTGTCATCAGAAAGTCAAAAGAGGTAAAAGTGTCAGCAACCTCAATACCACAAATATGTGGAAACATGTGCGGACCAGGCACGCGGTGGAGTTACAAAAACACACTGAAGACCTAGGCCAACCAACAGCGGCAGCTACCACCTCTTCAGCTCGTGTTGCCTCTTCCTCCAGCTCTCACACAGCTGGTTCGGCTTCCTCCCAGGATCGCCATGGAAGAACCTCTGGCACTGTTGTCCAGAGACCTAGTGTAATTCCACCCACAGCACCACGTTCCCAGTCATCCTCCCACTCCCAGCCTAGTCTACAGCCATCGGTAGTACAGGCATGGGAGAAAAGGCGGGCATTCTCGGCCAACCACCCCCGAGCACAGGCTCTGAATGCAGGCATTGCCAAACTTCTGACACTGGAAATGCTCTCATTCAGGCTAGTGGAGACTGACAGCTTCCGTGACTTGATGGCATTGGCAGTCCCACAGTACAAGGTGCCCAGCTGCTTTTACTTCACCAGGCAAGCTGTCCCTGCCCTGCACAAGCATGTGGAGGGACACATAAAACACGCGCTACTGAACGCCGTCAGTAGCAAGGTCCACCTCACCACCGATGCGTGGACCAGTCAACATGGACAGGGGCGATACTTTTCCCTCACTGCCCATTGGGTTAATGTTGTTGAGCCCGGTACAGATCGTGCGAGTGGCGCAGGACGTGTCCTGCCCACTCCAAGGATTGCAGGAATCCAGTCTGTACGCATTGACTCCTCCTCATACACAAGTTCCTCAGAATCATCGCTGCAGGAGCCGTCACAGTCCACCTCCACATGGACCCGTGAACGTTTACCTGTTACGACCGACATGAGCACAGCCATGGCCAAACGTCAACAGGCCGTCTTGAAACTAGTTTCTTTGGGGAATCGAAGCCACACAGCGCAGGAGCTCTGGAATGCCATCAAGCAGGAGAGCGATGTGTGGTTTGTGCCAGCGAATCTCCAGCCAGGCATGGTAGTGTGTGACAATGGCCGAAATCTGGTGGCAGCTTTGGCCATTGGCAACCTCACTCACATCCCATGTGTGGCACATGTGCTCAATTTGGTTGTGCAGAGTTTTCTGAGGGACTATCCGGATCTTGATGCACTGCTGCACAAGGTCCGCCTAGAGTGTGCTCACTTGCGGCGTTCCAGCTTGGCAAGATCCCGCATTGCTGCTCTGCAGCGCCGATTCCGCCTTCCGGAACACCGCATCATATGTGACCTACCTACCAGGTGGAATTCCACGTTACATATGTTGGAGCGGTTGTGTGAGCAGCAGCAAGCAGTAATGGAGTACCAGTTGCATCAGGCGCAAAGAAGTCGCAGTCAGCGCCGATCAGACTTCACAACCAGAGTGGGCCACTATGAAGGATGTCTGCCAGGTTTTGTGTCCTTTCGACTATTCCACGCAGATGGCAAGTGCAGATGATGTACTAGTCAGCATGACTGTCCCCCTTATCTGCCTGCTTCAACAAACACTGCAAGCGCTAAGGGATGATGTTGTGGAAGAGGTGGAGGATGAGGTGTCACCTTTTCCATCAGCTTCTGGAGAGTCAGCGCCACGTGGTTCCTCACAAAGGGGTAGGCAGGGGCCACTTTGTGAGGAGGATGAGGAGGAGTCAATGGAGGAGGAAGAGCTCCGTCCAGAGGAGGGAGTTACACAATTGTCCAGTGGTCAGTGTGTACAGCGAGGGTGGGGTGATGACGAGCGGGCAGAGATCATGTCTCAAGCAGGGGACAGCGTTTCTGGGCCAGTTGGCAGTCTGCAGCACATGGTTGATTTCATGCTGCAGTGCCTGAGAAACGACCGCCGCATCGGCCACATTCTCAACATGCCTGATTATTGGGTGTTCACCCTCCTCGATCCTCGCTACCGGGACAACGTCGAAAACCTCATCCCAGCGTTGACCCGGAAACGTAAAATGCGGGAGTACCACGACACACTGGTGAATTCCATCATCTTCTCCAGTCCAACTGAGAGGAGTGCTGCTAGTGCTTTACAAAGCAGCTCAGTGCGTCGAGGCAGTGGAGGAGGCTCTGCACAAAGAGGGAGCAGAAGCAGTGCCTCTGCCCAAGGCAAGACCAGTATGGCACAACTGTGGCAAACTTTTGTGTGCCCGCCCCAAATGTCTACACCATCACCGGCGGCTCCAGTCAGCAGGAGGCAACGGTTCCGTCAGATGGTGACAGACTACATGTCTTGCCCTCTTACTGTACTCTCAGACGGCTCTTCCCCTTTCAAGTTTTGGGTCTCTAAGCTGGATACATGGCCAGAGCTAAGCCAGTATGCATTGTTGGTGCTGGCTTGCCCTGCGGCTAGTGTCTTATCGGAACGTGTCTTTAGTGCCGCAGGTGGTGTACTAACAGACCGTCACATGGGACTATCCTCCGAAAACCTTGACCGGCTTACTTTTCTGAAAATGAACCAGGCCTGGATCTCGCAGGAATTTGCCACTCCTCTGCCTGATTAAGTAATTGGGTGTCATCCAGGTCTCCTGATGTGTTCATCTTTCTACCACCTGAACTGCTATTCCTGGGCTCCAACACCGCCAGATGCGGCTCAGAAGTGCAGGCTGCACAGTGAAAACATACGACCCAGTGTTATTGGGTTTCAGTAACGTCAGCTGATCCCCAGCTGTGTAGCCGGCAATGTGTCCTGCGACCGCCACGCTGGCACAACAACCTAAATGTAAGGGAACCTGTCCCCCCCCCTCGGCATTTGTTACTGAAAGAGCCACCTTGTGCAGCAGTAATGCTGCACAAGGAAAAGGTAGCTCTTTTAGTTTAGCTCCTTGCACACACAGAACTTAACACTTATAAAATGTGTTCACTGATACCGTTATACCGTCCCGGAGCTGGGACTTTCCTTCGTAATGTGACGCAGCACAGCCGTCATTCCTCCCCCCTTGGTGCCGTGCGCTGCCTCCTCAGTGTTGTTTTAAGCTGTCACGGACCCTGCGCTGTTCTGTTATCCCTTGGCCATGCCCAATTTGCGCTGCCTGTCTTCTGACATAATTTGGTGTCAGGCTGGCTGCGCCTGTGCGGCCGCACTGCCCGAGATCCCGCCTTGCAGTGTCTTCTGATTGAATCAGACTGCGGGCCTGGGATCCATGGGCATGCGCAGTGCATATCTTCCCCTCAGACTCTCGCTCATCTCCCTCCGCCTTCTTCAGACTGTGCGCCATCAGCTGATTCCTAATAGCATGCCACGGCCGTGACGCCGCACAGTCTGAAGAAGAGGGAAGGAGGGGAGTGAGAGTCGAGGATATGCACTGTGCATGCCCATGGATCCAAGGCCCGCAGTGGGATTACATTAGACGACACTGCGAGGTGGGATCTCGGGCAGCGTGGACGCACAGGCACTGACAGCCTGACGCCTAAATGATGTCAGAAGACGGGCACCGCTAAGTGTGCATGGCCAAGGGATAACATAACAGCGCAGGCTCCGTGACAGCTTAAAACAATGCTGATGAGGCAGCGCACGGCACCAAGGGGATAGGAATGACAGCTGTGCTGCGTCCCATTACAAAGGAAATTCCCACCTCCAGGACGGTTTTACGGTATCGGGGGCCACATTTTAACTGTTTACTTCTGTGTTTGCAAGGAGCATAATTAAAAGAGCAACCTTTTCCTTTTGCATCCTTAGTGCTGCACAAGATGGCTCATTCAGCTACAAACGTCTTGGGGGGGGGGGTTAAAGATTCCCTTTCAACTTGCTCCAATCAGGCTTCAGCCTACACTCTGTTCCTCCGCTACTCGTGCTGTCCCTGGGCTCTAACACCGCCAGTTGGTGCCTGGAAGTGCTGTTCGCACAGTCAACAGTTGCTCCTCTGTTATTGGGGTTCAGTAACATCAGCTGATCCCCAGCTGTGTGTGCGGCAATACCTCCAATCTGCTCCTCCTGCTGTCCCTGGGCTCTAACACCGCCAGTTGGTGCCTGGAAGTGCTGTCTGCACAGTCAACAGTCGCTCCTCTGTTATTGGGGTTCAGTAACATCAGCTGATCCCCAGCTGTGTGTGCGGCTATACCTCCAATCTGCTCCTCCTGCTGTTCCTGGGCTCTAACACCGCCTGTTGGTGCCTGGAAGTGCTGTCTGCACAGTCAACAGTCGCTCCTCTGTTATTGGGGTTCAGTAACGTCAGCTGATCCCCAGCTGTGTGTGCGGCAATACCTCCAATCTGCTCCTCCTGCTGTCCCTGGGCTCTAACACCGCCAGTTGGTGCCTGGAAGTGCTGTCTGCACAGTCAACAGTCGCTCCTCTGTTATTGGGGTTCAGTAACATCAGCTGATCCCCAGCTATGTATCCGGCAACGTGTCATGCGACCGCCACGCTGGCACAACTAAAATGTAAGGGAACCTGTCTCCCCCCCCCCTAGGCGTTTGTTACTGAAAGAGCCAACTTGTGCAGCACTAATACTGCAGAAGGAAAAGGTCGCTCTTTAAATTATGCTCCTTGGAAACGCTGAACTACACACTCATGTAATGTGTCCCCTCACACCGTCAAACCGTCCCGGAGGTGGGACTTTCCTTTGTAATGTGATGCAGCACAGCCGTCATTCCTACCCCCTTGGCTCCGTGCGCTGCCTCCTTAGCGTTGTTTGATTCTGTCACGGACCCTGCGCTGTTATGTTATCCCTTGGCCATGCACAGTTTGCGCTGCCCGTCCTCTGACATCATTTGTTGTCATCCTGGCTGCGCCTGTGCGTCCACGCTGCCCGAAATCCCACCTCGCAGTGTCGTCTAATGTGATTCCACAGTGGGCCTGGTATCCATGGCCATGCGCAGTGCATATACTAGCCTCTCACTCCCCTTCTTCACGCTTCTTCAGACTAGGCGGCGTCAGTTGATCCCTAATAGCATGCCACGGCCGTGACGCCGCACAGTCTGAAGAAGCAGGAAGGAGGGGAGTGAGAGGCGTTGATATGCACTGCGCATGCCCATGGATCCCAGGCCCGCAGTGGGATTACATTAGATGACACTGCGAGGTTGGATCTCGGGCAGCTTGGACGCACAGGCACTGCCAGCCTGACACCTAAATGATGTCAGAAGACGAGCACCGCTAAGTGTGTATGGCCAAGGGATAACATTACAGCGCGGGCTCCGTGACAGAATCAAACAACGTTGAGGAGGTGGCGCACGGCACCAAGGGGGTTGGAATGACGGCTGTGCTGTGTCACATTACAAAGGAAAGTCCCACCTCCGGGATGGTTTAACGGTGTGAGGGGACACATTATATGAGTGTGTACTTCAGCGTTTGCAAGGAGCATAATTTAAAGAGCCACCATTTTTCATGTGCAGTATTACTGCTGTACAAGATGGCTCTTTCAGCAACAAATGCCTGGGGGGGGGTTAAAGGTTCCCTTTCAACTTGCTCCACTGCAGGCTTCGAATTACACTCTGCTCCTACTGCAGACCCTGGGCTCTAACACCATCAGTTGTTGCCCGCAAGTGCTAGCTGCACAGAGAAAAACACCCGCCAATGTGTTAGTGGGGTTCAGCAACACCAGCTGTTCCTCTGCTGTGTAGCCGGCAACGTGTCCAGCACAAGCCACGCTGGCACAAGAACAGACTTTTTCCTGCCTCCAGTGCAGGCTTCGGCCTACACTTTGCTTCTCTTTGATTCCCTGGGTTTCAACACTGTCAGTTGTCACCAGGAAGTGTTGTCTACACAGAAAAAACACTCGCTGATGTGTCAGTGGGGTTCCGCAATGCCAGCTGTTCCCCTGCTGTGTAGCCAGCAACGTGTCCTGCAAACGCCACGCAGACACAACAGACCTAAAGCTGCCACCAGTGCAGGCTTCGGCCTACACTCTGCTCCTCTTCTCCTCCTGCTGACCCTGGGCTCTAACACCGCCAGTTTTTACCCGGAAGTGCTAGCTGCACAGAGAAAAACACCCGCCAATGTGTCAGTGGGGTTCAGCAACGCCAGCTGTTCCCCTGCTGTGTAGCCGGCAACGTGTCCTGCAAACGCCATGCAGGCACCTGAACTGAAATTAAAGGGAACTTGCCCACCCCCTAGGTGTTTCTATGTATAACAGCCACCTTGTACAGCAGTAATGCTGCATTTGTACAAGGTGGCTAACTTTTTCTCCTTGCCCACGTGGAACTCAACACGTATAAAATGTGTCTCATTAGAGACCATTATATTGTCCCTGAGGTGTGACTTTCCTTTTTAATGACACGCAGCACCCCCCTTGGTAGCGCTGCCCGTCTTCTGACATCATTGGTTGGCTGGCTGTGCCTGTGCGTCCGCCCTGCCCGACACAACGTCCCTCGTTGTCTGATATATTTTGACTGCGAGGGTGTGATTGATGGGCATGTGCAGTGCATATGTTCGCCTGTCTTCACTCATCTCCTTCCGCCTTCTTCAGACTGTGCGGCCTCATGGCCGCGGCATGCGATAAGGGATCAGCGGAGGCCACCCAGTCTGAAGCAGGTGTAAGGACATGAGTGAGCGGCAAACATACAGTGGGGCAAAAAAGTATTTAGTCAGTCAGCAATAGTGCAAGTTCCACCACTTAAAAAGATGAGAGGCATCTGTAATTTACATCATAGGTAGACCTCAACTATGGGAGACAAACTGAGAAAAAAAATCCAGAAAATCACGTTGTCTGTTTTTTTAACATTTTATTTGCATATTATGGTGGAAAGTAAGTATTTGGCCAGAAACAAAATTTCATCTCAATACTTTGTAATATATCCTTTGTTGGCAATGACAGAGGTCAAACGTTTTCTGTAAGTCTTCACAAGGTTGCCACACACTGTTGTTGGTATGTTGGCCCATTCCTCCATGCAGATCTCCTCTAGAGCAGTGATGTTTTTGGCTTTTCGCTTGGCAACACGGACTTTCAACTCCCTCCATAGGTTTTCTATAGGGTTGAGATCTGGAGACTGGCTAGGCCACTCCAGGACCTTGAAATGCTTCTTACGAAGCCACTCCTTCATTGCCCTGGCGGTGTGCTTTGGATCATTGTCATGTTGAAAGACCCAGCCACGTTTCATCTTCAATGCCCTTGCTGATGGAAGGAGGTTTGCACTCAAAATCTCACGATACATGGCCCCATTCATTCTTTCATGTACCCGGATCAGTCGTCCTGGCCCCTTTGCAGAGAAACAGCCCCAAAGCATGATGTTTCCACCACCATGCTTTACAGTAGGTATGGTGTTTTATGGATGCAACTCAGTATTCTTTTTCCTCCAAACACGACAAGTTGTGTTTCTACCAAACAGTTCCAGTTTGGTTTCATCAGACCATAGGACATTCTCCCAAAACTCCTCTGGATCATCCAAATGCTCTCTAGCAAACTTCAGACGGGCCCGGACATGTACTTGCTTAAGCAGTGGGACACGTCTGGCACTGCAGGATCTGAGTCCATGGTGGCGTAGTGTGTTACTTATGGTAGGCCTTGTTACATTGGTCCCAGCTCTCTGCAGTTCATTCACTAGGTCCCTACGCGTGGTTCTGGGATTTTTGCTCACCGTTCTTGTGATCATTCTGACCCCACGGGGTGGGATTTTGCGTGGAGCCCCAGATCGAGGGAGATTATCAGTGGTCTTGTATGTCTTCCATTTTCTAATTATTGCTTCCACTGTTGATTTCTTCACTCCAAGCTGGTTGGCTATTGCAGATTCAGTCTTCCGAGCCTGGTGCAGGGCTACAATTTTGTTTCTGGTGTCCTTTGACAGCTCTTTGGTCTTCACCATAGTGGAGTTTGGAGTCAGACTGTTTGAGGGTGTGCACAGGTGTCTTTTTATACTGATAACAAGTTTAAACAGGTGCCATTACTACAGGTAATGAGTGGAGGAAAGAGGAGACTCTTAAAGAAGAAGTTACAGGTCTGTGAGAGCCAGAAATCTTGATTGTTTGTTTCTGACCAAATACTTATTTTCCACCATAGTATGCAAATAAATAGTTAAAAAAACAGACAATGTGATTTTCTGGATTTTTTTTTCTCAGTTTGTCTCCCATAGTTGAGGTCTACCTATGATGTAAATTACAGACGCCTCTCATCTTTTTAAGTGGTGGAACTTGCACTATTGCTGACTGACTAAGTACTTTTTTGCCCCACTGTATTTACTGCGCAAGGCCACGAATCCCAGCCCTGCAGTGTGACTTTATTAAAAGACACTGCGGGTCTGGGATTCATGGCCATCGCTAACCCCACCGGCCGACATGAAATGAGGTGAGAAGACAGGCAGCGCTCACAGCGCATGGCCAAGGGATAACAAGAGCGCAGACTCCTGTACAGCAAATAACAATGCTCAGGAGGCTGCGCCCAGCACCAAGGCGTTATTTTTGGACACCTGTGCTGCGTTTCCTTAAAAAGACAAGTCACGCCTCCAATACAGTTTTACTGTACAATGGACAAAATTGTGTACGTCTTTCATTCAGCGTGTGCAATGAGCAAAATTTAAAGAGCAACCTTTCACTTGTGGAGCATTACTGCTGCACAAGGTGTGGCTCTTCTACATTGTAACACCTGAGGGTGGGTTAAAGGTTACCTTTGAAATTGGTTCAATTAGGCTTCGGCCTACACTCTGCTCCTCTCCTCTTCCTGCTGACCCTGGTCTCTAACACCGCCAGTTTTTGCCTGGAAGTGCTAGCTGCACAGAGAAAAACACCAGCCAATGTGTCAGTGGGGTTCAGCAACGCCAGCTGTTCCCCTGCTGTGTTGTCGGCAACGTGTCCAGCACAAGCCACGCTGGCACAACAGAACAAAAGCTGCCACCAGTGCAGGCTTCAGCCTACACTCTGCTCCTCTCCTCCTCCTGCTGACCCTGGGCTCTAACACCGCCAGTTTTTGCCCAGACGTGCTAGCTGCACAGAGAAAAACACCAGCCAATGTGTTAGTGGGGTTCAGCAACGCCAGCTGTTCCCCTGCTGTGTAGCCGGCAACGTGTCCTGCAAACGCCACGCAGGCACCTGAACTGAAATTAAAGGGACCCTGCCCCCCCCAGGTGTTTCTATGTATAACAGCCACCTTGTACAGCAGTAATGCTGCATTTGTACAAGGTGGCTGACTTTTTCTCCTTGCCCACGTCGAACTCAACACGTACAAAATGTGTCTCATTAGAGACCATTACAGTGTCCCTGAGGTGTGACTTTCCTTTTTAATGACACGCAGCACCCCCCTTGGTAGCGCTGCCCGTCTTCTGACATCATTGGTTGGCTGGCTGTGCCTGTGCGTCCGCCCTGCCCTACACAATGTCCCTCGTTGTCTGATATATTTTGACTGCGAGGGTGTGATTGATGGGCATGTGCAGTGCATATGTTTGCCTGTCTTCACTCATCTCCTTCCGCCTTCTTCAGACTGTGCGGCCTCATTGCCGCGGCATGCGATAAGGGATCAGCGGAGGCCGCCCAGTCATGAAGCAGGTGTAAGGACATGAGTGAGCGGCAAACATATTTACTGCGCAAGGCCATGAATCCCAGCTCTGCAGTGTGACTTTATGAAAAGAGACTGCGGGTCTGGGATTCATGGCCATCGCTAACCGCACTGGCCGACATGAAATGAGGTGAGAAGACAGGCAGCGCTCACAGCGCATGGCCAAGGGATAACACAAGAGCGCAGACTCCTGTACAGCAAATAACGCTCAGGAGGCTGCGCCCAGCACCAAGGCGTTATTTTGGACACCTGTGCTGCGTCTCCTTAAAAAGACAAGTCACGCCTCCAATACAGTTTTACTGTACAATGGGCAAAATTGTGTACGTCTTTCATTCAGCGTGTGCAATGAGCAAAATTTAAAGAGCAACCTTTCACTTGTGGAGCATTACTGCTGCACAAGGTGTGGCTCTTCTACATTGTAACACCTGAGGGTGGGTTAAAGGTTACCTTTGAAATTGGTTCAATTAGGCTTCAGCCTACACTCTGCTCTTCTCCTCCTCCTGCTGACCCTGGGCTCTAACACCGCCAGTTTTTGCCCGGAAGTGCTAGCTGCACAGAGAAAAACACCAGCCAATGTGTCAGTGGGGTTCAGCAACGCCAGCTGTTCCGCTGCTGTGTAGTCGGCAACGTGTCCAGCACAAGCCACGCTGGCACAACAGAACAAAAGCTGCCACCAGTGCAGGCTTCGGCCTACACTCTGCTCCTCTCCTCCTCCTGCTGACCCTGGGCTCTAACACCGCCAGTTTTTGCCGGGACGTGCTAGCTGCAGAGAGAAAAACACCAGCCAATATGTCAGTGGGGTTCAGCACCGCCAGCTGTTCCCCTGCTGTGTAGCCGGCAACGTGTCCTGCAAACGCCATGCAGGTACCTGAACTGAAATTAAACGGACCCTGCCCCCCCAGGTGTTTCTATGTATAACAGCCACCTTGTACAGCAGTAATGCTGCATTTGTACAAGGTGGCTGACTTTTTCTCCTTGCCCATGTGGAACGCAACACTTACAAAATGTGTCTTATTACAGACCATTACATTGTCCCTGAGGTGTGACTTTCCTTTTTAATGACACGCAGCACCCCCATTGGTAACGCTGGCCGTCTTCTGACATCGTTGGTTGGCTGCTTGTGCCTGTGTGTCCGCCCTGCCCGACACAACGCCCCTCCTCGTTGTCTTACTTATTTTGACTGCGAGGGTGTGATTGATGGGCACGAGCAGTGCATATCTTTGCCTGTCTTCACTCCCCTCCTTCCGCCTTCTTCAGACTGTGCGGCCTCATGGCCGTGGCATGCGATAAGGGATCAGCTGAGGCCGCCCAGTCTGAAGCAGGTGTAAGGACATGTGTGAGTGGCGAACATATTTACTGCACAAAGCCACGAATCCCAGCCCCGCACTGTGACTTTATGAAATGACACTGTGGGTCTGGGATTCATGGCCATCGTTAACCGCACCAGCCAACATAAAATGAGGTCATAAGACGGGCAGCGCTAACAGGGCATGGCCAAGGGATAACAAGAGCGCATACTCTTGTACAGCAAATAACAATGCTCATGAGGCTGCGCCCAGCACCAAGGCGTTATTTTTGGACACCTGTGCTGCGTCTCCTTAAAAAGACAAGTCACGCCTCCAATACAGTTTTACTGTACAATGGACAAAATTGTGTACGTCTTTCATTCAGCGTGTGCAATGAGCACAATTTAAAGAGCAACCTTTCACTTGTGGAGCATTAGTGCTGCACAAGGTGTGGCTCTTCTACATTTTAACACCTGAGGGAGGGTTAAAGGTTACCTTTGAAATTGGTTCTACTAGGCTTCAGCCTACACTCTGCTCCTCCTGGAGACTCTGGGCTCTAACACCGCCAGTTGGTGCCTGGAAGTGCAGGCTGCACAGAGAAAAACACCCGCCTTGTGTCAGTGGGGTTCAGCAACGCCAGCTGTTCCCCCGCTGTGTAGCCGGCAATGTGTCCTGCAAACGCAACGCAGACACAAAGCTGCCTCCAGTGCAGGCTTCGGCCTACACTCTGCTCCCCCTGCTTACCCTTTGCTCCAACACCGCTAGTTGGGGCTCTAGGAAGACAATCTTGAATAATCAACGCATCCGGGTTCCAGCAACGTCAGCTGGTTTTCGGCAGTGTCTTTGTCATGGTACTCCCTCGTGCCCAGCCTGGTTCCAGCACCGTCAGCTGGTTCCGGGTAGTGTCAAGCTCACTGAGACGCCTATGCATTGCCCCGTCATGTTGCGGTCGGGTTAGCCAACTCCATGGTGCCTCCAGTTTAGGAGCTTCCTATGTGGGCTGCGGGAATTGGCAATCAAGGCTGGTTCTGTAGTGCCAGTAGGCCAAGCTCCCCCTGTAGGACTGTTGGTGTTCGGTAACTGCGGCAGCCTCGCGGCCTAGCTGTTCTCTCCTCTCCTGTGGACCTTCTGGTCAACATCCTGGTTCCAGCACCGTCAGCTGGTTCCGGGCAGAGCCTTTGGCTTAGGTGCTTCCTTCTGGGTATCCGAGTTCCGCCAACGCCAGGCGGTCCTTGGTAGTGCTTTTAAGCGCGGGTACCTACAGCTTAGTAACCGGGTTCCAGCACCGTCAGCTGGTCCTCGGTGCCATTGGCTCTTGCACACTTGGGCAATGCATCCGGGTTCCAGTACGGTCAGCTGGTTCTCGGCAGTGTCTTTGTCACGGGTACTCCCTCGTGCCCAGCCTGGTTCCAGCACCGTCAGCTGGTTCCGGGTAGTGTCAAGCTCACTGAGACGCCTATGCGTTGCCCCGTCGTGTTGCGGTCGGGTTAGCAAACTCCATGGTGCCTCCAGTTTAGGAGCTTCCTATGTGGGCTGCGGGAATTGGCAATCAAGGCTGGTTCTGTAGTGCCAGTAGGCCAAGCTCCCCCTGTAGGACTGTTGGTGTTCGGTAACTGCGGCAGCCTCGCGGCCTAGCTGTTCTCTCCTCTCCTGTGGACCTTCTGGTCCACATCCTGGTTGCAGCACCGTCAGCTGGTTCTGGGCAGAGCCTTTGGCTTAGGTGCCTCCTTCTGGGTATCCGAGTTCCGCCAACGCCAGGCGGTCCTTGGTAGTGCTTTTAAGCGTGGGTACCTACAGCATTGTAACCGGGTTCCAGCACCGTCAGCTGGTCCTCGGTCGTGCCATTGGCTCTTGCACACTTGGGCAACGCATCCGGGTTCCAGTACCGTCAGCTGGTTCTTGGCAGTGTCTTTGTCACGGGTACTCCCTCGTGCCCAGCCTGGTTCCAGCACCGTCAGCTGGTTCTCGGCAGTGTCTTTTGCTCTTGTACCTTCTGCTCCTCATCCTGGTTCCAGTACCGTCAGCTGGTTCCGGGCAGAGCCTTTGGCTTAGGTGCCTCCTTCTGGGTATCCGAGTTCCACCAATGTCAGGTGGTCCTTGGTAGTGCTTTCAGGCACGGGTACCTCCTGCTTAGTAACCGGGTTCCAGTAACGTCAGCTGGTCCTCGGTAGTTCCATTGGCTCTTGTACCTTCTGCTCCCCATCCTGGTTCCAGTACCGTCAGCTGGTTCCGGGCAGAGCCTTTGGCTTAGGTGCCTCCTTCTGGGTATCCGAGTTCCGCCAACGTCAGGCGGTCCTTGGTAGTGCATTTTAGCACGGGTACCTCCTGCTTAGTAACCGGGTTCCAGTAACGTCAGCTGGTCCTTGGTAGTTCCATTGGCTCTTTGACCTTAGGGTAGCCATCCGAGTTCCAGTTCCATCAGCTGGTTCTCGGCATTTTCTCAGCCTTCTTGTACCTTCTGCTACATTTCCAAGTTCAAGACCCTAAAGACGACGACCCGGAAGACCACCCCTAAGATGACGACGACACCAGAGACGACAACTAGGGTTGAGCGAAACGGGTCGTTCATTTTCAAAAGTCGCCGACTTTTGGCAAAGTCGGGTTTCATGAAACCCGACCCCTGTGCGGGGTTGGCCATGCGGTACGCGACTTTCGCGCCAAAGTCGCATTTCAATTACGCGAAAAGCGCCATTTCTCAGCCAATGAAGGTGAACGCAGAGTGTGGGCAGCGTGATGTCATAGGTCCTGGTCCCCACCATCTTAGAGAAGGGCATTGCAGTGATTGGCTTGCTGTCTGCGGCGTCACAGGGGCTATAAAGAGGCGTTCCCGCCGACCGCCATCTTACTGCTGCGGATCTGAGCTTAGGGAGAGGTTGCTGCCGCTTCGTCAGAAGCAGGGATAGCGTTAGGCAGGGTCCATTAACCCCCAAACCGCTTGTGCTGTAGCGATTTCCACTGTCCAACACCACCTTCGGTGTGCAGGGATAGTTGAAGCTACATTTTTTTTTTCTCAGCGCTGTAGCTCATTGGGCTGCCCTAGAAGGCTCCCTGATAGCTGCATTGCTGTGTGTACGCCGCTGTGCAAACCAACTGCTTTTTTCAAAGCACAAATCCTCTTGTTTCTTCCTTTCTGCACAGCTATCTTTTTTGTTTGTCCACACTTTTTATTTAATTTGTGCATCAGTCCACTCCTTATTGCTGCCTGCCATACCTGGCTGAGATTACTGCAGGGAGATAGTAATTGTAGGACAGTCCCTTTTATTTATTTATTTTTTTTTTAATTCTCCCTACAAAAAATAAGTTGTGGGAGATTAAGATTGGCATTTCTGCTAGAGTGCCATCCCTGTGTGTGCCATCTCTCTCACATAGTGGGCCATAGAAAGCCTTTTTTTTTTTTTTTGATTTGGTTTCTAAATTCTACCTGAAGAAATCAATAAATCAATCAGTGGGAGATAAATATTGGCCTCTGGGCTTGTGTGCCACTCCTGACTCCCGTGTGTGCCATCTCTCACTCAGTGGGCCATAGAAAGCCTATTTATTTTTTTTGTTGATTTGGTTTCTAAATTCTACCTGAAAAAATCAATAAATCAATCAGTGGGAGATAAATATTGGCCTCTGGGCTTGTGTGCCACTCCTGACTCCTGTGTGTGCCATCTCTCACTCAGTGGGCCATAGAAAGCCTATTAATTTTTTTTGTTGATTTGGTTTCTAAATTCTACCTGAAAAAATCAATAAATCAATCAGTGGGAGATAAATATTGGCCTCTGGTCTTGTGTGCCACTTCTGACTCCTGTGTGTGCTATCTCTCACTCAGTGGGCCATAGAAAGCCTATTTTTTTTTTGTTGATTTGGTTTCTAAATTCTACCTGAAAAAATCAATAAATCAATCAGTGGGAGATAAATATTGGCCTCTGGGCTTGTGTGCCACTCCTGACTCCTGTGTGTGCCATCTCTCACTCAGTGGGACATAGAAAGCCTATTAATTTTTTTTAGTTGATTTGGTTTCTAAATTCTACCTGAAAAAATCAATAAATCAGTCAGTGGGAGATAAATATTGGCCTCTGGGCTTGTGTGCAACCTCTGACTCCTGTGTGTGCCATCTCTCACTCAGTGGGCCATAGAAAGCTTATTTATTTTTTTGGTTGATTTGGTTTCTAAATTCTACCTGAAAAAATCAATAAATCAATCAGTGGGAGATAAATATTGGCCTCTGGGCTTGTGTGCCACTTCTGACTCCTGTGTGTGCCATCTCTCACTCAGTGGGCCATAGAAAGCCTATTTATTTTTTTGGTTGATTTGGTTTCTAAATTCTACCTGAAAAAATCAATAAATCAATCAGTGGGAGATAAATATTGGCCTCTGGGCTTGTGTGCCACTCCTGACTCCTGTGTGTGCCATCTCTCACTCATTGGGCCATAGAAAGACTATTAATTTTTTTTGTTGATTTGGTTTCTAAATTCTACCTGAAAAAATCAATAAATCAGTCAGTGGGAGATAAATATTGGCCTCTGGGCTTGTGTGCCACTTCTGACTCCTGTGTGTGCCATCTCTCACTCAGTGGGCCATAGAAAGCCTATTTATTTTTTTGGTTGATTTGGTTTCTAAATTCTACCTGAAAAAATCAATAAATCAATCAGTGGGAGATAAATATTGGCCTCTGGGCTTGTGTGCCACTCCTGACTCCTGTGTGTGCCATCTCTCACTCAGTGGGCCATAGAAAGCCTATTTTTTTTTTTTTTTTTTGGTTTCTAAATTCTCCCGGAAAAAATCATTTTTTTTTATTTGGTTTCTAAATTCTCTCGGAAAAAAACATTTTATTTTATTTGGTTTCTAAATTTTTCCTTAAAAAATCATTTTATTTTATTTTATTTCTAAAGTCTCCCTGAAAAAAAAAAATCAGTGGGAGATTAATATTGCACTTTCTGCTTGTGTGCCAGTCTTGACTCCTGGGTGTGCCATCTCTCTCTCTCAAATAGTGGGCACTGGGTCATAGAAAGGCAATTTTTTTTTTATTTGGTTTCTAAATTCTCCCGGAAAAAATCATTTTACTTTTTTTTGGTTTCCAAATTCTTCCTTAAAAAAATCATTTTATTTTATTTTGTTTCTAAAGTCTCCCTGAAAAAAAAAAAAAAAAAAAAAACAGTGGGAGATTAATATTGCCCTTTCTGCTTGTGTGCCAGTCTTGACTCCTGGGTGTGCCATCTCTCTCTCTGAAATAGTGGGCACTGGGCCATAGAAAGGAAATCTTTTTTTTTTTGCTTTCTAAATTCTCCCTGAAAAAAAAAAAATACATTGGGAGATTAATATTGACATTTGTGCTTGAGTGACAGTCCTGCGTGTGTGGCATCTCTCTGATTTGGTGCCACAGAAAACAGAGTGTGTAACATTGTGCCTGATTTTCCTTGCGGTCTCACCAACCTGTAAAGGGATATCGAAATCATACTGAAGTTATAGCTCACCGTGTAAGTTGTTTGACAGCAACAAATACCGTTACTTTGGTTAAGTTTTTAAAACAATGAGGAAGTCTGGTGGAAGAGGTCGTGGGCGTTCATTGTCAGCTGGTAATGATGGTAGTTGTAGTGGAGCATCAGGTGGTCGTGGGAAAAGAAATATTGCACCTAAGTCTGGAGCTGTGGAGCCAGGTTCGTCGTCTGGCTACAGAAGGCCTCGAACGCTCCCTTTTCTGGGAGTAGGAAAACCGCTTTTAAAGCCAGAGCAGCAAGAGCAAGTTTTGGCTTACCTTGCAGACTCAGCCTCTAGCTCTTTTGCCTCCTCTTTTGAAACTGGTAAATGTAAAAGCAGTATGTCGTTAGTGGATGTTCACGGTCAGGGACAAGTCGCTTCCTTGTCCTCTTCAGCAAAAACAACAACAGAGAAGGATGCAGCAGGCGACACAACGGGTTACTCCATGGAGCTTTTTACACATACCGTCCCTGGCTTAGAAAGTGAAGCAGTTAATAGGCCATGCCCATTACAAGTTGAATCTGACATGGAGTGCACTGATGCACAGCCACAGCCAGACTACTATGCTGGTCCTTTGACTCAGACCACAACATTGCCCTCGCAGGGTACTGATCCAGAATCAGACCCTGATGAGACTATGTTGCCCCATCACGAACGCTCTACCACCGACTTACACGGTGACACAGACGAAGTTGTGCACGAGCTAGAAGAGGAGGTTATAGATGACCCAGTTGTTGACCCCGATTGGCAGCCATTGGGGGAACAGGGTGCAGGCGGCAGTAGTTCTGAAGCGGAGGAGGAGGGGCCGCAGCAGGCATCAACATCGCAACAGGTTCAATCTGCCGGGCCAGTATCTGGCCCAAAACGCGTGGCAAAGCCAAAAACTGTTGGAGGACAGCGTGTCCATCCGGTTAAAGCTCAGTCTGCAATGGCTGAAAAGGGATCCGAGGCTCGAAACAGTGCAGTCTGGCATTTTTTTAAACAACATCCAATTGATCCGCACAAAGTCATCTGTCAAAAATGTTCAACTAGCTTAAGCAGAGGTCAGAATCTGAAAAGTCTCAATACAAGTTGCATGCATAGACATTTAACCACCATGCATTTGCAAGCCTGGACTAACTACCAAACGTCCCTTAAGGTTGTAGCATTCTCGGCCAATGAAGCTAGTCAGCAACGCTACATCCCTTCCGTCACTGTAAGGCCACCATTTTCCGCACCACCAGCAGTATCTGTGCAGGTTTCTTTGCCAGCCCAAAGCAGTCAGGGTCAGGGAATCACCAGTTTCGTAGGAGGAAATACTGCATCTAGGGCACTGGCAGAAACAATACCGTCTCCAACCGTCTCTCAGTCTGCCATGTCCACCGGCACATCCGCTAGTTCCACGATCTCCAGCTCTCCAGTCCAGCTCACCCTACATGAGACTCTGGTTAGAAAAAGGAAGTGCTTATCCTCGCATCCGCGTACACAGGGTTTTAACGCCCACATAGCTAGACTAATCTCGTTAGAGATGATGCCCTACCGGTTAATTGAAAGCGAAGCTTTCAAAGCCCTGATGGAGTACGCTGAACCACGCTACGAGCTACCCAGTCGACACTTCTTTTCGAGAAAAGCCATCCCAGCCCTGCACCAGCATGTTAAAGAGCGCATCGTCCATGCACTCAGGCAATCTGTGAGTACAAAGGTGCACCTGACTACAGATGCATGGACCAGTAGGCATGGCCAGGGACGTTACGTGTCCATCACGGCACACTGGGTGAATGTGGTGGATGCAGGGTCCACAGGGGACATCAATTTCGGGACAGTTGTGCCTAGCCCACGGTCTAGGAAACAGTTGGCTGTAGGTGTTTGCACCCCTCCTCCTCCTCGTCCTCCTGCAGAAGGGAGAGCTCTTCCACAGACCGCAGTCGCCCAACCACTGCATCGGCAGCTGTCACTGTTGCACACCAGTTGTCCCATTATGGCCCAGCTACTGGCAAGGGTCAGCAGGCTGTATTGGCTATGAAGTGTTTGGGCGACAACAGACACACCGCGGAAGTTCTGTCTGAGTTCTTGCAACAAGAAACGCAGTCGTGGCTGGGCACAGTAGATCTTGAGGCAGGCAAGGTAGTGAGTGATAACGGAAGGAATTTCATGGCTGCCATCTCCCTTTCCCAATTGAAACACATTCCTTGCCTGGCTCACACCTTAAACCTGGTGGTGCAGTGCTTATTGAAAACGTATCCTGGGTTCTCCGACCTGCTCCTCAAAGTGCGTGGACTTTGCTCACATATCCGCCGTTCGCCTGTACACTCCAGCCGTATGCAGACCTATCGGCGGTCTTTGAACCTTCCCCAGCATCGCCTAATCATAGACATTGCAACAAGGTGGAACTCAACACTGCACATGCTTTAGAGACTGTGCGAACAGAGGCGGGCTGTTATGTTTTTGTGGGAGGATACACATACACGGGCAGGTAGTAGGATGGCAGACATGGAGTTGTCAGGTGTGCAGTGGTCGAAGATACAAGACATGTGTCAAGTCCTTCAGTGTTTTGAGGAATGCACACGGCTGGTTAGTGCAGACAACGCCATAATAAGCATGAGCATCCCCCTAATGTGTCTGCTGATGCAAAGTTTGACGCACATAAAGGATCAGGCGTCTGCACCAGAGGAAGAGGAAAGCCTTGTTGACAGTCAGCCATTGTCTGGTCAGGGCAGTGTACAGGACAAGGTAGCGGGCGAAGAGGAGGTGGAGGACGAAGAGGATGATGGGGATGAGTATATTTTTAATGAGGAAGCTTTCCCGGGGGCACTGGAAATTGGTGGCGTGGCAAGGCCGGGTTCTGGTTTTGTGAGAGACACAAGTGACGTAGATTTGCCTGAAACTGCCCCTCAACCAATCACAACCGCAGATTTGACAACTGGAACTTTGGCCCACATGGCGAATTATGCCTTACGTATCCTCAAAAGGGACACACGCATTACTAAAATGATGAACGATGACGATTACTGGTTGGCCTGCCTCCTTGATCCTCGCTATAAAGGCAAATTGCAAAATATTATGCCACATGAGAACTTGGAACTAATATTAGCAACCAAACAATCAACTCTTGTTGACCGTTTGCTTCAGGCATTCCCAGCACACAGCGCCCGTGATCGTTCTCACACGAGCTGCAGGGGCCAGCAGACCAGAGGTGTTAGAGGGGCAGAAATCAGAAGTGGCGTTGGACAGAGAGGTTTTCTGACCAGGTTGTGGAGTGATTTTGCTATGACCGCAGACAGGACAGGTACTGCAGCATCAATTCAAAGTGACAGGAGACAACATTTGTCCAGTATGGTTACTAACTATTTTTCAGCCCTTATCGACGTTCTCCCTCAACCGTCATTCCCATTTGATTACTCGGCATCCAAATTAGACACCTGGCCAGAATTGGCAGACTATGCATTGCAGGAGCTTTCTTGCCCGGCAGCTAGTGTCCTATCCGAAAGAGTATTCAGTGCTGCAGGTTCAATATTAACCGAAAAAAGGACTCGTCTGGCTACCCAAAATGTTGATGATCTAACCTTCATTAAAATGAACCACAACTGGATTTCGAAATCTTTTGCCCCACCTTGCCCGGCCGACACCTAGCTTTCCTATGAAAAGGTCTTGCCTGTGGGCTATTCTGAATGACTTTTCCAATCTCGTAATTTGCAGCACCTGATTGTCCAGCATACGACATGTTTACAACTCCCTAAATGGCCAAACTCCCCACACGGGGCCGTGGTATCGCCACTTGGCGCCAGCACCCGTGAGAGTGCTGTTTGTCTGAAGAGGTGGGTGTGCCCGCTTTTGGTCGACGGCACTGCCACTGGGTCCCTCATAGTACAATAAAGTGTCTCTGGCGGTGGTGGTGCGCACCCAACGTCAGACACACTGTTGTAACATGAGGGGCCCTGGGCCTGTACCGCCGGCCACAAGAGAGTTCCCCCACCCCCAGCTCAAACATTGCAAAACCACTTGCACAATTATCTCTCACAGTTCCACCAATGTTTAGTCTATGCACTGACATCCGTAAATTCCTGCCACTGACAATACCATTGTGTTGACATGTATGATGGTACTTAACATAGTCAGGGGCAGTGTCCTATATTTACCCAAGTAAATACTTTGTGCCAAATTACTAGGTCAGAAACTACGCAGAGGAGCCCACCCCAGTACCGAATGATTGCACCCTTTGGTGGTTTTGTTTTGTTGTCATGCGAGAGATTAACATGTATTTATTGTTTGGGACTGCTAACTGGCAGACACTCATTCCAATCGGCCTCCGCTGACAACACCAATGCTGCCCGTGTACCCCTGGAACCAATTATAAATTGCCTACAGCCCAATTTTATTATGTTAGGCCTTCGAAGCCTGTCTGCGGTCCGTTCTTTCTACTACTCCTCCACTGTCTACTGCTGCCTGTGTTCCCCTGGAACCAATGTTAAATTGCCTACAGCCAAATTTTATTATGTTAGGCCTTCGAAGCCTGTCTGCGGTCCCTCCTTCCACTAGGCCTCCACTGACCTGTCTACTGCTGCCCGTGTTCCCCTGGAACCAATGTTAAATTGCCTACAGCCAAATTTTATTATGTTAGGCCTTCGAAGCCTGTCTGCGGTCCCTCCTTCCACTAGGCCTCCACTGACCTGTCTACTGCTGCCCGTGTTCCCCTGGAACCAATGTTAAATTGCCTACAGCCAAATTTTATTATGTTAGGCCTTCGAAGCCTGTCTGTGGTCCCTCCATCCACTAGGCCTCCACTGACCTGACTACTGCTGCCCGTGTTCCCCTGGAACCAATGTTAAATTGCCTACAGCCAAATTTTATTATGTTAGGCCTTTGAAGCCTGTCTGCGGTCCCTCCTTCCACTAGGCCTCCACTGACCTGTCTACTGCTGCCCGTGTTCCCCTGGAACCAATGTTAAATTGCCTACAGCCAAATTTTATTATGTTAGGCCTTCGAAGCCTGTCTGCGGTCCATCCTTCCACTAGGCCTCCACTGACCTGTCTACTGCTGCCCGTGTTCCCCTGGAACCAATGTTAAATTGCCTACAGCGAAATTATATTATGTTAGGCCTTCGAAGCCTGTCTGCGGTCCCTCCTTCCACTAGGCCTCCACTGACCTGTCTACTGCTGCCCGTGTTCCCCTACAGCCAAATTTTATTATGTTAGGCCTTCGAAGCCTGTCTGCGGTCCCTCCTTCCACTAGGCCTCCACTGACCTGTCTACTGCTGCCCGTGTTCCCCTGGAACCAATGTTAAATTGCCTACAGCCAAATTTTATTATGTTAGGCCTTTGAAGCCTGTCTGCGGTCCCTCCTTCCACTAGGCCTCCACTGACCTGTCTACTGCTGCCCGTGTTCCCCTGGAACCAATGTTAAATTGCCTACAGCCAAATTTTATTATGTTAGGCCTTCGAAGCCTGTCTGCGGTCCCTCCTTCCACTAGGCCTCCACTGACCTGTCTACTGCTGCCCGTGTACCCCTGGAACCTATTTAAAAGTGCCTACAGCCCAATATTTTTTTTATGTTAGGCCTTCGAAGCCTGTCTGCGGCCCGTTCTTTCTACTACTACTACACTGACCAGTCTACTGCTGCCCGTGTACCCCTGGAACCTATTTAAAAGTGCCTACAGCCCAATATTTTTTTATATTAGGCCTTCGAAGCCTGTCTGCGGTCCCTCCTTCCACTAGGCCTCCACTGACCTGTCTACTGCTGCCCGTGTTCCCCTGGACCAATGTTAAATTGCCTACAGCCAAATTTTATTATGTTAGGCCTTCGAAGCCTCTCTGCGGTCCCTCCTTCCACTAGGC
Source organism: Ranitomeya imitator (assembly GCF_032444005.1). NCBI lineage: Eukaryota > Metazoa > Chordata > Amphibia > Anura > Dendrobatidae > Ranitomeya > Ranitomeya imitator. The sequence goes on from NC_091282.1 coordinate 978,202,575, forward strand.
CTCCACTGACCTGTCTACTGCTGCCCGTGTTCCCCTGGAACCAATGTTAAATTGCCTACAGCCCAATTTAATTATGTTAGGCCTGCGAAGCCTGTCTGCGGTCCCTCCTTCCACTAGGCCTCCACTGACCTGTCTACTGCTGCCCGTGTTCCCCTGGAACCAATGTTAAATTGCCTACAGCCCAATTTTATTATGTTAGGCCTTCGAAGCCTGTCTGCGGTCCCTCCTTCCACTAGGCTTCCACTGACCTGTCTACTGCTGCCCGTGTTCCCCTGGAACCAATGTTAAATTGCCTACAGCCAAATTTTATTATGTTAGGCCTTCGAAGCCTGTCTGCGGTCCCTCCTTCCACTAGGCCTCCACTGACCTGTCTACTGCTGCCCGTGTACCCCTGGAACCTATTTTAAAGTGCCTACAGCCCAATATTTTTTTATGTTAGGCCTTCGAAGCCTGTCTGTGGCCCGTTCTTTCTACTACTCCTACACTGACCAGAACACTGCTGCCCGTGTACCCCTGGAACCTATTTAAAAGTGCCTACAGCCCAATATTTTTTTATGTTAGGCCTTCGAAGCCTGTCTGCGGCCCGTTCTTTCTACTACTACTACACTGACCAGTCTACTGCTGCCCGTGTACCCCTGGAACCAATGTTAAAGTGCCTACAGCCCAATATTTTTTTATGTTAGGCCTTCGAAGCCTGTCAGCGGCCCGTTCTTTCTACTACTCCTACACTGACCAGACCACTGCTGCCCGTGTACCCCTGTAACCTATTTAAAAGTGCCAACAGCCCAATATTTTTTTATGTTAGGCCTTCGAAGCCTGTCTGCGGCCCGTTCTTTCTACTACTCCTAAACTGACCAGACCACTGCTGCCCGTGTACCCCTGGAACCTATTTAAAAGTGCCTACAGCCCAATATTTTTTTATGTTAGGCCTTCGAAGCCTGTCTGCGGCCCGTTCTTTCTACTACTACTACACTGACCAGACCACTGCTGCCCGTGTACCCCTGGAACCTATTTAAAAGTGCCTACAGCCCAATATTTTTTTATGTTAGGCCTTCGAAGCCTGTCTGCGGCCCGTTCTTTCTACTACTCCTCCACTGACCAGACCACTGCTGCCCGTGTACCCCTGGAACCTATTTTTAATTGCATAGAGCATCCTTTTTTTAATAGTAGGCGTACAAAGTCTGTCTGCGGTCCACTATTGAAATTGTCCTCCACTGCCCAGAGCAATGCTGCCTGTGTACCCCTGTAACCTTTTTTAAGCTGCAGTGAGCCACATTTTTGGTTTAAGGCCTACTACCTGTGTCTGTCTGCGCCACTCAATACAGCTGTGTTCCTTTGAAAAAAGCTGAGCGTCAATAGTCTTGTTGTCAGCCTCTAGGAATTTTAAAACTGCATTGGGGCTACAACTTTGGTAGGGCCTACTAACGGTGTCTGCCGCCCCAAGGTGTGCCCCAGGTTTCGTCCACATTGCTTCGATCTTCCTATTCTCGTTTAGTAGTTGGTGAAAACTGCACTGCATTAGGCCTACAAATTGGGTATGGGGTGTAGAGACGGTGTGTTCCACTCCAAGGTGTTCCCCAGGTTTGCTCGCCATTGCTTCGGTCTTCCGACTCTCGTTTAGTAGTTGTTGGAAACTACACTGCATTAGGCCTACAAATTGGGTATGGGGTGTAGAGACGGTGTCTTCCACTCCAAGGTGTTCTCCAGGTTGCCTTTCCTGAGCTTCTATCTTCAGGCTCTTGTTAAATAGTGGTTAAATGGAACAACTGCATTTGGCGTACTAGTTGGTTTGGGGCCTACTAACAGTGTCTGCCGCTCCTTGCTGTTCTCCTGGTTTCCTGTCCTGAAATTCCATTTTCAAGCTCTCGTTAAGTAGTTGTTAATGTTAGACTGCATTTGGCCTACTAGTTGGGTTGGGGCCTACTATCGGTGTCTGCCACTCTTTGCTGTTCTCCTCCACTGAACAAAGCTGTGCCGCCTGTTTACTACTGTTGCCAATTTTGAACTGCATTTCGACTACTTACTGATTTGGGCCTAATCTCTGTGTCAGCCTCTCATTCCAGTTGTCCTCCACTGCAATGCCCCCTGGTTAGTCCTGTGTTACCAATTTTGAACTGCATTTAGCCAACTTTATTCTTTGGGCCTATATCTGTGTTTCCTCCTCATCCTGCCCATTGCCCAGCCAGTGATAGATGAGTCTGCTGGTACATTGACCCATAATGCAACATTCCCCGTGCACGCTACACAGCAAGATTGTGACCCTGCTGAAAGTCAGGTTCCTCTTCCCGCATACCATACCACCTTACACGGGGACAAAGAGGAAGGTGCAGATGAAAGTGCAGGTTCCTTCATCAGGTGGGGGGAGGAATACTAGTTGGCGACGTCACTGGCACAGGGCCTCTCATAGTACGCAAAAGTGTTGCTGCCGGTGGGAGGCGCCCCCGCCGTGCAAACACACCGCTGTACTTTGAGGGGCCCTGTGCCAGTGCCAATGCCATTGAGTGGGCCCCCCCTGCTTGCTCAGGATCACAGCACTTGCAAAGTTGAAATACTTACCTCTCCCTGCTCCACTGCCGTGACGTCGTCCAGATTTAATGGGCCCACTAATTACTTGAACCAGCCCTACCCCCCACAACTTTAGCCAAATGACCCCCAATTTCAAATGCCTTACAATTATTATAAGCTAAATTACGATTGACAAGCTTCTGTAACAAGAATGGATGTTTTTGCCATTAAAATGGGCAGTGTAGGTGTTTTCCTGGCCTCCACTCACTGCCGACTATGCTCCCCCATTGACTTGCATTGGGTTTCGTGTTTCGGTCGATACCCGACTTTTCGCGATAATCGGCCGATTCCACTCGACTCGACTTCTAAGATAGTCGGGTTTCGCGAAACACGGCTTGACTCTAAAAAGGTCAAGGTCGCTCAACCCTAACGACAACCACTGAGATGACGACGACCCTGGAGATGACGACCCTGAAGACCACCCCGATGACGACGATGACGGCGGAGACGATGACGGCGGAGACGACGACGGCGGAGACGACGACCCTGGAGACGACGACCCTGGAGACGACGACATGGAAGACCGAGAAGCAGAAGAACAAGAGGCTGCAGAACAAAGAGCAGAAGAACATTAAGCATAACACTTAATATCAGAGCAAAAGATATTATCTAAATTATATGCAGAAGAAGACTAAGCAGTGTATGGGGGTGAGTCCGTTCCTCCTCGTGGTGCCCCTGGATAAAGCCTGATGCTGCAGGCCAAACTGAACGCGGACAAATGTAACTTTTGTGACAGGCAGAACAGAAGGTGTAATCTTCAAACTTTTATAGATAACAACTACGGGAATGCCTGTCACAAATGAGAATATGATGAAGAAGTAGAATAGGAAGAATAATAATAGCTGAAGAAAATGAATATGAATAATGTAATTAAAAAAAATGTAGAAGATGAAGAAGAAGATGAATAAGGTGAAGAAGAAGTTGATGTCAAAGATGCTGATGATGATGAAGATGAAAGTGTGGGAAAAGTAAAAAAAAAGAAGGGGAAGGGCGTGGAATAGTGAAACATCAATATCTGACAAAATAAAAAAAAATTTACATAGTCAATATCTTTGTAACTCCGAACGTCTTTAAAAAAAAAATAAAATTCCTGCTATTCTATTTGATTGGGCTAAACCTCTATGCCTTTAATGTCTCCGCCACCTCCCCAAATACATCCTGCATTATTCTTAGTTGTTTTCCTTCATGTAGAATGAACCTACAAGGAAAGAAAGGGTTTATTTTAATTCCGATATTTTGGTCCCATTGACTTGTATTGGGATCGGGTATCGGTATCGGCGATATCCGATATTTTTTGAATATCGGCCGATCCAATCCGATACCGATACTTTCCGATATTGGAAGGTATCGCTCAACACTACTTGTAAGGCTCATGTTGTGAGGAGGATCTGCTAAGCTAGTGGTCCATAGGGTGCCGTGGGGAGGGTATGGACTGACTACGGGTTTTGGTGCAGCTTCCCAGAGAACACATGGAATTGATAGCTTGGACTCTGTACTATAAGTAGCAACCAGACAGATGGAGTAGAACCCAGCAGGAAGGGAAGAAAGTAGAATGCACAGCAAGTACAGGTAATGGAGCAACTAGTCTCAATCCAGAGCCACAGGTGTGTGTGTGTCAATGGGCCTTAAATAAATCTAGGAAGATGATCTCATTGATTCATGCCAGGTAATCTGCAAAAACTGAAATGGAGCACAACAGAGGGCAGTGGACCCAGGATAAGGGAAGGGAGCCCAAGATTGGACATGAGTGAAAATTAAATTAGGAACAGACAAATGGAAAAGTGGCATCAATTGACCCAGAGTGCAAATGGAATATTTGTGCAGCTTAGATACATGGAACATGGCCTGGGACAGGGCTTAGACCAGTATTTCTACCTTAAACATTGATCAGTAACAGGTAAGTGAGTGAGAGGTGTAGGCCTGGTGCTCTCAGAGCCCTGCCAATTTCAGGCAACGCACACGAAGGAGACCAAACTTGGAGTCCAAACATTTCCAAAAATTATTGCCACCCAGCACTAAAATGGTATCAATTTCCCTGGGTAGAAATAGTACAGTTGTGCAGCTTTTTGACAACTTATGTTATTGGACAGGCTACTTGACTCCCTTTCTTTGGCAGCTGCACAGCGGTATTATTATTACATATTGTTATAGCGCCATTAAATTTCATGGTGCTTTACATGTGAAAAGAGGTACACATAATAAAAACAAGTGCAATCATATGATGAGAAGTTGAAAAAAAATTGGTCTTGTTTAGCTTAGAAAAAAGACGCCTCAGAGGGGATCTTATTTGTATGTATAAATTTATGTGTGTGGTCAGTACAAAGGACTGGGGTATGACTTATTCCTTCCAAGGACCATACTAAGGACCAGGGGGCACTCATTACGGGTGGAAGAAAGGCAATTCTGACAGCTAAATATGAAAGGGTTCTTTACAGTTAAAGCAGTCAGACAGTGGAATGCCCTACCACAAGAGGTAGTAATAGAAGACACAATAACAACTTTTAACCCCTTTACCCTCAAGTGTGATTTGCACGTTAATGACCGGGCCAATTTTTACAATTCTGACCACTGTCCCTTTATGAGGTTATAACTCTGGAACGCTTCAACGGATCCCAGTGATTCTGACAATGTTTTCTCATGACATATTGTTCTTCATGACAATGGTAAAAATTCTTTGATAGTACCTGCGTTTATTTGTGAAAAAATGGCAATTTGGCGAAAATTATGAAAATTTCGCAATTTTCCAACTTTGAATTTTTATGCAATTAAATCACAGAGATATGTCACACAAAATACTTAATAAGTAACATTTTCCACATGTCTACTTTACATCAGCACAATTTTGGAACCAACATTTTTTTTTTGTTAGGGAGTTATAAGGGTGAAAAGTTGACCAGCAATTTCTCATTTCTACAACACCATTTTTTTTTAGGGACCACATCTCATTTGAAGTCATTTTGAGGGGTCAATATGATAGAAAATACCCAAGTGTGACACCATTCTAAAAACTACACCCCTCAAGGTGCTCAAAACCATATTCAAGAAGTTTATCAACCCTTCAGGTGTTTTACAGGAATTTTTGGAAAGTTTAAATAAAAATGAACATTTAACTTTTTTTCACAAAAAATTTAATTCAGCTCCAATTTGTTTTATTTTACCAAGGGTAACAGGAGAAAATAGACCCCAAACATTGTTGTACAATTTGTCCTGAATACGCCAATACCCCACATGTGGGGGTAAACCACTGTTTGGGAGCATGTTGTGAATTCTGTGGCTAAGTTCACTTCTGTGGTCACAAGTGGTATTGCAGTCTCTGGGCTTCCTCCCTCAGGTGTTTTGGTGAGCTCGTTGGCTGCCTTGCTATTTAGCTCCACCTGAGTCTGTCTTCCTTGCTCCTTGTCAATGTTCCAGTGTTGGATCTGAGCTACTGCATCTTTCCTTGGGCCTGCTGCTCTGCTAGATAAGTGCTTCTAGTTTGTCTTCTGTTTTTTCTGTCCAGCTTGCTATTAACTTTTGCTGGAAGCTCTGAGAAGCAAAGGGGTGCACCGCCGTGCTGTTAGTTCGGCACGGTGGGTCTTTTTGCCCCTTTGCGTGGTTTTCGTTTTAGGGTTTTTTGTAGACTGCATAGTTCTCTTTGCTATCCTCGCTCTGTCTAGAATATCGGGCCTCACTTTGCTGAATCTATTTCATTCCTACGTTTGTCTTTTCATCTTGCTAACAGTCATTATATGTGGGGGGCTGCCTATTCCTTTGGGGTATTTCTCTGAGGTAAGTCAGGCTTGTATTTCTATCTTCAGGCTAGTCGGCTCCTCGGGCAGTGCCGAGTTGCATAGGTAGTGATAGGCGCAATCCACTGCTGCTTATAGTTGTGTGAGGATAGATCAGGTACTGCAGTCTACAGAGATTCCACGTCTCAGAGCTCGTCTTATTGTTTTTGGTTATTGCCAGATCTCTGTATGTGCGCTGATTACTGCACGCTGTGTTGCCTGATTGCCAGCCATAACAGTACAAGGAGCCTCCCAATGATTCCCAATAGAGGGAAAAAAGAAATCCTGACATCATTTTTTTTTCTTAGCTCTGTCTTCAGTCTTTTTTTTCCCCTAGACATTAGAGTGCTTCAGGACACAGCTGTGGACATGGATATTCAGGCTCTGTGCTCCTCAATGGATAATCTCGTTGTAAATGTACAAAAGATTCAAGATACTATTGATCAGAAATCGATGCTAGAACCAAGAATTCCGATTCCTGATTTGTTTTTTGGTGACAGAACTAAGTTCCTGAGCTTCAGAAATAATTGTAAGCTATTTTTGGCCTTGAAACCTCATTCTTCTGGTAATCCTATTCAACAGGTTTTGATTATTATTTCTTTTTTGCGCGGCGACCCACAGGACTGGGCGTTTTCTCTTGCACCAGGAGATTCTGCATTGAGTAATGTTGATGCATTTTTCCAGGCGCTGGGATTGCTTTACGATGAGCCTAATTCAGTGGATCAGGCTGAGAAAAATCTGCTGGCTTTATGCCAGGGTCAGGATGATGTAGAAGTATATTGTCAGAAATTTAGGAAGTGGTCAGTACTCACTCTGTGGAATGAATCTGCACTAGCGGCTTTGTTCAGAAAGGGTCTCTCTGAAGCTCTTAAGGATGTAATGGTGGGATTTCCTATGCCTGCTGGTTTGAATGAGTCTATGTCCTTGGCCATTCAGATCGGTCGTCGCTTGCGCGAGCGTAAATCTGTGCACCATCTGGCGGTATTGTCTGAGAGTAAATTTGAGCCTATGCAGTGCGACAGGACTATGACTAAAGTAGAACGGCAAGAACACAGACGTCTGAACAGACTGTGTTTCTATTGTGGTGATTCTACTCATGCTATTTCTAATTGTCCTAAATGCACTAGGCGGTTCTATAGCTCTGCCGTTATTGGTACTGTACAGTCCAAATTCCTTTTGTCCATTACCTTAATGTGCTCTTTGTCATCGTATTCTGTCATGGCGTTTGTGGATTCAGGCGCTGCCCTGAATCTGATGGATTTGGATTATGCTAAACGTTGTGGATTTTTCTTGGAGCCTTTGCGGTGTCCTATTCCGTTGAGAGGAATTGATGCTACACCTTTGGCCAAGAATAAGCCTCAGTACTGGGCCCAGCTGACCATGTGCATGGCTCCTGCACATCAGGAAGTTATTCGCTTTCTGGTACTGCATAATTTGCATGATGTGGTCGTGTTGGGGTTGCCATGGCTACAAACCCATAATCCAGTATTGGATTGGAACTCTATGTCGGTAACCAGCTGGGGTTGTCAGGGAGTACATGGTGATGTTCCATTTTTGTCTATTTCGTCATCCATTCCTTCTGACATCCCAGAGTTCTTGTCGGACTTTCAGGATGTATTTGAAGAGTCCAAGTCTGATGCCCTACCTCCGCATAGGAATTGTGATTGTGCTATCGATTTGATTCCTGGTAGTAAATTCCCTAAGGGTCGTTTATTTAATTTGTCCGTACCTGAACACACCGCTATGCGCAGTTATGTGAAGGAGTCCCTGGAGAAGGGACATATTCGCCCATCGTCGTCACCATTGGGAGCAGGGTTCTTTTTTGTAGCCAAGAAGGATGGTTCGCTAAGACCGTGTATTGATTACCGCCTTCTTAATAAGATCACTGTTAAATTTCAGTATCCCTTGCCATTGATTTCTGACTTGTTTGCTTTGATTAAGGGGGCTAGTTGGTTTACTAAGATTGATCTTCGTGGTGCGTATAATCTGGTGAGAATCAGGCAGGGAGATGAATGGAAAACGGCATTTAATACGCCCGAGGGTCATTTTGAGTATCTGGTGATGCCGTTCGGACTTGCCAATGCTCCATCTGTTTTTCAGTCTTTTATGCATGACATTTTCCGTGAGTATCTGGATAAATTCTTGATTGTTTACTTGGATGACATTTTGATCTTCTCAGATGATTGGGAGTCTCATGTGAAGCAAGTCAGAATGGTTTTCCAGGTACTGCGTGCTAATTCCTTGTTCGTGAAGGGATCAAAGTGTCTCTTCGGTGTGCAGAAAGTTTCATTTTTGGGGTTCATCTTTTCCCCTTCTACTATCGAGATGGATCCGGTTAAGGTTCAGGCCATCCAGGATTGGACTCAGCCGACATCTCTAAAAAGTCTGCAGAAATTCCTGGGCTTTGCTAATTTTTATCGTCGCTTCATCTGTAATTTTTCTAGCATTGCCAGACCATTGACCGATTTGACCAAGAAGGGTGCTGATTTGGTTAATTGGTCTTCTGCTGCCGTGGAAGCTTTTCAGGAGTTGAAGCGTCGTTTTTGCTGTGCCCCTGTGTTGTGTCAACCTGATGTTTCTCTTCCGTTCCAGGTCGAGGTTGATGCTTCTGAGATTGGTGCAGGGGCGGTTTTGTCACAGAGAGGTTCTGGTTGCTCAGTGTTCAAACCATGTGCTTTCTTTTCCAGGAAATTTTCTGCTGCTGAGCGTAATTATGATGTGGGCAACCGAGAGTTGCTGGCCATGAAGTGGGCATTCGAGGAGTGGCGTCATTGGCTTGAGGGTGCTAAGCATCGCGTGGTGGTTTTGACTGATCATAAGAACCTTACTTATCTTGAGTCTGCCAAGCGCTTGAATCCTAGACAGGCCCGTTGGTCGTTATTTTTTGCTCGTTTTGATTTTGTGATTTCATGCCTTCCAGGCTCTAAAAATGTGAAGGCGGATGCTCTGTCTAGGAGTTTTGTGCCCGACTCTCCGGGGTTATCTGAGCCGGCGAGTATCCTCAAGGAAGGAGTCATTGTGTCTGCCATCTCCCCTGATTTGCGGAGAGTGTTGCAGAAATTTCAGGCTAATAAACCTGATCGTTGTCCGGCCGAGAAACTGTTCGTCCCTGATAGGTGGACTAGTAAAGTTATCTCTGAACTTCATTGTTCGGTGCTGGCCGGTCATCCAGGAATCTTTGGTACCAGAGAGTTAGTGGCTAGATCCTTCTGGTGGCCATCTCTGTCACGGGATGTGCGTGCTTTTGTGCAGTCCTGTGGAATTTGTGCTAGGGCTAAGCCCTGCTGTTCACGTGCCAGTGGGTTGCTTTTGCCCTTGCCGGTCCCGAAGAGGCCTTAGACACATATTTCGATGGATTTCATTTCTGACCTTCCCGTTTCTCAAAAAATGTCGGTCATTTGGGTGGTCTGTGATCGCTTTTCTAAAATGGTCCATCTGGTGCCCTTGGTTAAGTTGCCTTCCTCCTCTGATTTGGTGCCTTTGTTCTTCCAGCATGTGGTTCGTTTACATGGCATTCCTGAGAATATTGTTTCTGACAGAGGTTCCCAGTTTGTCTCGAGGTTCTGGCGAGCCTTTTGTGGTAGGATGGGCATTGACCTATCTTTCTCCTCGGCCTTCCATCCTCAGACTAATGGCCAGACCGAACGAACCAATCAGACCTTGGAAACATATCTGAGATGTTTTGTTTCCGCTGACCAGGATGATTGGGTGTCATTTTTGCCGTTGGCTGAGTTCGCCCTTAATAATCGGGCCAGCTCGGCTACCTTGGTCTCTCCATTTTTCTGCAATTCTGGGTTCCATCCTCGTTTCTCTTCAGGACAGGTTGAGTCTTCGGACTGTCCTGGTGTGGATTCTGTGGTGGACAGGTTGCAGCAGATCTGGACTCAGGTAGTGGACAATTTGACCTTGTCCCAGGAGAAGGCTCAGCTTTTCGCTAATCGCAGACGCCGTGTGGGACCCCGACTTCGTGTTGGGGATCTGGTTTGGTTATCTTCTCGTCATATTCCTATGAAGGTTTCCTCTCCTAAATTTAAACCTCGTTTTATTGGTCCGTATAGGATTTCTGAGATTCTCAATCCGGTGTCTTTTCGTCTTACCCTCCCAGACTCCTTTTCCATACATAATGTATTCCATAGGTCGTTGTTGAGGAGATACGTGGCACCTATGGTTCCATCTGTGGAGCCTCCTGCCCCTGTTTTGGTGGAGGGGGAATTGGAGTATATTGTGGAGAAGATTTTGGATTCTCGTGTCTCTAGACGGAAACTCCAGTATCTGGTCAAGTGGAAGGGTTATGCTCAGGAAGATAATTCCTGGGTTTTTGCCTCTGATGTCCATGCCCCAGATCTTGTTCGTGCCTTTCATGTGGCTCATCCTGGTCGGCCTGGGGGTTCTGGTGAGGGTTCGGTGACCCCTCCTCAAGGGGGGGGTACTGTTGTGAATTCTGTGGCTAAGTTCACTTCTGTGGTCACAAGTGGTATTGCAGTCTCTGGGCTTCCTCCCTCAGGTGTTTTGGTGAGCTCGTTGGCTGCCTTGCTATTTAGCTCCACCTGAGTCTGTCTTCCTTGCTCCTTGTCAATGTTCCAGTGTTGGATCTGAGCTACTGCATCTTTCCTTGGGCCTGCTGCTCTGCTAGATAAGTGCTTCTAGTTTGTTTTCTGTTTTTTCTGTCCAGCTTGCTATTAACTTTTGCTGGAAGCTCTGAGAAGCAAAGGGGTGCACCGCCGTGCTGTTCTGCACGGTGGGTCTTTTTGCCCCTTTGCGTGGTTTTTGTTTTAGGGTTTTTTGTAGACTGCATAGTTCTCTTTGCTATCCTCGCTCTGTCTAGAATATCGGGCCTCACTTTGCTGAATCTATTTCATTCCTACGTTTGTCTTTTCATCTTGCTAACAGTCATTATATGTGGGGGGCTGCCTATTCCTTTGGGGTATTTCTCTGAGGTAAGTCAGGCTTGTATTTCTATCTTCAGGCTAGTCGGCTCCTCGGGCAGTGCCGAGTTGCATAGGTAGTGATAGGCGCAATCCACTGCTGCTTATAGTTGTGTGAGGATAGATCAGGTACTGCAGTCTACAGAGATTCCACGTCTCAGAGCTCGTCTTATTGTTTTTGGTTATTGCCAGATCTCTGTATGTGCGCTGATTACTGCACGCTGTGTTGCCTAATTGCCAGCCATAACAGGAGCATGGCAGAGCTCGGAAGCGAAGGAGCGCCATTTGACTTTTCAATGCAAAATTGACTGGAATTGAAATGGGACACCATGTTTCGTTTGGAGAGCCCCTGATGTGCCTAAACATTGAAACCCCCCACAAGTGAGCACTTTGACCCACCAAGTGCTTCACAGAAGTTTATAATGCAGAACCGTAAAAATAAAAAATCATATTTTTTCACAAAAATTATCTTTTCGGCCCCAATTTTTTATTTTCCCAAGGGTAAGAGAAGAAATTGGACCCCAAAAGTTGTTGTACAATTTGTCCTGAGTACACTGATACCCCATATGTGGGGGTAAACCACTGTTTGGGAGGATGGGAGAGCTTGGAAGGGAAGGAGCGCCGTTTGACTTTTCAATGCAAAATTGACAGGAATTGAGATGGGACGCCATGTTGCGTTTGGAGAGCCACTGATGTGCCTAAACATTGAAACCCCCACAAGTGACACCATTTTGGAAAGTAGACCCCCTAAGGAACTTATCTAGAGGTGTGGTGAGCACTTTGACCCACCAAGTGCTTCACAGAAGTTTATAATGCAGAACCGTAAAAATAAAAAATCATATTTTTTCACAAAAATTATCTTTTCGCCCCCAATTTTTTATTTTCCCAAGGGTAAAAGAAGAAATTGGACCCCAAAAGTTGTTTTACAATTTGTCCTGAGTACGCTGATACCCCATATGTGGGGGTAAACCACTGTTTGGGCGCATGGCAGAGCTCGTAAGCGAAGGAGCGCCATTTGACTTTTCAATGCAAAATTGACTGAAATTGAGATGGGACGCCATGTTTCGTTTGGAGAGCCCCTGATGTGCCTAAACATTGAAACCCCCCCACAAGTGAGCACTTTGACCCACCAAGTGCTTCACAGAAGTTTATTATGCAGAACCGTAAAAATACAAAATCATATTTTTTCACAAAAATTATCTTTTCGCCCCCAATTTTTTATTTTCCCAAGGGTAAAAGAAGAAATTGGACCCCAAAAGTTGTTTTACAATTTGTCCTGAGTACGCTGATACCCCATATGTGGGGGTAAACCACTGTTTGGGCAGATGGGAGAGCTCGGAAAGGAAGGAGCGCCGTTTGACTTTTCAATGCAAAATTGACAGGAATTGAGATGGGATGCCATGTTGTGTTTGGAGAGCCACTGATGTGCCTAAACATTGAAACCCCCCACAAGTGACACCATTTTGGAAACAAGACCCCCTAAGGAACTCATCTAGATGTGTTGTGAGAGCTTTGAACCCCCAAGTGTTTCACTACAGTTTGTAACGCAGAGCCGTGAAAATTAAAAAAAAAATTTTCCCCCCAAAATTATTTTTTAGCCCCCAGTTTTGTATTTTCCCGAGGGTAAGAGGAGAAATTCGACCGCAAAAGTTGTCGTCCAATTTGTCCTGAGTACGCTGATACCCCATATGTTGGGGGAACCACCGTTTGGGCGCATAGGAGGGCTCGGAAGGGAAGGAGTGCCATTTGGAATGCAGACTTAGATGGAATGGTCTGCAGGCGTCACATTGCGTTTGCAGAACCCCTAATGTATCTAAACAGTAGAAAGCCCCCACAAGTGACCCCATATTGGAAACTAGACCCCCCAGGGAACTTATCTAGATGTGTTGTGAGAACTTTGAACTCCCAAGTGTTTCACTACAGTTTATAACGCAGAGCCGTGAAAATAAAAAATCTTTTTTTCCCACAAAAATTATTTTTTAGCCCCCAGTTTTGTATTTTTTCAAGGGTAACAGGAGAAATTGGACCCCAAAAGTTGTTGTACTATTTGTCCTGAGTACGCTGATACCCCATATGTTGGGGTAAACCCCTGTTTGGGCACACGGGAGAGCTCGGAAGGGAAGAAGCACTGTTTTACTTTTTCAACGCAGAATTGGCTGGAATTGAGATCGGACGCCATGTCGCGTTTGGAGAGCCCCTGATTTGCCTAAACAGTGGAAACCCCCCAATTATAACTGAAACCCAAATCCAAACACACCCCTAACCCTAATCCTAACAGTAACCCTAACCACACCTCTAACCCTGACACACCCCTAATCCCAACCCTATTCCCAACTGTAAATGTAATCTAAACCCTAACTGTAACTTTAGCACCAACCCTAACCCTAACTTTAGCCCAAACCCAAACTGTAGCCCTAACCCTAACCCTAACCCTAGCCTTAACCCTAACCCTAGCCCTAACCCTAGCCCTAACCCTAGCCCTAACCCTGGCCCTAACCCTAGCCCTAACCCTAACCCTAACCCTAACCCTAGCCCTAACCCTAGCCCTAACCCTAGCCCTAACCCTAGCCCTAACCCTAACCCTAACCCTAGCCCTATGTTATGACCTGGTGGTCAGGACAATAATGGACCTGGTGGTTAAGAGCACACGGAATGACCTGATAGTTACTGATAATAAGGACGAGCTCTGGGACATGGGAACTCTGCTGACCGCAATCCCTAAACCTATCAAACACACTAGAAATAGCCGTGGATTGCGCCTAACGCTCCCTATGCAACTCGGCACAGCCTAAGAAACTAGCTAGACCTGAAGATAGAAAAATAAAGCCTAACTTGCCTCAGAGAAATTCCCCAAAGGAAAAGGCAGCCCCCCACATATAATGACTGTGAGTAAGATGAAAATACAAACACAGAGATGAAATAGATTTAGCAAAGTGAGGCCCGACTTACTGAACAGACCGAGGATAGGAAAGCTTACTTTGCGGTCAGCACAAAAACCTACAAAAAGACCACGCAGAGGGCGCAAAAAGACCCTCCGCACCGACTCACGGTGCGGAGGCGCTCCCTCTGCGTCCCAGAGCTTCCAGCAAGCAAGACAACAAATTAAATAGCAAGCTGGACAGAAAAATAGCAAACCAAAGAAATACAAGCTGGAACTTAGCTTCTGATGGGAAGACAGGTCACAAGAACGATCCAGGAGTGAACAGACCAATACTGGAACATTGACAGGTGGCATGGAGCAAAGATCTAAGTGGAGTTAAATAGAGCAGCAGCTAACGAATTAACCTCGTCACCTGTGAAACTCAGAAACACCCACCAGAGGAAGTCCATAGACAGAACCAGCCGAAGTACCATTCATGACCACAGGAGGGAGCCCGACAAGAGAATTCACAACAGTACCCCCCCCTTGAGGAGGGGTCACCGAACCCAGGAATTTTCTTCCTGACCATAACCCTTCCACTTGACCAGGTACTGGAGTTTCCGTCTTGAAACACGAGAATCCAAAATCTTCTCCACCACATACTCCAACTCCCCCTCAACTAACACCGGGGCAGGAGGATCAACGGATGGAACCACAGGTGCCACGTATCTCCGCAATAACGACCTATGGAACACATTATGGATGGCAAAAGAAGCAGGAAGGGCCAAACGAAATGACACAGGATTGATAACCTCAGAAATCTTATACGGACCAATGAAACGAGGCTTAAACTTAGGAGAGGAAACCTTCATAGGAACATAACGAGACGACAACCAAACCAAATCCCCAACACGAAGTCGGGGACCCACACAGCGCCGGTGGTTAGCGAAACGTTGAGCCTTCTCCTGGGACAATGTCAAATTGTCCACCACATGAGTCCAAATCTGCTGCAACCTATCCATCACAGTATCTACACCAGGACAGTCTGAAGACTCAACCTGCCCTGAAGAGAAACGAGGATGGAAACCAGAATTGCAGAAAAACGGCGAAACCAAAGTAGCCGAGCTCGCCCGATTATTAAGGGCGAACTCAGCCAATGGCAAAAAGGACACCCAATCATCCTGATCAGCAGAAACAAAGCATCTCAGATATGTTTCCAAAGTTTGATTAGTTCGTTCGGTTTGGCCATTTGTCTGAGGATGGAAAGCCGAGGAAAAAGACAAATCAATGCCCATCCTAGCACAAAAGGATCGCCAAAACCTTGAAACAAACTGGGAACCTCTGTCAGAAACGATGTTCTCCGGGATACCATGTAAACGAACCACATGCTGGAAAAATAATGGCACCAAATCAGAGGAGGAAGGCAATTTAGACAAAGGTACCAAATGGACCATTTTAGAAAAGCGATCTCAAACCACCCAAATGACCGACATCTTTTGAGAGACGGGGATATCCGAAATAAAATCCATAGAAACATGCATCCAGGGCCTCTTCGGGACCGGCAAGGGCAAAAGCAACCCACTGGCACGAGAACATCAGAGCTTAGCCCGAGCACAAGTCCCACAGGACTGCACAAAAGAACGCACATCCCGCGACAAAGACGGCCACCAGAAGGATCTAGCCACCAAATCTCTGGTACCAAAGATTCCAGGATGCCCAGCCAACACTGAACAATGAATCTCAGAGATAACTCTACTAGTCCATCTATCAGGGACAAACAGTTTCTCCGCTGGGCAACAGTCAGGTCTATCAGTCTGAAATTTTTGCAGCACCCGCCGCAAATCAGGGGAGATGGCAGACAAAATTACCCCCTCTTTGAGAATACCCGCCGGCTCAGGAACACCCGGAGAGTCAGGCACAAAACTCCTTGACAGGGCATCAGCCTTCACATTCTTAGAGCCCGGAAGGTACGAAACCACAAAATCAAAACGGGAGAAAAATAATGACCATCGAGCCTGTCTCGGATTCAACCGTTTGGCAGACTCAAGATAAGTCAAATTCTTGTGATCTGTCAAGACCACCATGCGATGCTTGGCTCCTTCCAGCCAATGACGCCGCTCCCCGAATGCCCACTTCATGGCCAACAATTCACGTTTACCAACATCATAGTTACGCTCAGCAGGCGAAAACTTTCTAGAAAAGAAAGCACATGGCTTCATCACCGAGCCCTCAGAACTTCTTTGCGACAAAACAGCCCCTGCTCCAATCTCAGAAGCATAAACCTCAACCTGAAACGGAAGCGAAACATCTGGCTGGCACAACACAGGGGCAGAAGAAAAACGACGCTTCAACTCCTGAAAAGCCTCTATAGCCGCAGAAGACCAATTGACCACATCAGCACCCTTCTTGGTCAAATCAGTCAACAGTTTAGCAACAGTAGAAAAATTAGCGATGAAGCGCCGATAAAAATTAGCAAAGCCCAGGAACTTTTGCAGGCTCTTCACAGATGTCGGCTGAGTCCAATCGTAAATGGCCTGGACTTTAACAGGGTCCATCTCGATAGTAGAAGGGGAAAAAATGAACCCCAAAAATGAAACCTTCTGAACTCCAAAGAGACACTTTGACCCCTTCACAAACAAGGAATTCGCACGAAGGACCTGGAACACCATTCTGACCTGCTTCACATGAGACTCCCAATCATCCGAAAAGACCAAAATATCATCCAAATACACAATCAGGAATTTATCCAGGTACTCTCGGAAGATGTCATGCATAAAGGACTGAAATACTGATGGAGCATTGGAAAGCCCGAATGGCATAACCAGGTACTCAAAATGGCCCTCGGGCGTATTAAATGCTGTTTTCCATTCATCGCCTTGTTTAATACGCACAAGATTATACGCCCCTCGAAGATCTATCTTGGTGAACCAACTAGCCCCTTTAATACGAGCAAACAAATCAGACAGCAACGGCAAAGGATACTGAAATTTGACTGTAATTTTATTAAGAAGGCGGTAATCAATACAAGGTCTCAAAGAACCATCCTTCTTGGCCACAAAAAAGAACCCTGCTCCTAACGGTGATGACGACGGGCGAATATGGCCTTTCTCCAAGGATTCCTTTATATAACTCCGCATAGCGGCGTGTTCTGGCACAGATAAATTGAACAATCGGCCCTTAGGAAACTTACTACCAGGAATCAAATTAATTGCACAATCACAATCCCTATGAGGAGGTAGGGCACTGGCTTTGGGCTCATCAAATACATCCCGATAATCCGACAAAAACTCTGGAACTTCAGAAGGAGTGGAAGACGAAATAGACAAAAATGGAACATCACCATGTACCCCCTGGCAACCCCAGCTGGACACAGACATAGATTTCCAGTCCAATACTGGATTATGAACCTGTAGCCATGGCAACCCCAAAACGACCACATCATGCAGATTATGCAACACCAGAAAGCGGATATCCTCCTGATGTGCAGGAGCCATGCACATGGTCAATTGGGTCCAATACTGAGGCTTATTCTTGGCCAAAGGCGTAGCATCAATTCCTCTCAATGGAATAGGATACTGCAAGGGCCCCAAGAAAAAACCTCAGCGCCTAGCATACTCCAAGTCCATCAAATTCAGGGCAGCGCCTGAATACACAAATGCCATAACAGAATAGGATGACAAAGAGCAAATCAGAGTAACAGACAATAGAAATTTAGACTGTACCGTACCAATGGTGGCAGACCTAGCGAAGCACTTAGTGCGCTTAGGACAAGCGGAGATAGCATGAGTGGAATCACCACAGTAAAAACATAGCACATTCCGACGTCTGTGTTCTTGCCGTTCAGCTCTGGTCAAAGTCCTATCACATTGCATAGGCTCAGGCCCATGCTCAGATAGTACCACCAAATGGTGCACAGCTTTACGCTCACGCAAGCGTCGATCGATCTGAATGGCCAAGGACATAGACTCATTCAGACCAGCAGGCATGGGAAACCCCACCATGACATCCTTAAGGGCTTCAGAGAGACCCTTTCTGAAGATTGCTGCCAGGGCACATTCATTCCACTGAGTGAGCACAGACCACTTTCTAAACTTCTGACAATATATCTCCGCTTCATCCTGACCCTGACACAGAGCCAGCAAGATTTTCTCTGCCTGATCCACTGAATTAGGTTCGTCATAAAGCAATCCAAGCGCCAGGAAAAACGCATCAACATCACGCAATGCCGGATCTCCTGGCGCAAGGGAAAATGCCCAGTCTTGAGGGTCACCACGTAACAAAGAAATAATGATCTTTACTTGTTGAACCGGGTCACCTGAGGAGCGAGGTTTCAAGGCAAGAAACAATTTACAATTATTTTTGAAATTCAAGAACTTAGATCTATCACCAAAAAACAAATCAGGAATTGGAATCCTAGGCTCTGACATCGGATTCTGAACCACAAAATCTTGAATGTTTTGTATCCTTGTAGTGAGATTATCCATCCAAGAGGACAGACCTTGAATGTCCATGTTTACACCAGTGTCCTGAACCACCCAGAGGTAAAGGGGAAAATAGAGACAAAACACACTGCAAAGAAAAAAAATTGGTCTCAGAACTTCTCTTATCCCTCTATTGAGATGCATTAGTACTTTGAGCCACCTGTACTGTTATGACCTGGTGGTCAGGACAATAATGGACCTGGTGGTTAAAAGCACACGGAATGACCTGCTAGTTACTGATAATAAGGACGAGCTCTGGGACGTGGGAACTCTGCTGACCGCAATCCCTAAACCTATCAAACACACTAGAAATAGCCGTGGATTGCGCCTAACGCTCCCTATGCAACTCGGCACAGCCTAAGAAACTAGCTAGCCCTGAAGATAGAAAAATAAAGCCTACCTTGCCTCTGAGAAATTCCCCAAAGGAAAAGGCAGCCCTCCACATATAATGACTGTGATTAAGATGAAAATACAAACACAGAGATGAAATAGATTTAGCAAAGTGAGGCCCGACTTACTGAACAGACCGAAGATAGGAAAGCTTACTTTGCAGTCAGCACAAAAACCTACAAAAAGACCACGCAGAGGGCGCAAAAAGACCCTCCGCACCAACTCACGGTGCGGAGGCGCTCCCTCTGCGTCCCAGAGCTTCCAGCAAGCAAGACAACAAATTAAATAGCAAGCTGGACAGAAAAATAGCAAACCAAAGAAATACAAGCTGGAACTTAGCTTCTGATGGGAAGACAGGTCACAAGAACGATCCAGGAGTGAACAGACCAATACTGGAACATTGACAGGTGGCATGGAGCAAAGATCTAAGTGGAGTTAAATAGAGCAGCAGCTAACGAATTAACCTCGTCACCTGTGAAACTCAGAAACACCCACCAGAGGAAGTCCATGGACAGAACCAGCCGAAGTACCATTCATGACCACAGGAGGGAGCCCGACAAGAGAATTCACAACAGCCCTAGCCCTAACCCTAGCACTAACCCTAACCCTAGCCCTAACCATAGCCCCAGCCCTAATGGGAAAATGGAAATAAATAATTTTTTTTAATTTTTCCCTAACTAAGGGGTGATGAAGGGGGGTTTGATTTACTTTTATAGCAGGTTTTTTAGCGGATTTTTATGATTGGCATCAATCACACACTGAAAGACGCTTTTTATTGCAAAAAATATTTTTTGCGTTACCAAATTTTGAGAGCTATAATTTTTCCATATTTTGGTCCACAGAGTCATGTGAGGTCTTGTTTTTTGCGGGACGAGTTGACGTTTTTGGTAACATTTTTGGGCACGTGACATTTTTTGATCGCTTTTTATACCGATTTTTGTGAGGCAGAATGACCAAAAACCAGCTATTCATGAATTTCTTTTGGGGGAGGCGTTTATACTGTTCTGCGTTTGGTAAAATTGATAAAGCAGTTTTATTCTTCGGGTCAGTACGATTACAGCAACACCTCATTTATATCATTTTTTTATGTTTTGGCGCTTTTATACGATAAAAACTATTTTATAGAAAAAATAATTATTTTTGCATCGCTTTATTCTCAGGACTGTAACTTTTTTATTTTTTTGCTGATGATGCTGTATGGCAGCTCTTTTTTTGCGGGACAAGATGACATTTTCAGCGGTACCATGGTTATTTATATCTGTCTTTTTGATCGTGTGTTATTCCACTTTTTGTTCGGCAGTATGATAATAAAGCGTTGTTTTTTGCCTTGTTTTTTCTTTTCTTTTCTTACGGTGTTTACTGAAGGGGTTAACTAGTGGGCCAGTTTTATAGGTCGGGCCGTTACGGACGCGGCGATACTAAATATATGTACTTTTATTGTTTTTTTTTATTTAGATAAAGAAATGTATTTATGGGAATAATATATATATATTTTTTTCATTATTTAGGAATATTTTTTTTTATTTTTTTTTACACATTTGGAAATTTTTTTTAAACTTTTTTACTTTG
The DNA here is from genome assembly GCF_032444005.1 of Ranitomeya imitator. Lineage (NCBI taxonomy): Eukaryota > Metazoa > Chordata > Amphibia > Anura > Dendrobatidae > Ranitomeya > Ranitomeya imitator. The sequence goes on from NC_091282.1 coordinate 978,223,132, forward strand.
TCCCAGGAGGGGACATCACAGATCGGTGATCTGACAGTTTGCACAGCACTCTGTCAGATCAGCGATCTGACTTACAGTGCTGCAGGCTTCACAGTGCCTGCTCTGAGCAGGCTCTGTGAAGCCACCTCCCTCCCTGCAGGACCCGGATCCGCGGCCATCTTGGATCCGGGTCTGGAGCAGGCAAGGAGGGAGGTAAGACCCTCGCAGCAACGTGATCACATCGCTTTGCTGCGGGGGGCTCAGGGAAGCCCGCAGGGAGCCCCCTCCCTGCACGATGCTTCCCTGCACCGCCGGCACATCGTGATCATGTTTGATCGCGGTGTGCCGGGGGTTAATGTGCCGGGGCGGTCCGTGACCGCTCCTGGCACATAGTGCCGGATGTTAGCTGCAATAGGCAGCTGACACCCGGCCGCGATCGGTCACGCTCCCCCCGTGAGCGCCGCCGATCGCGCTGGACGTACTATCCCGTCGGTGGTCATAGGGGCCCACCCCACCTCGACGGGATAGTACGTCCGATGTCAGAAAGGGGTTAACAAAGGCTAGATGATTTCCTCAATACACATAATATTGAGGGGTATAGTTAATTTAGTGAGAAAAAAAACAAGGTCTTTTTTTCAGCCTATATAACTATTTAACTATGTAATATTCTTAAAAAATACAAGTCACCAACTGGTACAGGAGGAGAGGGAGGAGAGATGACCCTCCCCATGAGGGCTCACAGTCTACAAGGGATGGGTGAGGATACTGTAGGTGAGGGTAGAGCTGGTTGTGCGGCGGAATGGTAGAACGATGGTTACTGTAGGTTGTAGGCTTGTTAGGAGAGGTGGCTCTTCAGATTCCTTTTGAAGGTTTCCATGGTAGTCGAGAGTCTGATATGTTGGGCTGGAGATTTCCAGACTAGAGGGAATGCACAGGAGAATACTTGTATGCGATTGTGGGAAGAGGAGATAAGAGGGGAGTAGAGAAGGAGATCTTGTGAGGATCAGTGGTTGCGTGCAGGTAAGTGTGGAAGAGACAGGTTGTGAGTGGCTATGCCATAGTTAGGGTTTTGAACTAGAGTTTCTGGGTGAAGGGGAGTCAGTAAAGTGATTGAAAAAGAGGAGAGGCTGGGGAATAATGGGGGGATATATAGATTAATTAGTCAGGCAGCAGAATTTAGGATAGATTGGAAGGGTGCAAGATTGAAAATAGGCCACAAAGCAGGAGGTTGAAGTAGTAGAGGCGGGAAAAGATGAGTGCATGGACTCGGGATTTTGCAGATTTTTGATTTAAAGAATATATGGATCTGGGAAATATTTTTGAGTTGTAGTCAGCAGGAAGTGGAAAATAACATAGATATGTGTTATGAGAAGAGATGAGAGTCCAGGGTTAACCAGAGGCAACGAGCTTTCGGGAAGCCCTCATATACGTCTTGTAGATGAGGGCCAGAAAGAACATGTGCTCCAGTGCATGGCAAGTGCTGAATCAAGTGGCCTCGCCTCTTCTTCCTCCATTGTAACATCACACACAATACAGTCCTCAAACGTGGCACCCCAATTACCCTTGTTTCCACCCCCATAACAACTTTCCAACTATCCAACTGACTGTGGAGAATCACAGATGGACGAGTCTGCAGAGCTGTTCACACATTGTACTCTATGGGCATCAGAGGTCTGCTTCAAAGATTCACAGACTCAAGAGGAGGAAAGCATCTGTACAGATGCTCCAAATTTTTTTCAGCTGGATTCGGGGCCTGATGAAGTAGGGTCTGAACAGAATCTAGATCATCATCACCTTACGTTATCTCCTTGGGGTGGAGGTGATCCTGATTAGACTCAGATATTTGAGGCTCACACTAACTGTAATGTGCTGTCAGGGCAGGAAGTGGAGGAGGGTGACTCTCAGGGCGAGGAGTCAGAGAACAAAGAGGATGACGATGAGGTTTTTGATCCCACTTGATGTGAACCAAGAGGCATGCAGCTGAGTAGCTCAGCAGAGTAGGTGGAAGACAAGAAGGTTACATTGCGGTGTACCGCACAGACATAAAGTGATCCAACCATGGCAAACACTGAATCCTCAGCCACAACTCTGGCTGTGACGAACAGTGATTGCTGGTCTGCAGTTCGCAGGGGCGACAAGGGTTGCCTAGCCTGGACTTTTTTGAGACTAAAAAGGATGACCCAACTCACGTTGTCTGCCAACTTTGCAAACAAAAGACTCAGTAGAGGCTAAAATTCTGATAATCAACATGCGCTAGTCTGGGAATCTCACTGTGCTAAAATGTGGGACAAACCTTTGTATCTAACACTTCCTCCAATGCTTCTGTCTCCTCCACCTCCTCTAGGGCCTTCACCTGTGCCCTAAACCTATGCCTTAATGAGAGACAACTTCCAACAATGCAGAGAGAATCCCTCTACCTACATACTGCAGGGCTCCAGGGCTCACCACAATCATACAGTGTTTAAACTAATATGCCTTGGAGATTGTAGTCACGGAGCTCAAGAAATATGGACAATTATCCAGGCTGAGTTTGAGCAATGACTGTCTCCACTGAATCTGGAGCCAGGGAAGGCCGTGTGCGATAATGACAAGAACCTGGTGGTGGCCCTACACTTGGGCAACCTCACAGCAATTTTTCTGCTACTATGCTGACCTGGATGCGCTGCTGCAGAAATCATGGTCGTTGTATGCTCATTTCGCACTCTGCAGGTCATCGACTTGCATTGCTACAGAGTTCTTTAGGGCTACCGGTTAACCGGTTGATATGTGATGTGCTGACTCGGTGGAATTTCACTTAGCACATGTTGCAGCCACTGTGACAGCAATGCAATGCGAATGTGGTGCAAATCAAGGTTGCAGAGTGGGCATAGATAAAGGATGTCAGAACGCTTCTGCATAGTTTTGAAATGACTATTAACATGGTTAGCACTAACGATGCCATCATCAGCATCACTATTCCGGTCATCTACTGTACATGCTGGAGCACACTTTGAATAGTCTGAGGGAGAAGTTGGTGGTCCCATAGGAAGAGGAGGAAGCAGAGGAGGATGCAGAAGGGATGAAAATATCTCTAAGGTCCGGACTTTCGTCACACAGGCGGGTGGCTCATGGTACCATACAAACTGTTAGTGAAGGTGAAGGAGCCGAGGAACAAATGGAGGAGGATGAGGAGAAAGAGCTGATGGGTGATCAGGAGATAAAGAGGATAATGTTCCCCTCTTTGTTGTCCATGGTTGACGGGAGAGGATGGAGGAAGCAAGCTTCAGTGTTACCTTGCCACCTCATGGACCACATGGACCACATGGAAGCGCTCGACACATGAGCGCCTTCTTGCTGCACTATCTTCAGCATGATGCCCATATTGTTAAGATTAAAAGTAGTGCTGACTAATGGGTTGCCATTCTTTTGGATCCACTGTACAAGAGTAAATTTTACCAGATGCTTCCCACCCTGGAAAGGGATGCGTGTATGCTGTAGTATAGAAACATGCTTGTAGACAATCTTAAGAATGGTTTCCTCATGACAGCAGTGAGGCACACAGTGTGCATCGCAGTTATAGACTTCCAACCCTGGGAACGTTGAGTTGTCAATGTAAAAATATTAGCAGCACCAATGTAAGTGGCATAAGCAATTTCTGAGTTGTTTTACACATTTGTTAGACTAGTCTGTGCACCAGTAGAACAGAGTACAAGCACGACATGCAGTGAATGACTGTAGAGGATGGTGCAGGAGTATCTCAAGCTCAATCTCAATGCCATCAGGGGGTTTGAACCGGTGGCTTGAGCTCCCCTGTCAAGCCTTGGAGATTTTGTAATGCCAGGCATCCAGCGTTCTCTCAGAACGTGTCTTCAGAGCTGCTGGTGGTGTCTTGATGTTTAGGCACATCCGGCTGGTTCATGAAAATGTAGACCGCCTAACTTTTATCAAGATGAACAAGATCTCCAATGACTTTTGCACCCGAGTCAGAGCCTGGGCAGACTAGGTGATGGTGTAGTTTTTAGTGTGCTGCATTAATCTTGCATTATTACAGCCTGTGACACCATTGTGGTGGCTTATGTTCCTGCTGTTGCCACTACTGCTGATGTTACTAACAATTTTTTGATATGTGGAGACTCCAAGTTGTGTCTTCATCTGGGTGGTTGCCTGTAGTGGAAGGGATGTTACACTATTTCTACTCGGGGAAATTCATGGACTTCAGAGGTGTCTGCGCCTAATTCTTTTGAAATGTTTGCAGTCCAAGTTGAGTCTCCTTCATGTATTTTGCTTTTTGCAGTAGGGCTCCCAGACTGGAAGACCTGCACTTACTTTCAGTTAACTACCTTTGTTACTATCCTTAAATGTTTCTAACAATAGTAGTTTACGAAGCTGATATTTGTGCCACCTGAGAGTGACTGAGCAGAAAAGCAGTTTGAACTGTTGCATGAGGTATCAGGGCATCTCAGCACAGCTGGCCTATACCGGTCCCACACCCAGTTCTTAATTTGAACTTAAATTCAGAGCTGTAAATGCTGGCCCATATCCTGGCTCATAAATGGTCCATGCCTGAATGCTGCTGTAAAATTTCTAATGTGGGTCAATTGATTTAACTTTTCCTGGTGTTTGCCTCTGATTTTTGGATATGTTTTGACTCCAAGTTGGGTCTCTTTAATGTGTGTTACCTAAATTTGGCAGGGCTCTCAGAGCACCAGGCCTACACGTGTCATTCATCCACCTATTACTTATCAATGTTTACGGTAGAAATGCTGGTCCAAGTCTGTCCCCGACCTTATCCCATTCATCCATGCTGCTCAATTATGCTATTTTACTCTGGGTCAGTAGAGCAGTTGGAGACTTGTGACACGGGGGGAAACATGTGCAATTGGGATTGCACCTCTGAGGACTGTACTATTTGCGATGTTAAGGTGGAGGAAGAGGTGTTTCTTCAGTAGAGCTTTCAGTAACATTACCACTTACCTCATGTACTCCTCAAACACCAAGCCTATTACCCCTTCTACCATGACCTCACTGTTTCCAACTTCTGTTGGATGAACCCTTCCCCTCTTTTAACCAGCTGCTTCATAACCCTAGGCCCACACTTGTCAGTCACCTGTCAGTAAATAAGCAATCTGTATTTATTTGTGGAGAATAACAGCAGCTGATAGGAGGAATTGGCATAGTATAGAAAAGTGTATATGCAAATTTTATATGCAATGGAATAATATCCACATCTGCCAAGTACTGGACTAACAGAAGACTAATCGTCATGCAATATAACAAAAAGGAAGAAAAGAAACAATCCACTAGTCTAGAAATAAAAGATGTAAATACTCTATTTATTATTAATTAAAATATGAATTAAATACAGGTAGGGAGAAGAGTGTGGGTATGCAACATAAATAAGGCAATTGCAGAGAGCACAGAGGGTGGGGGTAGCAAAGTGTTACCTATAGAGGATTACAAGACAGTATAAATGGCATGTCCCTGACACACTTCAACAAAGCTTCATATGCAATATGCAACCCTAGTGATCAAACCATATGGTATGGTGTGCAGCCATAAAGGGAATCCTACAAGTAATTAACTATGCCATTTCCTCCTATCAGCTGCTGTTATTACCATAATTTTGCTGTGTTATGCACAGGTGTTTCTTTTGGAATTATGGACTACAAAGCCAAAGAAAATCCTGGCTCCGCCAAATGGATCAGGTCTTTGGGGAAGATGTCGCTGGTCCACAGCAGGCCAGTGATTGCAGATGGGAGGACATGTTCTATGGTGTCTAAAGCATGCTCATAAAGCACACCAAGCTTTGGTGGAACCGGGCTTTTCTGGAAAAAATACACCATGTGCAAACTTATACCTAGAGGCTTGCGTGTTCGTGTTAGACCGACATTCCCTGTTGATGATGAGACATTTAAATTAAATTGAGAGGAGACATGCAATAGCTGCTCTAATACCTTAATGTAACTTCTGATTGAATTGAACATGAGCACCATTGGTGAGTTGGATAAACTCACTGATGCTGCTCAGACTGAGCTCCGTCTGTTGTGTCCTGTGGAGAAGATTCAATCTTTTGATGCTGAGTCGCCCACCAGGGCAGCGGGGTACTGGGTACCGGGTCCGGTATTAAAGGGGAAGTCACGGTGGCTGCAACCCGGTCCGTGGCTCTGGGACTCAACTTTAGGGAGACGGTCTTCTAAGGGAAAAGTGTTTATAAGTCTGTCATGACACCACCTATGGTGTTCGGTCAATAGTGGGACCAATGCTGTGTTAAAGGGGTCCTCTGGGAGATGCTATTACAGCACTGATGGTACACTTTCTACAGGTGAAGCAGGGTCCCCAGGGGTCCTAAGGTGTATGGTGGTGATGATAGTTGCCGGTAAATGAATACAGGAGACAAGTTGTAAGTCTTTACCTGGTTTACTGTAGTTGGCAGGCCACAGTCCAGGGCACCGGCAACAGGTACATAGGAGTCCAAGCAGCCCAGAAACAAGCGGAATTCCCTTGGCAAGTCGGGTTAGGAGCCTTCCACACTGTGCTTGCTAAAGTCTCTTGCTGCCTGAAGTGTTCCAAACAAGGTCCTAATTCTTTCAGTTCTTTCCCCTGTTCTGGGACGGGTACCTGTATGGCAGGCATGGGGTCTTTATGGGGTCTCTACACGGTGACTCAAGGCTCCAGGATGCTACTGTGCCACAGGCGTAATTTGGGCAATGTCCGTGTAATCCTATGCCCTCTGATTCTGCTAAGTGTCCTGTAGTTCCACTCTAGTCTCGGGCTCCCGGTACCCGGTCTCTGCGCACTGACTCTTCAGAGGCCTATTCCCAGCCTCCTTGAGCCCTGAATCTCCTCTGCTCCTTTCCTGTCTGTCCTCGCTCACAGACTGTCTGTACAAACTGAACTGACCTCCTCCAATCCAGGATCGTTATCAAAGCTGCCCTAAAACAGGGTTTTGAGCTCCCCCTCCTGGCCTGGATTTGGAAGGTGTTGTGTGTGTGATAACCTGCCAAAGGGAATCTCACTTGTCTCCAGTCATAGCACTAACCTCCCCGAGAGGAAGGCAGCACTACTGTGGTACCTGAACTCCTGGGGTGCAACAATGCTCTACTAGAGAAGACTTTAGATACGACTGTCAAGAAAATTCATGAAGTACAATCCTCTAAGTTGGCAGGGATCTGAGAGACTTTCAATCCAAAATGGTTACCAGTGGAACAAATCTACTTCACAATCATCTTGGCTACCACGTACTACCTCTAGTATCTCTGTTTCTTCTATGATCGACCAGTCTGATATTACCTCCATCTCTATGGTCACTCACTCGGGCCATTAACAAGAAATTACGTGAACACAATTATCATCCGTATAGACAACAGGATGTTAAATCTCCTGAAATAAGACGGAAGGACAACAAGGTAATTACTTTGAGTCAACATGTAGGTCTAACATGTTCACCGGCATCTAGCTTTCATACCATTATGGCTTTTAAGGATTTGCAAGGTCACTGCTGTTCAAACGTCACTTTCACGATGGTAACATGTACAAATTGTTTCCCACAGAGGAAAGAACAATCTGTTCTAAGGATATTGGAGGAATTGGTAGTTGAACACAATGTTCAGGAAGGGGGTAAGATCCCGTCTTCTATTGTCCCATGCTCAAAGAAATTCCCCCTTCTCTCCACCTGTGCCAATATTGATCTCTTTGTTGTCATTAATGATTTTTTGCATATTCCTTGCTATAACGATAATCTTTCTCACGTTGAACGTCTTCGACTAGTCTACAATACCTACAAAATTTACCTTATGTTGTGTTTAAACCAGCAGACAAGGGGGCAATATTGTCATCTGGCGCAAAACTATGGACAAGAAGGAAGCATGTTGCCAATGAAATAATAACACTCATTACAAAAAATGACGTACAACCCCTTGTCTACGTTTAATGCACAACTCAAATCTATTCTAACCAGAGCCACTGCTGAAGGAATCATTGCTAAAGAGCTATTTTATGCATTGATTGTCATTGAACCCACCATTCCGACATTGTACCTTCTTCCAAAAATTCATAAAACATCCATACATCACCCGGACGTCCCATAATTTCGGGAGGGGGGAATTACTTGGAGCATGTCAATAAGTGGATTGACTCCAAACTACAACCCTTGGTAGTCAATCTTTCTTCATATACAAGAGACACGGGTGAACTTGTCCGTAAGGTAGATGGTCTCTATTTGGACACAGACACAATGTTGGTAATGATGGATGTGGAGTCCCTTTACACTAAAATCCGACATAGTGACGGTCTTAGAGCCACTAAGGTATTTCTTGACATGTCCAATACCACTCCCACTTTGAGTCAATTAATACTAGAACTACTTGAGTTCACACTGACTCATATTTTTTTTGTTTTCAAGGGGTTCTTCTTCTTACAGCTCCATGGCACAGCTATGGGGGCTGCCTTTGCACCCTCATATGCTAATCTGTTCCTGGGGCTGTGGCAGAGGGACCTCTTCCAGTAGGATCAATAGGCATCGATGGATCATGTCCTTTTCTGGACGAGGTAGATTGATGATATCTTGATCAGGCAGGGCAATGGAAGGAGACTTCCTCCATGAATTTATGACTAAGTTGATCAGCAGTGACCTCAATATTCTCCTCACCTATACATGTGACAAAATCTACTTTCTTGATGTTGCACTAAGGAGAGATCAGCATGACATGATCCAAACTGAGTTGTTTAGAAAATCAACTTCTACTAACATGCTCCTACACGCTTCTATGGCCCACCCTAACATGTCATTAGATTGGTTCCCATCAGTCAGGTTCCTCCATCTCTGGAGGGTATGCTCTATGGACCATGACTTTGAAAGACAAGCGACGGAATTAAAACTTAGGTTTAGGGAGCATGACTATAGTAATAGGATGATAAAAAGGCTTATAATAGAGCCAGGCACTCCAATTGGAATGACTTGCTCTATAAAAACAATAAGAGTTGAGATACGAAAAAACAAATAATATTCATTACAAATTACCACTCACAATTTGAACTGATGCATGCGGCTTTAAATAAATCTTGGCCTATTTTAAAAATCGATCCCATTCTTTCAAAAATATTGCCTGATAGACCTGCCATCACCGTAAGGCACACTAGAAATCTTTGTGACCATTTGGTCTGTAGTCACTACATGGGAGAAACTAAGACTACATTCCTTGATGGTATTGCCGTTAGGTGTGGATGCGCTCCGTGTGGGCGATGTGTAGCCTGTACCAATATTGATATCTGTGACTCCTTCACAAACTCTAATGGGTCCAAGATGTATAAGATTAAGAAATATATAACGTGTACGTCTACAAATGTCATATACTATGCTATGTGCCCTTGTGCACTAATTTATGTGGGCCTTACCTCACGCCAACTTAAACTTCGCATGAGGGAGCACATATTTGATATTCAGGCTGCTGCCAACCACATGGATGTTTTCACCCTAAAGACAATACCACGTCATTTTAAACTGTACCATCAATGTAACAGTGACTTTCTCAGAGTCAGAGGTATAGATATACTTGCCACTAATATTCGTGATGGTGGGATAACCCAACATTTGACCCGTCTTGAATACAAATGGATTTGGATGCCACAGACTGTCCAACCTCGGGGCCTCAACGAGACCCATTTCTGTGACCACTGGTCTGCTGCGTTTACATGTTTGCCATCTTACATATGCAAATGTTTTTATAATTGCTTTTAACTTTGTGTGTTATTATCACTTTTTAGGTTCTTGTCTTCATTATGGTGCCCAATATAATAAACAGCAATATATATATGGACCCCTCGAATACCTGCCATCAAGATTATATATGTACCAGTTTCCATTTATGTAATTGTGTATTGACATCTTCAATTTAACTTTTGTCTTGGCTGCAAATGTTTACCATTGATGCCATTTATTGCCATCTTTTTCTCAAAATTTATATATGCAATGTAATATGCAATCCCTACAGTTTAAAGCATGCCCTAAAAACTCATTTGTTCAGATAGGTTAATGCGTTGAGGCGGTAAGCCAAACTATCCCTGTGTGGCCCATTAAAAAAACAAACAAAAAAAACAAAAAAAAAACTTAAACCATAATCAGGTTCCTTGCATCATGTTCACATACGCTTTATACAGTTAATAGCCCTTTGTGTCTGTACTGCTACATACTTATTCAAAAAAGATTACCGCACACTCAAGACTGGTAAGATGCAAAAGGTGTATGCCAATTTTATTGAAGAAAACAAAACAAAAAACAAGTGGTTGCCACATTCATATTCATTTGAAATAGACAAAAACCCGACGTTTCGACCCTCCCGGGTCTTACTCATGGGGTTACTCAAGTCCTTTGACATAGATGCATAATAGTGGCAGTGGTAGGGGGTGTACGACCGATCCCTTGTTAAGGCACAACCTTATAATAAAGCCAGTCCGGGCAGAAGTGTCCCCCCAGGACATCGCAGCAAGGCGCGGGATGCGCCGCTAATCCTCCCAGGGACCCTTTTCAGACCCACTAGGTGTCTAACGGCCCTCATCACCCAGATTCTGTGCTCCCGGGACACTTCTGCCCGGACTGGCTTTATTATAAGGTTGTGCCTTAACAAGGGATTGGTCGTACACCCCCTACCACTGCCACTATGATGCATCTATGTCAAAGGACTTGAGTAACCCCATGAGTAAGACCCGGGAGGGTCGAAACGTCGTGTTTTGTCTATTTCAAATGAATATGAATGTGGCAACCACTTCTTTTTTGTTTTGTTTTCTTCAATAAAATTGGCATACACCTTTTGCATCTTACCAGTCTTGAGTGTGCGGTAATCTTTTTTGAATGATTGACTTGACCTCACGGTCAGTTTACCAGCACCTCCTTGTCCCTGACCTGAGTGCACACCATTTTCCTTGTCTGCTACATACTTAGGCAGTTAACTGGTTCATGCAGCTTTACATGAACACCCGAGCCTTACACTATGGCTGGTCCGAATAACTAAAGCAATTGTTACCATTCACCTCTCGTGTCTCACCTTTTCCTCATAGTTTGTAAGCTTGCGAGCAGGGCCCTCATTTCTCTTAGTATCTATTTTGAACTGTGATTTCTGTTATGCTGTAATGTCTATTGTCTGTACAAGTGCCCTCTATAATTTGTAAAGCGCTGCGGAATATGTTGGTGCTATTTAAATAAAATTATTATTATTATTATTATTTTGTTATAATATTTGAGGATTACAATTCTTATGGGAATACTATCCTATATACGAACAATATTACAGTATTTGTGATGGTCTTTGATTCATTATGGTTCTGTATTATCACTAGAGGCATGGGCACTTGTGGGCAATTGCTATGGCCCATCCCCTTTTATAAATTTAACCTGTCTCTCTCCATCGCTGCGGTTCTGCTCGCATCCGTGCCCAGGTGCCGCTGCCCCTGCAGGCTCTCTGCATCTCCATGTAGTGGTGACGCTAGGTCACGTGTCAGCACACATGACCCTGGCATCATTAGCTCCATGAGGCGGATGCCGGCTGGCATCGTGGCTGCCCCAGCAACAGCATGCGTCACTTTCGGGCTGCAGCTGGACACATTTCCGATGGTGCGGTATATATAGTACAGACCAAAAGTTTGAACACACCTTCTCATTTAAAGATTTTTCTGTATTTTCATGACTATGAAAATTGTACATTCACAATGAAGGCATCAAAACTATGAATTAACACTTGTGAAATTATATACTTAACAAAAAAGTGTGAAACAACTGAAATTATGTCTTATATTCTAGGTTTCTCAAAGTAGCCATCTTTTGCTTTGATGACTGCTTTGCACACTCTTGGCATTCTCTTGATGAGCTTCAAGAGGTAGTCACTGGGAATGGTTTTCACTTCACAGGTGTGCCTGTGCCTGGGATTTCTTGCCTTATAAATGGGGTTGCGCCCATCAGTTGTGTTGTGCAGAAGTCTGGTGGATACACAGCTAATTGTCTTACTGAATAGACTGTTAGAATTTGTATTATGGCAAGAAAAAAGCAGCTAAGTAAAGAAAAAAGGAGTGGCCATCATTACTTTAAGAAATGAAGGTCAGTCGGTCTGAAAAATTGTGAAAACTTTGAAAGTGTCCCCAAGTGCAGTGGCAAAAACCATCAAGCGCTACAAAGAAACTGGCTCACATGAGGGCCGCCCCAGGAAAGTAAGACCAAGAGTTACCTCTGCTTCTGAGGATAAGTTTGTCCGAGTCACCAGCCTCAGAAATCGCAGGTTAACAGCAGCTCAGATTAGAGACCAGGTCAATGCCACACAGAGTTCTAGCAGCAGACACATCTCTACAACAACTGTTAAGAGGAGACTTTGTACAGCAGGCCTTCATGGTAAAATAGCTGCTAGGAAACCACTTCTAAGGACAGGCAACAAGGAGAAGAGACTTGTTTGGACTAAAGAACACAAGGCATGGACAATAGACCAGTGGAAATCTGCTCTTTGGTCTGATGAGTCCAAATTTGAGATCTTTGGTTCCAACCACCATGTCTTAACCACCATGTCTTTGTGCGACGCAGAAAAGGTGAACGGATGGACTCTACATGCCTGGTTCCCACCGTGAAGCATGGGAGAGGAGGTGTGATGGTGTGGGGGTGCTTTGCTGGTGACACTGTTGGGGATTTATTCAAAACTGAACCAGCATGGCTACCACAGCATCTTGCAGTGGCATGCTATTCCATCCGGTTTGCGCTTAGTTGGACCATCATTTATTTTTCAACAGGACAATGACCACAAACACACTTCCAGGCTGTGTAAGGCCTATTTGACCAAGGAGAGTGATGGGGTGCTACGCCAGATGACCTGGCCTCCACAGTCACCAGACCTGAACCCAATCAAGATGGTTTGGGGTGAGCAGGACCGCAGAGTGAAAGCAAAAGGGCCAACAAGTGCTAAGCATCTCTGGGGACTCCTTCAAGATTGTCAAGATTGTTGAAAGACCATTCCTGGTGGCTACCTCTTGAAGAGAATGCCAAGAGTGTGCAAAGCAGTCATCAAAGCAAAAGGTGGCTACTTTGAAGAACCTAGAATATAAGACATAATTTCAGTTGTTTCATACTTTTTTGTTAAGTACCGTATTTTTTGGACTACAAGATGCACTTTTCCCCCCCAAAAAAAGGGAGGAAAATGGGGGTGCGTCTAATAGTCGCAATTCAGGCTTACCGTGGCGGCAGAGGTGCGGGGATGAGGAGGCGCAGTAAGCGGGGAAGCCCGGTAAGCAGCAGAGCTGGGTGAATCCTGTTGTTATCGGTGGTGGCGGCCATTTTCCTGAGGCCGCGCATGCGCAGTTGGAGCGCTTTGCTTCCCGGGGCTTCAGGAAAATGGCCGCGGGAGGCCGCGCGTGCGCAGATGGAGATCGCGGTGGCCATTTTCCTGAAGCCGAGTTTGCAGTTTAGATCTTGGCTTCAGGAAAATGGCCGCCGTGATCTCCATCTGTGCACGCGCGGCCTCCCGCGGCCATTTGTCCTGAAGCCCCGGGAAGCAGAGTGCTTCATCTGCGCACGCGCGGCTTCAGGAAGATGGCCGCCCCCACCGATAACAACAGGATTCACCAGGCTCTGCTGCTTACCGGGCTGCTGCATCACCTCACCAGGGAAAGGGACCCCTCTCACGCCATACCTCTCACTGAACCTCCTTATCCCAGCACCTCCTCATCCCAGCACCTCCTCATCCCAGCACCTCCTCATCCCAGCACCTCCTCATCCCAACACCTCTGCCGGTAATCACTGCTGCAACCCTCCCATGGACACCAGGCCGTGGCATCGCCCACCTAAGCAGGAAGGGACCCTGCTCAGGTGCACGCCACACCGCATCCCCCCACCTCTGCCGACACCATGCCTCCTGTGACCCTGCTCTGCCACCGCCAGCCCTCAGGTAAAATACTGTACATTCGGACAATAAGACGGACCCCCATCTTATAAAAAAATCTTTTTTTCTGCAATTTTCACCCCAAATTTGGGGTGCGCCTTATGGTCCGGTGCGTCTTATAGTCCGAAAAATACGGTATATAATTCCACATGTGTTAATTCATAGTTTTGATGCCTTTAGTGTGAATGTAGTGTGTAGTCATGAAAATACAGAAAAATCTGTAAATGAGAAGGTGTGTCCAAACTTTTGGTGTGTACTGTATACACTACCCACTTTTATGCCGCCTATCCTTTGATGAAGGCTTCCAAAATGTGCGTTGGGGCAGGCACACAGGTGGTGTGAATTCCGACCCTTCCCTGGTGTGCATCTCTGAGGTATACCCCTTTACAATGCTTATATTTGTGCCATTTGGGCTATAATGCCCGCATATGGGACCTTCATATATGCCTTTTTTGACAACGACATTATGCATTATTACTTGTAGGGTTCCCTTTATGGCTGCACAACATACCATATGGTTTGATCACTAGGCTTGCACATATCATATGAGGCTTTGTTGAAGTGTGTCAGGGATATGCCATTTATACTCTCTTGTAATCCTCTATAGGTAATACTTTGCTACCCCCACCCTCTGTGCTCTCTGCAATTGCCTTGCTTATGATGTATACCCACACTGTTCTCCCTACCTTTATTTAATTAATATTTTAATTGATATTGTATAAAGTATTTCCAAATTTTCTTGCTGAAATGAATACTCCTGGCTTGACCACACTATTAGCACAAACTATTTAGATTCTGAAAATGTGGACTCCTGGTTGGACCACACTATTAGCAGAAATTATTTAGATTCAGAAATGTGGCCTGGTGTCTGGGCCACACTATTAGCAGAAAGGATTTAGATTTTGAAATGGTGACTCCTAGCTGGACCACACAATTAGCAAAAAGGATTTAGATTTAGAAATGTGGCCTGGTGTCTGAACCACACTATTAGCAGAAAGGATTTAGATTCTGAAATGGGGACTCAGAGCTGGACCACATTATTAGCAGAAAGGATTAAAATTGAGATATGTGGCCTGGTGTCTGGACCTCCCTATTAGCTGACAGGATTTAGATTAAGAAATGTGGCCTGGTGTCTGCACCACACTATTAGCAGAAAGGAATTAAATTCTAAAATGTGGCCTTGTGTCTAGACCACACTATTAACAGAAATAATTTAGATTCTGAAATGTGGCCTGGTGTCGGGACCACGCTATTCGCAGAAAGAATTTAGATTCTGAAATGTGGCATGTTGTCAGGACCACATTATTAGCAGAAAGGATTTAAATTCTGAAATGGGAACTCCTAGCTGGACCACAACCTATTTAGATTCTGAAAATGTGGACTCCTGGTTGGGCCACACTATTAGCAGAAAGTATTTAGATTCAGAAATGTGGCCTGGTGTCTGGGCCACACTATTAGCAGAAAGGATTTAGATTCTGAAATGGTGACTCCTAGCTGGACCACACAATTAGCAAAAAGGATTTAGATTCTGAAATGTGGCCTGATTTCTGGACCATCAATTCAGCAGAAATGATTTAGATTCTGAAATGTGGACTCCATGCTGGACTATGCTATTAGAAAGGATTTTTATTCTGAAATGTGTATTCTTGGCTGGACCACACTATTAGTAGAAAGGATTTAGATTCAGAAATGTGGCCTGGTGTCTGGACCACATTATTCGCAAAAAGGATTTAGATTCTGAAATGTGGCCTGGTGTCTGGACCACATTGTTGTATGCCAACATATTTTTGGGTTGGTGGGAGAAAATGGTGGTGTACAGACATGACAAATTTGCCACAAATGTACTAATATGGCTTCGTTATGTTTACAAAGCTATTCTGTTCTGAACAGGAACCAAAAGAAAAATGGACACTAGAGCTAAAATTGAATATTTATTGAAAAATACGTATAAAAATTGAAGAACAACACTAACAAAGATAATAATAAAGGATGCAAAAAACAAGGAAAGGCTACACACTAGTACCACGTACTGATAGCCATACCAATATTAAATACATAGGCAAAAAAGAGATGTACACTACTCTTATCATAGGAAGTCAATGGAGATAGAAAATATATACAATTTAATAAGTAATATCCATAAATATAATATAGATACTACCGAACGTGTGTAAGACCATAATAATCAATAAATATATATATGAAATATTGGATAAAACAGGGCTTCACACAAAGTAGGTATCACATAGGAGCAAAGCTCATGATAGCAAGGCTAAATTTAAAGGGAGGCTCATATATAGGAAAGTACACGGTGCAGCATACAGATAAGTATTTAAAAGGAAAATCCCATATAGTATAAAGGCTGCATAAATAATTACCATAATATCCTATGAACCAACCTGTAATAGTACTTGGAAGAGGAGGCCCCGACGCGCGTTTCGCACAATAGCTTCCTTGGGGGCGTTAGTGTAGGGGTCTAAGGGACCTATTTTTATACCCAATGTGGAATATTGGAGCAGTGCGGCTGTAATGGCGCTTCCCCTGGCGCCACAGTGACCGTTAGCTGCGAGGTCGGCGTCCTACGTCACAGGTTCACGCCCTGCACTGACGCGTCAGTCGGAGGGACCAGAAGTGTGACGTGTGCAGGACGCGTATCCCCAGCAACCAGGACACACAGGCCAGAGGGAGCGCACACCGCTGCAAAGGATGCGGGTAGGCAGAACTAAACGAGCAGGGAGCAGCGCAATAATAAAGAGAGAAGCCAGGGTGAGTGCCGAACAACTATAATACTAAACATGCCTGTGAATGATATACCATGAAGGGAGTGAAGGGGAGTGGAGTAAAGTGCTCAAGGAAGTGCTGGTGTGAAAAAGGGAAAGAAGGAAAAAGAAAATAATAAAGAATTAGTGAAGGCGCACATAAGCCTGGAATACAAGTGATAAGTGACATTGATAAGATGAATTCTATAAGTATAGTGGATACATAAATAACGCATGTAATGTTTACAACGCTATTCTGTTCTGAACAGGTACAATGGAGGAATGCAATTTATTCATCGCAGAACTAAACAACAACAACATGAACAACAAGCTTACCTCAAACATGTCTTGTACATCTGTAGATTTCTTGGACCTGAGACTAACCACAGACGGTTAATATATTTCAACAACACTATTTTGCAATCCTACAGCTACAAATAATTTACTACATTACACCAGCTTCCATCCCAATCACCTCAAAAATGGTATCCCTAAAGAACAATTTTTTTTTTACTCAGGAGGAACTATAGCACGCTACTGGAATTTCGGGCCCAAGCCAAGAACTTGACGAATCGCTTTAAACACTGAGGGTATCCCAAAAGGATCATCTCCAATGCTTTCCAACAAGCACAACAGAGTACACGTCAGGATCTACTCCAAAGACGACTACATGAGTCAACTAGACCCCTAAGTATTATAACCACATTTAACAATCAGTGGCAGGATATCCGTAGCATATTGGGAAAAAAATGGAGGATTTTCCTGACTGAGTCCAAATTAGCTTCTCTTAACTCAAGAGCGCCTAGTGTTGTAGCCAGACGTGCCAACTACTATGCTGAATAAGGGTTCCAGAATCCTTGGCACATACCCATGTGGGAATTGTAATGTTTGCCAGCTTATGGTTGCACAATATGGACTCTCCATCTCTGTTTTCCCCTTTCAAATTTGTCCTAGAAAAGTCTTCTTCAACTGCAAATCCCGTAACCTGGTGTGTGCCCTTGTCCAAAAATTTATGATGGCCAGACAACACAAGAACTGCGCCTAAGAACACAACAACATCTATCTAACATATCCACGGCCAAGAAGGACGGTGAGAAGGGAAAAACTCTATCAACTTTTATTATCAACTTGGGCTTCTTTATACCAAGTGAACTTTAATTCTTAATATATTGCATTAGTCTGCACATCCACTCTGAAATTTGGGGGACGAGTATTGTGTTCAAGTTCCCTCATTCCCCAATTGATGCCCCGCCTCTTCTAAGTTTTGGAGCCTTTTTTCCCCGAGTCTATCTGGCATGGAACTCCATAATGCACCCTTTGATGTGCATATTTACAACCTCTTTGGGATACCATCTCCCTTCCCCTATCTTGGTTTCTTTTTGTCTCCTGCAAAAACAAACAAAATACAGAAAAAATACATAGCAGATGAACAGTGTTCTATCCGCAATAGACCATGGTGTCTCACCAACATCATCCATGCAAATATATACTTTTGACTACTTCTCCTCAGCATTGACTGCCCCACAACAATGGACAAGCCCTTTCCGTACTTAACCAAGCTCTTCGTATGTGCATATGCCAAGGGTCTGCTAATCAAGAGAGCGACACTGCCGATTACTCACCCTATGACCATATTTGCTCCCTATTCCCTACGGAGCACAGCTCATATCTTCCTGCACATCCTATCCTACAAATGAACATCCTTGGTTATTGTAGCACATAACAACATTACGTCACCTCCGGGTGAGAGTGCTTTCTGCAAGCTCGCAGCTGTTCTGCCCATGTGCTACAAAGGAGCATCCCTGGTTAATGTAACAGTGACGTGTCACTTCTGGGAGAGCGCGGTCAGCGCTTAAAGCAAGCTCGTGGCTCCAAGTAAGTCAACCTACCAGCTGTGCTCTATCACATTTAATTGCAGTAGATACTCATATCGGCACAACAGAACTACACATTTATTTTTCAGTGCAATTTTGAATTACTAATGTCTGTGATGCTGTTTTTGGTGTGTCTTATTGGACTCTATTGATAGGACATTTATCTGTGATAAGGACAGACATTAGCCAGACAGAATATAGCCTAACCATGGGCTTAAAAAGTTTTTTCTGGTTTTAATGTTTTTATTGTTGAAGTTTTGTGTGCATTAATACAAATTTTGTGATTCATCTACTGTGATCCCTGTTTTTCGCATGTTTCTTTTTCTTAGTTTTTTACCCAGTATTCTCTTTGGCATGTAACAGGTGATCCTTTTGTTATTGGTGGTGCCCTCCTTTTTCTGTTTCTTTTTAATTCACTAGTACCATGGACATTGCTTGTACTGGGCATTCTTCCCTGATTTGGAGATGTTTCTCCAGGAGCGCTATTTATCTCTCTTGTACTGGTCTTTGTTTTTTTTTAAGAATTAACCAGAATGACTGCTCATTTCTGAGCTATCACTGTAACTGAAACTTGAGCCCTCGAAATCCTCATCGGCAAGTGACATTGTACTTTCTTCACTGTCAGAACAGAAAAGGGCATACGTCTTCTCTGCAGTATATAACTGACGTGCCATTTTATGACATTTTGTAAAACTGAAGTGCCATTTTATGACATTTTATACAAAAATGTACACTCTACAGTATTAGTTATAATTTAGTAGAAAATATACTCCTATCAAATTACGTATGTGGTATTTATAGTATTGTATATAGTATTTATATGTGTATATTAGTACAAAAATGAACAAATTGATTAATGCAACTAATTGATTAACACAACTAAATGATTAACGTAACTCATTGATGCAATTAGTTGATTAATGTAACTGATTAATGTAACTGATTACCATAACTAATTGATTAAAGTAACTGATTAATCAAATAATTGATGGAACTACTAATAATTGATTGGTAAAATTACTGTTATCAACCCTAACCTAACCCCAATAATTTATTTTTAATTTTAAGACTATAAATACATTAAGTTATTATGATTAATTTATCTTGTCAACTTATACTATACCAAACACCTACCATATCTAACACTATATTCTAACTAATAAATTGATGGGCCTAACTGAGAAACAGGGGAACTTATTGATTCGTGTGTGTTTTTTAGAGTATGACAAGATTGCTGACTGATAAAACTCTTGTCACACTGTTTGTTCTCTGATCGCTCACTGACAGAATACCAGATGAGAAACAGTGTTTTATATGAGGCAAATCACCCGGGAAAGTTTGTTACCACAATAAACTTTCCCAGCGATTTCTATCATTAGCTAGCATGACGGTGGCATTATCAGGACCTGAACCAATCATGACTGATGAGGTCAGGAATCATAGCTAGCGTTCTGCATCGGAATCCCAATGCTTGCAGGTATATGGGGGTCCGATCTTTGCAAGACCGCTGACCATAGACAAATATCGGCGCTGCACAAAGCCCAGCTGGTGCCAACGTTTATTTACTCTCAGCAGATGTGAAGAGGTTAAAGCATATGCGCTCTATGCTTTCTCATATTTGTCATACAATAACCACTATTTACGTGTTATAATTTTTTTTATCCATATTTATTGTATTCAGGTATGGTAGTCATTGTTATGCATCTTATATCCCATACCCATTTCTATAATCTGACAATTTGGCTGTTGATTTTTTAAAAACATTTGAAAAAAAATCTCTTTATGCTCTTCCATTGGTTCCTGTTGATGTAATGCTATTATCTTTAGAATTATTTAAGAAAGTTAATGTTTTAAAATTGAAAGTTGAAATAATTATATTTGATATATCCATATAGTTTATCAATCGTTTAATCATTCTGTGCATGTGTAAACATTTTTCCACATATTATACTTGTGCACAATATTTTGTTCTCTGTTATGTTTTTCTTTACTCTTTATGGTCACACTAAAACCCTTTGCGGATTCTGTTGGACTTTTTATATGTAAATTATCATTTCTATTGGCAAAGTAAATTACAAAAATATATAATTTTGTGGGTCACCAATTAAATTATATATGTATATATATATACATAAGTTACAGGAGATAAATGAGAATATCTCCATGTCAATTATGCATCAATACGCACACTTTTTATATGTTGAAGCCTAAGTACATTTTTTCTTTTACATACAGTTTGCTTGCTGGTTTTTTGTACATAGTTAGATGTAGTCATATAATTATAAATATAAAATCATCTGAACAGTTAATAATTGCTTGTGCTAGCAATTTCCTATTTGTGGCCAATTAATTGAAAGCCTATATAGGAGCATTGGACCACAGAAGGGCTGAAACTGACCAAGGTGAACTTTTATACTTTCGAAAGACACAGATAATAAGTACTTGGACCACCAACGCTCTGCTTTCATGTCAGATGAAATCCCCATATGCTATTTGAGCTTTTATTTTCATTCCACCTTAGAAGAGCCTAAACCTAACATTATGCTTTTCTCCAGAAACCGCCAAAAGCTGATTTTGTAATCTCCAGTTCCACCATCCTGCAAGTGAACTCAGCTTCAAAAGGAACGGTTGTATAATGCATACTTTCCACAAACGTATCCAAAGTACATGACAGAAGAAAGGAATTTAAGTTATGTCTCACATTCTACCAGACTTCTATAGCTCCAGTCTGACATATAAAGAAGACCTGTAAACAGGTCAAAAGAGGTTAGTTTTTGCTCTTATATTTTACCATTGTCTCCCTGAGTAGTCAATTGTTTTTTTTTTTTAATCTGTCATACTGTTCCAGAGATCAGGAAGGATCTTTTTATTTAGTGCTACTTTTTATGGTCTTTGCAAAGGGGCATTAATCATAGGGTAATATTGCAAAGCAACCTAAAGACACATCCCCAGAGAATCTTGTCAGTAACACTTGTAGAAATCATAAAAATTATCACTAAATAAAAGGTCGATATCACTGGAATCATATGGCAAAATTCAGAAAAATAAAAGCCAATATATTCTGGGGAGCAGGAGGAGTAAATAAAGAGCAAATCTGAATACTTTTGACCTAGTGACAGGACCTCTTTGAAGGAGATTCCTACTTTAAACTTATTGTATATACTCTAAGGTCATATGAATGTAATATAGTGGCCCTTCACCAAGGACCCCATTTTGTCTGCAAGTCACAGATCAGTTTTCACGCTGCAAGACCTATTTTGAGTCTGCTTGAATGTAACAGTTAATTAGAGTATTCAGCATATAGTTGGAGGACCTATAACAGACACAAAAATTTTTTTCTTGGCTTTAGGCCTGTTCTTACCGCTGCTCTCTCTGGTGTCCAGAATTGTTCTCTGCTTCTCCATGACGTCACTGCTCTTCAGGCTGTCCACGCTACGCTGCGGTCTGTGTGACCCAGAAGTGACATTTATGTAAGTCTATTGAGCATCAAAACGAGGTTCTGTAGGCTTTCACTGTAAAATAGACTTCTGGCTCACACACAGAGCATAGATTGAGCTGGCTTGTCGCAATTGTGGTGATGTCACTGAGAAGCAGAGAAGACTGGCACTGGACACAAGAGAGATCAGCGGTTGGTGAGCATTGTATATTAATACACTCACACTATATTACATGCACATACACACAAATTTAACAAATAAAAAAACTTCTTTGGGTGGCCCAATACCCAAAATCTCCTATTTAAAGATCTATTTTTACACCTTAACCATTTTTGTAATTAGCTTTATTATAAAATACCCTACACTTCCCTTATCTAGCTAATCCCTAAATCAGGGGCTGACTGGTAAATGTTGGCCTGGTGGACAATGACTCAGCAGAGGCTGATGAGTTGTGGCAACCCACTTTAACCCCCTTTACCCCCAAGGGTGGTTTGCATGTTAATGACCAGGCCAATTTTTACAATTCTGACCACTGTCCCTTTATGAGGTTATAACTCTGGAACACTTCAACGGATCCAGGTGATTCTGACACTTTTTTCTCGTTACATATTGTACTTCATTATAGTTGTAACATTTCTTTGATATGACTTGCATTTATTTGTGAAAAAAACTTAAATTTTGTGAAAATGTTTAATATGTCGCAATTTTCCAACTGTGAATTTTCATGCTCTTAAATCACTCAGATATGTCACACAAAATACTTAATAAGTAACATTTCCCACATGTCTACTTTACATCAGCACAATTTTGGAACCAACATTCTCATTTTTACAACACCATTTTTTTTCTTATGGACTACATCACATTTGAAGTCACTTTGAGGGGTCCATATGATAGGAAATACCCAAAAGTGACACCATTCTAAAAACTGCACCCCTCAAGGTGCTCAAAACCACATTAAAAAGTTTATTAACCCTTCAGGTGCTTCACAGGAATATTTTGAATGTTTTAAAAAAAGAATATTGAACAGTGGAAGCCCCCCACAAGTGACACCATTTTGGAAAGTAGACCCCCTAAGGAACTTATATAGATGTGTGGTGAGCACTTTGAACCCCAAAGTGCTTCACAGAAGTTTATAATGTAGAGCCATAAAAATAAAAAATCATATTTGTTTTCACAAAAAAGATCTTTTTGCCCCTAATTTTTTTCCCAAAGGGTAACAAGAGAAATTGGACCCCAAAAGTTGTTGTGCAATTTGTCCTGAGTATGCTGATACCCCATATGTGGGGGCTAAACCACTGTTTGGGCACACGGCAGAGCTTGGAAGGGAAGGAGCACCGTTTGACTTTTTCAACGCAGAATTGGCTGGAATTGAGATCGGATGCCATGTTGCGTTTGGAGAGCACTTGATGTGCCTAAACAGTGGAAACCCCCCAATTCTAACTCCAACCCTAACCCCAACCACCCCTAACCACACCTCTAACGCGAACACACCCCTAATCCTAATCCCAACCCTAACCATAACCCTAACCACACACCTAACCCTGACACACCTCTAATCCTAATCCCAACTGTAAACATAATCCCAACCCTAACCCAAGTCCAAAGTTTTGTCACTTTTATACAGTAAAAACTATTTTATATAAAAAATAATTATTTTTGTATCACTTTATTCTGACAGCTATAACTTTTTTTGTCTTTTTGCCGATGATGCTGTATGGCAGCTTGTTTTTTGCGGGACAAGATGACGTTTTCAGCGGTACCATGTTTATTTATATCCGTCTTTTTGATCGTGTGTTATTTCACTTTTAGTTCGGGGGTATGATGATAAAGCATTGTTTTTTGCCTTGTTTTTTATTTTTTTTACGGTGTTCACTGAAGGGGTTAACTAGTGGCACAGTTTTATAGGTTGGGTCATTATGGACATGGCGATACTAAATATGTGTACTTTTATTGTTTTTTTTTTACATAAAGAAATGTATTTATTGGAACAATATTTATTTATTTATTTTCTTTATTTAGGAATTAAAAAAAAATGTTTTTACACCGTATAATATAATTTTTGACTTTTTTACATTGTCCCAGGGTGGGACATCACTATATAATGTCAGATCGCGGATCTGACACTTTGCACAGCACTTTGTCAGATCAGCGATCTGACAAGCAGTGAATGAGGCGTCTTAGGTCCTGCTCTCAGCAGGCACTGACAAGCCACCTCCCTGCAGGACCCGGAAGGACCCCGTGGCCATCTTGGATCCAGGGGTCTGCAGGCAGGGAGAACCTCAGAACAACGCAATCACATCGCGTTGTTCTGAGGGTCTCAGGGAAGCATGCAGGGAGCCCCCTCCCTGCGCGATGCTTCTCTATGCCACTGGAACGCTGTGATTAAGTTTGATCAGAGTGTTCCGGGGATTAAGGTGCCGGAAACAGTCCATGACCACTCCTGGTACGTGGTACCAGGTGTCAGCTGTGACAATCAGCTAACACCCGGCTGCGAGCATGGCTGATCGCATTGGACGTACTATTCTGTCCATGGAAATTAAGTCCCAGGTCAGATGGACGGAATAGTATGTCCAATGTCAGAAAGGGCTTAACCTGCTTACCTCAGTAGAAGTAACAAGGTTTCGAAAAATGGTGCCTGATGTTTTCATTTTGGGATCTCGCACATTTATGCAATCCTATTTACATTATCAAGCTATGAGTAGCATGATAAACATTTAGAACATTAATTACTCTTACGTATTTTCTGTTAGTTGTAGGTGGTGCAGAACTAATCCATCTGAAACATATATTATACTGTAATTTATAATTTGTAAGAAGCTTGGATACAATAATATACGTGATACAAATCTAGAATAAAGGATTTTCTATTTTAAAATTGCAGCTTCAGCCAAGAGAATGCATTTGAAAAATACATTTAAAAGTATTCAAAAGTTACCCTTTGCAGATTGAGGATGTCCTTTTTCAGGAGGGGTGATAAACACTGCGAGGAGTGCAGCCTCAGCCTCCTGTGATGTCGCATTTGAGACTCCTGTCAGGAATCCTGTTGTCTTTCTTTGAATTGACCACTAGTGGCTGCTATTGTTCACCTTGATAACTGTGCTGCATTTCTACTTCCTACCACTGGAGGCTGCTGTTGTGTTTTGCAATTGCCCTTTGCTAAGATGGCAAATTTTGAACTCGTAGAAGCCATCTTGTTTCCTGTTTGGGTCTCATTAAATCCACATGGAACACTCACTCATTGCTTGAATATTGGGCTTAGCTGTTTGTGTATTTCCACCTTCCAGATCCAGAAAACTGTCTTACCCTGACTATTCTCAATCTCTGAATTGGTTCCTACAACTCCTATTTCTACTTCCAAGGACTTCCACTGCCTCTTGTTGTACCCCGCTTGTGCTCTGCTGGACAATGGATTCCAGCCTTGCTTCTCCAGTATCGTAATAACTCCCCTCAAGCAAACATCACTGGAAGTGAGGTAAAAAATATATATGTAGGGATTAACTAAAAGGGTAGGGTAGTTTATAATACAGCTAATTAAAAAAGTTGTTAGGGTGTAAGGATATTTAGAAATAGCATTTTAGGTACTGGACCAACCCTTTAAAACCCCGTCAGAGTGCTAAGAGGTTTCTATAATACTATATAGCTCATGCTCTAGCATCATACAACTGGCAGCTGTACACTCTTGTCTTCAGGATTGTATATTGTCAGATTATATTGACTCTGTTCTGGGTTAGCTTCAAAATTATTAAAGAACTTTTCAACTGATAGACTTTCTCTACAGCCCTACCCTTATTTACATGTGTTTCAATAATTCCAGTTGGCTTGCATGGTGCAGCACAGGACAATGCCCTTATTTTCTATCTCACAGGATTATAGGATACTTGCCAAGTTTTCCTGAGCATCCAGAAAGCTCTAATAAAAAAGGGGAGACCACACACACTCCCAGAAAAGTTGGCAAATCTCCAAGGCCTGGCAATTCTGATGGCTTCTTGATGCCTAGGTGCCTTGTGAAGGCAGGGATCATGGTGTAATGGAGACGAAAAATGGGAGAGGGATGGACTTCGGTGTGGAGGACCATGATCTCAAAATGATCAAATGTGGCCATACCTCTTTGAAAGGCCACATCTTCACTACTATTCTTCTCCTCTTTTCCATCATCTCCACAGTTCTCTGTGATGTGAAATTCTAAGAAATCTTTCAGAATAGCTGAACTATAAAGATGTTTTGGAAGGTCCAAGGAGATCTCCTTCCTCTTCCCTTAGCCTTTGGGTGTTCCAGAAGAGTTGGCAAATGTGTTTTATATTAATGCTTTAGTACACCTAGTAATTTTTGATTACTAAAGTACACTGAGTGATACAAATTTCAAATTCAAATTTTATTAGGTATGCAAGAAGGATTTGTAGGGTATGTCAGAATAGTTTATTGCTCATGAAAGGTGCATTAAACAACTGAGATATCATGCAAAATGAAATTACAGGTCCCTAATATAATTCAAAAAGAACAAAAAGGATGATATGTATTTATGGATTGTGTTCTTACTGTACATAAAATGTGATAGCTTATAAAGAGTTGATATCTTACAATCATTCGAATAATGGACACTTTTTACCGATGCAATAATTTTCATGCTTAGAATTATATACTTGCATAAAGAGTACAATTAACCAGACAAAATTATATATATATATATATATATATATATATCTATATATATATATATATATATATATATAATGTGTTCCCTTTTTGTTACATTTTTACATGGTGTTTTCTTTGGCACAAGATACAAATATGTCCCATAGCTCATTCTGTTACATTATCTCAGCCGTGAAAGGCTTTACTAATTTCAATGTCCTTCACTCCTTCAACTCCAACAGAGAATGGGATTTGTAGAAAAATAAACTTTTAAAGTAAATCCATTCAACCTTGTCGTAAGGATGCAAGAAAAACCACTGGCGGGTAGAAAATTAACTTTAACTTGCTTCCATCAGCAGTCTTAAAAATCATGGATTTTATAGGAGTTATACAATATTTTATACTACCCATGTCTACGTAAACCATGCATTATATGCAGTTCTGCTAATTATATAGTGGTCAATGTGAGGAAAAATGAATAGGTATAAATGGCCAAAATGAAAAGCTGGATAGCATACTGAAAAGAAATACTGTAAATATATTATTAAATGGAAGTTTAAAAGACTATGGAGGATCGTAAAATGATATGGAGAGTTATTAGGGGGACAACATATTCATCATATGACTTTCAGAAGTGTGGTGAAGAGTGGTTTGTTTGACACACTAGACAAATAGGAAGCATCTGTAATTTCTCTTTTGGGGTTTCCAATACTGGTCCTCTGATGAGTCAGTTAGTGACCCTTGAAAGTAACATTTAGAGGTTCTGATAATGATCATGTAGGAGAATACTAGGAATAGTCACAAGAGAGGATCCCCTTTTCGTACAGGTTAATGAAACCTAAAATATATATGGCACCTGCAATAGTTTCTTAGCAATAGTGTAAACCACAGTAAAAAAAAGAAGCAGAGCACACCATATGAAAGTATGATTGCTCAAAGCAATGATGTTGTTGACAACAGCAGACAATAACACACCAAAAGAGGAAACAATGCAAGCCTTATAAAATCATTACACAATTTGTATTGAATACATATAGACAACAAAATTAAAAATATATAAAAAATGGAATGCCACAGATAATGAGAAAAATAACAATAATGAATATTATGTTAATAGTATAAAAAGCCTTTGTATACTTTATGAAACCAGGATCAGTTGTTTATTATAATAATTGGTATAGCAGACAGAGATAAATTCAATATTATGTCTTAAATCAAGCATCAATGAAACATAATATACAATTTAATGTAAACAATACCCATAGAGATCCAGTAGTAATGGCAAAGTGTTGGCAGGGACCCACCAAGCGCAACGTGCGTTTCTCAAAGGACGCTTCATCTGGGGATTGAGGCTTGTTGGAGAGCAAACTATTAAAGAAAGACTGGCCAATGACAGTAAGCCATGATGCGCCAAACACCTGTGTGCGAGCAAAACGTATAGCAGTTTGCTTACCAGCATCAGGAAGAGGCGAGCAAGTGTACACGTCCGCATACATCAAAGACCATGTGATTGGATTAGGTCGCATTATATATCTGATGCACGTCAAGTTGCACTTGACCAGGTTAGATCACATAATATCAATGGTGAAGGGGCAGTATCTGGCTATGCGCATGAATACACAAGGGATAAAGGGAGCATGCCACAACCACGCAGCAGCAAGGCATCGCTACCCGCATGAAAAGTGAATATAGCGTACATAATATTCATGTCCTGCCATGTGATCGAGAAAGACATGTTATAAGACATATTTAATATTCAATATTATTTCTTGCTCTTGCAACATTTTTATAGTTTCAAGTCTGTTTCTAATATGAATACATGATTCTTGTGTTATTGAGTTTGTTGACGCTTTAGCGGCTATACTGTGACAGCTTTCTTTTCACATCACGCCCCTATGTTCTGCTTCTGGTCTTTCTATATTGCTACATCATCCAGTTGTACTTCAGTTTGCAGACTTGGAGGTGAATCAGATGCTGGAGACGGCGCACGCATGCGCAGTGTTGACCGATGCCTCACCAAACATCAGCTGTTTCCTGCCCACCGTAGCTATCAAGCTCAGGGCATGCTTCACTGGCAGACCACGTGTTCAGGCTGCCGGTCTGTGATTCGTCGGGGGACCGCAAGCCAACATCAGCAACCATGTTCATACTGATTAGCAAGGTATTTATACCTGTATGTTCAAATCTCACATAGCTCATTCTCCCTGATGAAGCTGCGTCAGCAGCGATATGAGTGGGACTTGCCTTCCTCTCTTGGTCCTGGTAACCATGCACTCAGGCACTTTCATGGCAGATAACCTATAGAGCCATATATTGGCTTGGCTCTGCATGCTGTACCTACCGCTCTGCTATTAGACAGAAATCCTCCAGAGTCCTATTACAATAGCCATGGGACACATTGGTCACTTTTAACACCAACAATTTTTCATTGAGGTTGCGGTATCTCTGGCCTTAACATACATTTACAATTAATATTTTTCCTTAGTGCAGGTGCATGCTACCATGACATTTCGGATACTAGTCTTTTTATTAAACCCCATGATACTATTTTCATCTATACGGTGGGGGAAATAAGTATTTGATCCCTTGCTGATTTTGTATGTTTGCCCTCTGACAAAGACATGAACAGTCTATAATTTTAAGGGTAGATTAATTTTAATATTGAGAGTTAGAATATCAAAAATAATATCCAGAAAATCACAATGTATAAAATGTCTAAATTTATTTGCATTTTGCAGTGAGAAATAAATAGTTGATCCTCTACCAGCCATTAAGAGTTTTGGCTCCTACAGACCAGTTTGATGCTCCTAATCAACTCATTACCTTCATTAAAGTCAGCTGTCTTACACAGTCACATTTGTAAAAGAGTCCTGTCCACAGACTAAATTAATCAGTCAGACTCTAACCTCTACAACATGGGCAAGACCAAAGAGCTTTATAAGGATGTCAGGGACAATATCATAGACCTGCACAAATCTGGAATGGGCTATAAAACCATAAGTAAGATGCTGGGTGAGAAGGAGACAACTGTTGGTGCAATAGTAAGAAAATAGAAGAAATAAAAATTACTGTCAATTGACATCCACCTGAGGCACCATACAAAATCTCACCTCATGGGGTATCCTTGATCATGAGGAAGGTGAGAGATAAGGGGGGAATTTGTTAATGATCTCACGGCAGCTGGGACCATCGTC
The DNA here is from genome assembly GCF_032444005.1 of Ranitomeya imitator. Taxonomy (NCBI): domain Eukaryota; kingdom Metazoa; phylum Chordata; class Amphibia; order Anura; family Dendrobatidae; genus Ranitomeya; species Ranitomeya imitator. Next base: position 978,252,896 of record NC_091282.1, read on the forward strand.
ACCATGAAAACTATTGGTAACACATTACGCCGTCAAACATGGAGGTGAAAACATTATGTTTTGGGATGTTGCTCTGCTAACGGCACATGACTACTTCACTGCATCAATAGGAGAATGGATGGAGCCATGTACTGTAAAATCCTGAGTGACAACCTCCATCTCTCCGCCATTACATTAAAAATGGGTTGAGGCTGGGTCTTCCAGCAAGACAATGACCCAAAACATACTGCCAAGGCAACAAAGGAGAGGCTCAAAAAGAAGCACATTAAGGTCATGGAGTGGCCTAGCTAGTCTCCAGACCTTAATCCCATAGAAAACTTATTGAGGGAGTTGAAGCTCCGAGTTGCCAAGCAACAGCCTCAAAATCTTAATGATTTAGAGATGATCTGCAAAGAGGAGTGGACCAAAAGTCCTCCTGACATGTGCGCAAACCTCATCATCAACTACAAAAAATGGTTTTGCCACCAAGTATTAAGTCTTGTTTGCCAGAGGAATCAAATACTTATTTCTCACTGCAAAATGTAAATACATTTATATAATTTCTACAATGTTATTTTCTGTATTTTATTTTTGATATTCTATCTTTCAATGTTAAAATTAACTCACCCTTAAAATTATAGATTGCTCATATCTTTGTCAGTGGGCAAACTTACAAAATCAGAAAGGGATCAAATACTTATTTCCCCCCACTGTATATATATATATATATATATATATATATATATATATACATATATATATATATATATATTTTATGTATTGACAATTGGGGGTGCGTTATGGTTGCTATTTTATACATGCACGTGGAGACGCCCACCAATTCAGATGTTTTTACTTCCTGACGTTGAACTATTTATGACTATCTGCATGTTAATGTTCATATACGTTTTCTACAACCATATTGGTAAAAAAAAGTTATGCAATCAACCACCCTCACAGTATCCTTTATTGACGGTATCACCTACCAGGGGATATTATGTATATAACTTCTCTTTGTGATTTTTATGTGGTTTTAATTGTTTGTCATTAGGTGTGATAAAGTTATTAATCTTTTATATTACAATTCCCTAGGTGTGAGCGTCAATTTACATGGTCTTTCTTTTTTTTTTTCTGAGAAAGACATGTGACACATCTCATGGCCGCCAAGTTACCAACCAAATCAGACTCATAATATAGAGTTAGAAGGGACCTAAACTAGGCATATCAATTAAAGGAATGAGACAGTATGACAACAATAGTTAATATAATAAACAACATATTTTTGAAGTGTGATGCATAGTTGTAAGCATATTCCTGTGATATATACTGTAAAAAGTTTTTGACCCCTTCCTGATTTTATATTCTTTTGCATGTTTGTCACACTTAAATGTTTTAGATCACCAAACAAATTTATATTTTAGACAAAGACAATAAAAGTAAACACATAATGCAGTTTTTAAATGAAGGTCTTTAATATTAAGTGAAAAAGAAATCCAAACCGACAGGGTCCTATGTGAAAAAGTGTTTGCTCCCTTAACCTAATAACTGGTTGGGCTACCCTTATCATCAACTGTAATCAAGCATTTGAGATAACTGGTAATGAGTCTTTTACAACGCTCTGGAGGAATTTTGTCCCACTCATCTTTGGCAGAATTGCTGTAATTCAGCCACATTGGAGGGTTTCCAAGCATAAACTGCCTTTTTAAGGTCATGCCGCAGTATCTCAATCGGATTATGGTCAGGACTTTGATTAGGCCACTCCAAAGTCTCAATTTTGTTTTTCTTAAGCCATTCAGAGGATGATTTGCTGGTGTGTTTTGGATCATTGTCCTGCTGCATAATCCAAGTGCTTTTCAGTTTGAAGTCACAAACAGCGGGCTGAACATTCATTCTCCTTCAGAATTTTTTGATAGACAGCAGAATTCATGGTTCAATTTAACACGGCAAGTCTTCCAGGTCCTGAAGCAGCAAATCAGCTCCAGACCATCAGACTGCCACCACCATATTTTACTGTTGGTATGATGTTCCTTTACTGAAATGCTGTGTTACTCCTGCGTCAGATATAATAGGGCATACATTTTCCAAGAAGTTGAACTTCCATCTTGTTAGTCCTAAAAGTCTTGCAGATCATGAAGATGTTTTCTAGCCAAAACTGAGATGAGCCTTTATGTTCTTATTGTTTGCCATTTTTGCCAAGTCTCTTTCTTATGGTGGAGTCATGAACACTTACCCTAACTGAGGCAAATGAGGCCTGTCATTCTTTGGATGTTGCTGTGCGGTCTTTTGTGACCTCTTGGATGAGTCTACGCTGCGCACTTGGGTTAATTTTGGTCGGCTGGCCATCTCTGGGAAGGTGCTCCATTCTTCCATGTTTTTGCTATTTGTGGATAATGGCTGTCACTGTAGTTCGCTGGAGTCCCAAGGATTTAGAAATGGCTTTATCTTTTCCAGACTTATAGATCTTTGTTTCTTATTTGTTCCAGAATTTATGTTGATCATGGCATGATGTCTCGCTTTTGAGGACTTTCGGTCTACTTCACTTTGTCGGACAGGTCCTGTTTAAGTAATTGAGAACAGGTGTGGCAGTAATCAGGTATTGGTGTGGCAAGGTAATGTGAACTCAGCTTCCCTAAGCTGTGATAAACCACAGTTAATTTATGTTTTAGGGGTGGAGAGGGAGGCCAATCACTTTTTCACACAGGGCTCTGCAGGTTTGGATTACTTTTTCCCTTATTAGGACATTCATTTAAAAACTGCATTTTGTGTTAGCTTTGTCTAATATTTATAATAATAATAATAATTTTTATTTATATAGCGCCAACATATTCCGCAGCGCTTTACAAATTATAGAGGGGACTTGCACAGACAATAGACATTACAGCATAACAGGAATACAGTTCAAAACAGATACCAGGAGGAATGAGGGCCCTGCTCGCAAGCTTACAAACTATGAGGAAAAGGGGAGACACGAGAGGTGGATGGTAACAAATGCTATAGTTATTCGGACCAGCCATAGTGTAAGGCTCGGGTGTTCATGTAAAGCTGCATGAACCAGTTAACTGCCTAAGTATGTAACAGTACAGACACAGAGGGCTATTAACTGCGTAAAGTGAATGAGAACATTTTTTTTTTTTTTTTTAAATAGGCCACACAGGGTTCCTTACATTAATGCATTGAGGCGGTAGGCCAGTCTGAACAAATGAGTTTTTAGGGCACGCTTAAAACTGTGGGGATTGGGGATTAATCGCATTAACCTAGGTAGTGCATTCCAAAGAATCGGCGCAGCACGTGTAAAGTCTTGGAGACGGGAGTGGGAGGTTCTGATTATTGAGGATGCTAACCTGAGGTCATTAGCGGAGCGGAGGGCACGGGTAGGGTGGTAGACCGAGACCAGAGAGGAGATATAGGGTGGTGCTGAGCCATGGAGTGCTTTGTGGATGAGGGTAGTAGTTTTGTACTGGATTCTGGAGTGGATGGGTAACCAGTGTAATGACTGGCACAAGGTAGAGGCATCGGTGTAACGGTTGGTGAGGAATATGATCCTGGCAGCAGCATTCAGGACAGATTGGAGCGGGGAGAGTTTGGTAAGAGGGAGGCCGATTAGTAGAGAGTTACAATAGTCCAGACGAGAATGAATAAGTGAAACAGTAAGAGTTTTTGCAGAGTTGAAAGTAAGAAAAGGGCGAATTCTAGAAATGTTTTTGAGATGCAGATAAGAAGAGCGAGCCAGTGATCGGATGTGGGGGGTGAATGAAAGGTCAGAATCAAGGATGACCCCAAGGCAGCGGGCATGTTGCTTTGGAGTAATGGTGGAACCGCACACGGAGATGGCAATGTCAGGCAAAGGTAGGTTAGCAGAAGGAGAGAACACGAGGAGTTCAGTTTTTGACAGGTTTAGTTTCAGATAGAGGGAGGACATGATGTTAGAGACAGCGGTAAGACAATCACTGGTGTTTTCTAATAAGGCAGGCGAGATATCAGGAGCAGAAGTGTATAATTGGGTGTCATCAGCATAGAGATGGTACTGGAAACCAAATCTACTGATTGTTTGTTCAATAGGGGCAGTATACAACGAGAAGAGTAGGGGGCCTAGGACTGATCCTTGAGGAACCCCAACAGTAAGGGGAAGGTGAGAGGAGGAGGAACCAGCAAAACATACAGTGAAGGATCGGTCAGAGAGATAGGAGGAGAACCAGGAGAGAACGGTGTCCTTGAGGCCGATGGAGCGGAGCATAGTGAGGAGGAGCTGATGATCCACAGTATCGAATGCTGCAGAGAGATCCAAGAGAATAAGCATGGAGTAGTGACCATTAGATTTAGCTGTTAGCAGGTCATTAGAGACTTTAGTGAGGGCAGTTTCAGTAGAGTGTAAAGAGCGGAAGCCAGATTGAAGAGGGTCTAGAAGAGAGTTATCTGAGAGATAGCGGGTAAGACGGGAGTGGACCAGGCGTTCGAGGAGTTTAGAGATGAAGGGAAGATTAGAGACAGGTCTATAATTAGCGGCACAGTTTTGGTCGAGGGATGGTTTTTTAAGTAATGGATGTATGATGGCATGCTTAAATGAGGAGGGAAAAATACCGGAAGTGAGGGAAAGGTTGAATATTTTTGTTAGGTGAGAGGTGACAGCCGGGGAAAGGGACTGGAGGAGATGTGACGGAATGGGGTCACTGTTGCAAGTGGTTGGGCGAGAGGATGCAAGGAGCTTGCTTAGTTCTTCTTCTGTAACTGGTTCAAAGTCAGAGAGTGAACTAGATGCAGTGGGGGAGGGAGGACAGTGCATGGTATGAAGAGATTGGGAGATGATTTCCTGTCGAATGTGGTCAATTTTTTCTTTGAAGTAATTGGCCAGATCGTCAGCGCGGAGATCCGTGGTTGGGGCCTGCTCTCTTGGGTTGAGTAGGGACTGGAACGTGTCAAAGAGACGTTTAGGGTTATTGGACAGGGAGGTGATGAGGGTGTTGAAATAGGTTTGTTTGGAGAGGTGAAGGGCAGAATTGTAGGTCTTTAGCATGAACTTATAATGGATGAAGTCTTCGGGTAGATTAGATTTTCTCCACAGACGTTCTGCGCACCTGGAGGAAACGTGTTTGCAGCGTGTGCCACGGTTGTTGCCGTCTGTGCCGAGTTGTTTTATGTATAGGAGGAGCAGCTTCATCCAGAGCACTTTGCAGTGTTTCATTGTAATGCTTCAGAGCAGAATCAGGACATGAGATGGAGAAGATTGGGGCCAATGAGGACTGCAGGTTCTTCATAAGTTTCAGGGTGTTAATGGCCTGTATGTTTCTATAAGTGTGGAAAATGGGGGTGACCTGAGCTGGATGGCAGTTCTTGATAGAGAATGAAAGAAGGTTGTGGTCAGAGAGAGGGAAAGGGGAGTTTGTGAAATCATCCACTGAGCAAAGCCGGGAGAAGACCAAGTCAAGGGAGTTTCCATCTTCATGCGTTGGAGAGTTAGTATGCTGCGAGAGGCCGAAAGAGGAGGATAGAGATAAAAGGTGAGAAGCAGATGGGGAGAGGGGAGAAGCAATGGGGATGTTGAAATCACCCATGATAAGGGTGGGGGTGTCACAGGAGAGAAAGTGTGGAAGCCAGGTGGCAAAGTGATCCAGGAACTGATGAGAGGGGCCGGGAGGACGATACACCACCGCCACTCGCATGGAGAAGGGGATATAGAGTCTGACCACATGGACCTCAAAGGAAGGGAAGACAAGTGAGGGCACTTGTATTTAACTTGTATATTTAAATTTGTTCGGTGATCTGAAACATTTAAATGTGACAAATATGCAAAAGAATAGAAAATCAGGTAGGGGGCAAACATTTTTTCCACACAATTGTATATATTGATAATATAATAAAACACATCAATAGTGAAAATAGCCAAATCGTGATAAAGACATGATGAATTATAAATACATAACATTTGTCACAGTGTTTAGTCTTTTTTTTTATCATTTCAGTGATATAGTTAGAATCTAGAATGGATTAAAGGAGCAGAGATGCGTCCTGTGCTGCACAAACCAAGAATGTTTTTATAAATGATACATCTCAGGTACAAGATTCAGTTCACAAAGCTGCTTTAACCCCTCTCTGACCTTAGACGTACTATCCCGTCGAGGTGCCCTGGGCCTATCTGACCCCCGACGGGATAGTACGTCATAGCGATTGGCCGCACTCACGGGGGGAGCGCGGCCGATCGCGGCCGGGTGTCAGCTGTCTATCGCAGCTGACATCCGGCACAATGTGCCAGGAGCGGTCACGGACCGCCCCCGGCACATTAACCCCCGGCACACCGCGATCAAACATGATCACGATGTGCCGGCGGTGCAGGGAAGCGTCGCGCAGGGAGGGGGCTCCCTGCGGGCTTCCCTGAGCACCCCGCAGCAACGCGATGTGATCGCGTTGCTGCGAGGGTCTGCTCACCTCCCTCCCTGCTTCAGGCCCAGATCCAAGATGGCCTTGGCATCCGGGTCCTGCAGGGAGGGAGGTGGCTTCACAGAGCCTGCTCAGAGCAGGCACTGTGAAGCCTGCAGTGCTCTGAGACAGTTCGGTGATCTGGCAGAGTGCTGTGCAAACTGTCAGATCACCGATCTGTGATGTCCCCCCCCTGGGACAAAGTAAAAAAGTTAAAAAAAAATTTCCAAATGTGTAAAAAAAAATAAAAAAAAAATTCCTAAATAATGAAAAAAAAAAATATTATTCCCATAAATACATTTCTTTATCTAAATAATAAAAGAAACAATAAAATTACACATATTTAGTATAGCCGCGTCCGTAACGACCCAACCTATAAAACTGGCCCACTAGTTAACCCCTTCAGTAAACACCGTAAGAAAAAAAAAAACGAGGCAAAAAAACGCTTTATTATCATACCGCCGAACAAAAAGTGGAATAACACACAATCAAAAAGACAGATATAAATAACCATGGTACCGCTGAAAATGTCATCTTGTCCCGCAAAAAACGAGCTGCCATACAGCATGATCACCAAAAAAATAAAAAAGTTATAGTCCTCAGAATAAAGCGATGCCAAAATAATTATTTTTTCTATAAAATAGTTTTTATCGTATAAAAGCGCCAAAACATAAAAAAATAATATAAATGAGGTGTCGCTGTAATCATACTGACCCGAAGAATAAAACTGCTTTATCAATTTTACCAAACACAGAACGGTATAAACGCCTCCCCCAAAATAAATTCATGAATAGCTGGTTTTCGGTCATTCTGCCTCACAAAAATCGGAATAAAAAGCGATCAAAAAATGTCACATGCCCTAAAATGTTACCAATAAAAACGTCAACTCGTCCCGCAAAAAACAAGACCTCACATGACTCTGTGGACTCAAATATGGAAAAATTATAGCTCTCAAAATGTGGTAACGCAAAAAATATTTTTTGCAATAAAAAGCGTCTTTCAGTGTGTGACGGCTGCCAATCATAAAAATCCGCTATAAAACCCACTATAAAAGTAAATCAAACCCCCCTTCATCACCCCCTTAGTTAGGGAAAAATTAAAAAAATGTATTTATTTCCATTTTCCCATTAGGGCTAGGGTTAGGGCTAGGGTTAGGGCTAGGGTTAGGGTTAGGGTTAGGGCTAGGGTTAGGGCTAGGGTTAGGGCTAGGGTTAGGGCTAGGGCTAGGGTTAGGGCTAGGGTTGGGGTTAGGGCTAGGGCTAGGGTTAGGGCTAGGGTTAGGGCTAGGGTTAGGCTTAAGGATACAGTTAGGGTTGGGGCTAAAGTTAGGGTTAGGGTTGGGGCTAAAGTTAGGATTTGGATTACATTTAGGGTTGGGAATAGGGTTGGGATTAGGGTTAGGGGTGTGTCTGGGTTAGAGGTGTGGTTTGGGTTACCGTTGGGATTAGGGTTAGGGGTGTGTTTGCATTAGGGTTTCAGTTATAATTGGGGGGGTTTCCACTGTTTAGGCACACCAGGGGCTCTCCAAACGCGACATGGCGTCCGATCTCAATTCCAGCCAATTCTGCGTTGAAAAAGTAAAACAGTGCTCCTTCCCTTCTGAGCTCTCCTGTGTGCCCAAACAGGGGTTTACCCCAACATATCGGGTATAAGCGTACTCAGGACAAATTGGACAACAAGTTTTGGAGTCCAATTTCTCCTGTTACCCTTGGGAAAATACAAAATCGGGGGCTAAAAAATAATTTTTTGGGGAAAAAAAAGGATTTTTTATTTTCACGGCTCTGCGTTATAAACTGTAGTGAAACACTTGGGGGTTCAAAGTTCTCACAACACATCTAGATAAGTTCCTTGAGGGGTCTAGTTTCCAATATGGGGTCACTTGTGGGGGGTTTCTACTGTTTAGGTACATTAGGGGCTCTGCAAATGCAATGTGAGACCTGCAGCCCAATCCATCTAAGTCTGCATTCCAAATGATGCTCCTTCCCTTCTGAGCCCTCCCATGCGCCCAAACGGTGCCCCCCCCCATATCGGGTATCAGCGTACTCAGAACAAATTGGACAACAACATTTAGTGTCCAATTTCTACTGTTACCCTTGGAAAAATACAAAACTTGGGGCTAAAATATAATTTTTGTGGAAAAAAATTTTTTTTTTTATTTGCACGGCTCTGCGTTATAAACTGTAGTGAAATACTTGGGGGTTCAAAGCTCTCACAACACATCTAGATGAGTTCCTTAGGGGGTCTACTTTCCAAAATGGTGTCACTTGTGGGGGGTTTCTACTGTTTAGGTACATTAGGGGCTCTGCAAACGCAATGTGACGCCTGCAGACCATTCCATCTAAGTCTGCATTCCAAATGGCGCTCCTTCCCTTCCGAGCCCTCCCATGCACCCAAACGGTGGTTCCCCCCACATATGGGGTATCAGCGTACTCAGGACAAATTGGACAACAACTTTTGGGGTCCAATTTCTCCTGTTACCCTAGGGTAAATACAAAACTGGGGGCTAAAATATAATTTTTGTGGGAAAAAAATTTTGTTTTATTTTTATGGCTCTGCATTATAAACTTCTGTGAAGCCCTTGGTAAGTCAAAGTGCTCACCACACATCCAGATAAGTTCCTTAGGGGGTCTACTTTCCAAAATGGTGTCACTTGTGGGGGGTTTCAATGTTTAGGCACATCAGTGGCTCTCCAAATGCAACATGGCGTCCCATCTCAATTCCTGTCAATTTTGCATTGAAATGTCAAATGGCGCTCCTTCCCTTCCGAGCTCTACCATATGCCCAAACAGTGGTTTACCCCCACATATGGGGTATCAGCGTACTCAGGATAAATTGTACAACAACTTTTGGGGTCCAATTTCTTCTCTTACCCTTGGGAAAATAAAAAATTGGGGGCGAAAAATTATTTTTGTGAAAAAATTTGATTTTTTATTTTTACGGTTCTGCATTATAAACTTCTGTGAAGAACTTGGTGGGTCAAAGTGCTCACCACACCTCTAGATAAGTTCCTTAGGGGGTCTACTTTCCAAAATGTTGTCACTTGTGGGGGGTTTCAATATTTAGGCACATCAGGGGCTCTCCAAACGCAACATGGCGTCCCATCTCAATTCCTGTCAATTTTGCATTGAAAAGTCAAATTGCCCTCCTTTGCTTCCGAGCTCTGTCATGCGCCCAAACAGTGGTTTACCCCCACATATGGGGTATCGGCGTACTCAGGACAAATTGTACAACAACTTTTGAGGTCCATTTTCTCCTGTTACTCTTGGTAAAATAAAACAAATTGGAGCTGAAATAATTTTTTTGTGAAAAAAAGTTAAATGTTCATTTTTATTTAAACATTCCAAAATTTCCTGTGAAACACCTAAAGGGTTAATAAACTTCTTGAATGTGGTTTTGAGCACCTTGAGGTGCAGTTTTTAGAATGGTGTCACACTGGGGTATTTTCTATCATATAGACCCCTCAAAATGACTTCAAATGAGATGTGGTCCCTAAAAAAAAGGGTGATGTAAAAATGAGAAATTGCTGGTCAAATTTTAACCCTTATAACTCCCTAACAAAAAAAAATTTTGGTTACAAAATTGTTCTGATGTAAAGTAGACATGTGGGAAATGTTACTTATTAATTGTTTTTTGTGACATATCTCTGTGATTTAATTGCATAAAAATTCAAATTTGGAAAATTGCAAAATTTTCAAAATTTTCGCCAAATTTCCATTTTTTTCACAAATAAATGCAGGTATTATCAAATAAATTTTACCACTATCATGAAGTACGATATGTCACGAGAAAACAATGTCAGAGTCACCAGGATCCGTTGAAGCGTTCCAGAGTTATAACCTCATAAAGGGACAGTGGTCAGAATTGTAAAAATTGGCCTGGTCATTGACGTGCAAACCACCCTTGGGGATAAAGGGGTTAAAAAAGATTTATAAAAATGTAGTCAACCTACGTATGCGACTCTGGTGGAATAAGACTTCACTGGAGAATTATCTAATACAAGAGTTAACACCTTCTGAATCACCTGGTAAATTTGTGAGTGGAACTTCAACTATATCTTATACTAGAGGTGACGAATATCCAATTAATTATAGCCAAAGACAAGCTGAATAAGACAGAAATTTCTCTGGCAAAAGATACACATGCTATTATGCACATTCTAATAATTCTCCTCTCATTTCACCCTAAAGGTAATCAATCTGTCTGATGTAGTTCTCACACTGGAGCAGATTTCCTTCCACACCAGAGGTTTATTTTTTTCTCCTTCCTCGAATTTTACTTTTAATGGGTTCTCATTTAGTAAAGACTTACAATTATTTGTGAGGGATCCAAGAAGTATCGTTTCTCCTTGCGGAGAGTGACAAGTTAAGCATGTCAAGATGAGGAGACTTAAAGCCGCAATGCTCCGAAACACAGTGTCTGTAAATTGAGATTCTGGTTTGGCTTTTATCCTCAGTCATGTGACAAGGCTCGTTAAAGGGTCGACATTGACTGTTAGGATTGCTACTTCCAATAGGTGGCACTAGAATTCTAGTCCTCTTCCTCTCTAAAGAGACAATTTGCAATTATTTGTGAGGAAATTCATTTTTTTAAAAATGTATGCCAATAAAGAGGTAGATACCTTATTTTCTTCCCCTGCAGAAAGAGAGGCACTCTAGATACTGGAAGATGTAGCTGCAGAATCCAAAGACACAAATAAGTACCCTAATTCATTACTTCCCAAATCAAAGAAATTTCCATCACCTATTCAAGCCCCGGAGATTGATTTGTTTGTCCTATTGGTCATCCAGGAGATTGAGCAAATGTTAGAGACAATCAAGAACAATAACCTTTCTTGAGTTGAAAGACTTCCCCTGAAAGAATTGAAACACTTCAAGAGTGTTGAAATAAACCTTCTGATAAAGGTGGCAATGTAGTTCTTTGGCCAACTTGTTTAAATTAAATGATGTTTAGACAACTCAGGCAAAATGAGTTTTATAGAAAACTAACATACAATCCTCTATCTAAATATAAACAGGAATTGTTGGTCATAATTTCTGAAGCCATTAACAAAGGCATTCTCAAGCAAAAAACAGATGGATGGACTGGTGATCTCAGTACCAACATTGGCAAGTATTTACCTTTTGCCCAAGACCCACAAATACTCAGACACACCACCAGGTATGCCAATTGTATCTGGCATTAATAGAATGTGTGAACCAGTCGGCAAACTGGTTGATCACTATTTAAAACCACTGGTGGAAGCACTCCCATTGTATCTAAAAGACACTACCATCATTCAGTGCAAGGTCAAGGGTGTACAATTGGAAACAGACATATGGTTGGTAATGTGATGTTGAGGCCTTATAGAATTCTATATGTCATGAAGATGGCATTATGGCCGGGGATTTCTTTTTAAATTCCAGTAGTCTCAATCTCGAGCTGAGTGGTTTCTTCATAAGGGCACTTAGAGTTGTCCGAACTCATCATTTATTTTATATTCAGGGAAATGCTTTACCTACACCTCCAGGGAACAGCTATGGGGGTGTCTTGTGCACCCTCCTATGCTATTTTTTTCCTGTGGCCATAAGAAAACATGCTTTTTCAAACTGAACTCCTCCAATTCAGTGATAAGGTCTTTTTTGGTGTAGGTACATAGATGACAACCTGATAATCTGGCAAGGGACAAGGAATGAGCTTGATGTCTTCTTTAGTGAATTTAATACAAGCAATTTGAACAAATTAAGGAGTATAATATAGGTGAATCTAATGAAAATGTAGAGTCACTGTGGGTGGAGATAAGGGGAGGGGGAAAAATAATAAATTACTGATAGGGGTTTGTTATAAATCTCCAAAAATAATGGAGGCAATGGAGAATAACCTCGTAAAGCAAATAGATGAAGCTGCGACTCAAGGAGAAGTCATTATTATGGGGGACTTCAACTACCCTGAAATAGATTGGTGAACAGAAACCTGCAGTTCCAGCAAAGGTAATCGGTTTTTGACAACTATGAGAGACAATTACCTTTCACAACTGGTTCAGGACCCAACAAGAAGGGGGGCACTGCTAGACCTAATATTAACCAACAGGCCAGACCACATATCAAATATAAGGGTTGGGGGTCACTTGGGGAATAGTGATCACAAAATATTACATTTTCATGTATCCTTTAATAAGATGTGTAGTAGAGGGGTTACAAGGACACTAAACTTCAGGAGGGCAAATTTCCAATGGATGAGAGAGGATCTTGGTGCAATTAACTGGGACGATATCCTGAGACATAAAAATACACAAAGAAAATGGGAGACATTTATTAGCATCCTGGATAGGACCTGTGCACAGTATATACCGTATGGGAATAAACATACTAGAAATAGGAGGAAACCAATATGGCTAAATAGAGCTGTAAGGGGAGCAATAAGTGACAAAAAGAAAGCATTTAGAGAATTAAAGGAAATAGGTAGTGATGAGGCATTAAATAAATATAAAAAAATAAATAAATTCTGTAAAAAGCAAATCAAGGCAGCAAAGATTGAGACAGAGAGACTCATTGCCAGAGAGAGTAAAAATAATCCCCAAATATTATTTAACTACATAAATAGTAAGAAACTAAAAAATGATAGTGTTGGCCCCCTTAAAAATAGTCTGGGTGAAATGGTGGATGAGGATGAGGAAAAAGCCAATATGCTAAATGACTTTTTTATCAGTATTTACACAAGAAAATCCCATGGCAGACAAAATGACTAGTGATAAAAATTCCCCATTAAATGTCACTTGATTAACCCAGCAGGAAGTATGTCGGCGTCTAAAAATCACTAAAATTGACAAATCTCCGGGCCCGGATGGGATACACCCTCGAGTACTGCAGGAATTAAGTACAGTCATTGATAGACCATTATTTTTAATCTTTAAAGACTCCATAATAGCAGGGTCTGTACCACAGGACTGGCGTATAGCAAATGTGGTGCCAATATTCAAAAAGGGGACAAAAACTGAACTCGGTAATTATAGGCCAGTAAGCTTAACCTCTACTGTGGGTAAAATCCTGGAGGGCATTCTAAGGGATGCTATACTGGAGTATCTTAAGAGGAATAACCTCATGACTCAGTATCAGCATGGGTTTACTAGGGACTGCTCATGTCAGACTAATCTGATCAGCTTCTATGAAAAGGTAAGTTCCGGACTGGACCAAGGGAACCCAGTGGACGTAGTGTATATGGACTTTTCAAAGCTTTTGATATGGTGCCACACAAAAGGTTGATACATAAAATGAGAATAATGGGGATAGGGGAAAATATGTGTAAGTTGGTTAAGAGCTGGCTCAGGGATAGGAAAGAAAGGGTGATTATTAATGGAGCACACTCGGACTGGGTCACGGTTAGCAGTGGGGTACCACAGGGGTCAGTATTGGGCCCTCTTCTTTTTAACCCCTTAATCCCATATGACGTACTATCCCATCAAGGTGACCTGGGACTTAATTCCCAGTGACGGGATAGTACGTCATATGCGATCGGCCGCGCTCACGGAGGGAGCGTGGCCGATAGCGGCCGGGTGTCAGCTGACTATCGCAGCTAACATCCGGCACTATGTGCCAGGAGCAGTGTTCTGGGGGCATAGGGAAGCATCGCGCAGGGAGGGGGCTCCCTGCGGGCTTCCCTGAGATGATCGGTACAAGGCGATGTGCTCACCTTGTCTACAAGCGTCTTCTCCCTCCAGGCCCCGAATCCAAAATGGCCTCAGGGCTACTTCCGGATCCTGCAGGTAGTACTTCTGGGTCCTGAGCAGGCTCTGGTAACCAAGCAGCAGGGAATGCCCGATCGCTGATCTGACACAGTGCTCTGCAAAGTGTCAGATCAGCGATCTGTCACTATGCAGTGATGTCCCCCCTGGGACAAACTAAAAAAGTAAAAAAAAATTTTTTTAGATGTGTAAAAAAAAAAAAAATCCTAAATAAAGAAAAAAAAATATATATATTGTTCCCATAAATAAATTTCTTTATCTAAATAAAAAAAACAATAAAAGTACACATATTTAGTATTGCCGCATCCGTAACGACCCGACCTATAAAACTGTCCCACTAGTTAACCCCTTCAGTGAACACCGTAAAAATAAAAAAAAAATAAAAAAGAGGCAAAAAACAACGCTTTATTATCATACCACCGAACAAAAAGTGGAATAACACGCGATCAAAATGACGGATATAAATAACCATGATACCGCTGAAAACATCTTCTTGTCCCGCAAAAAACGAGCTGCCATACAGCATCATCAGCAAAAAAATAAAAAAGTCCTCAGAATAAAGCGAAGCAAAAATAATTATTTTTTCTATAAAATAGTTTTTATTGTATAAAAAGCGCCAAAACATAAAAAAAAGATATAAATGAGGTATCGCTGTAAACGGACTGACCTAAAGAAAAAAACTGCCTTAACCATTTTACCAAACGCGGAACGGTATAAACGCCCCCCCCAAAAAAAATAAATTCATGAATAGCTGGTTTTTGGTCATTCTGCCTCACAAAAATCAGAATAAAAAGCGATCACAAAATCTCATGTGCCCGAAAATGTTACCAATAAAAACGTCAACTCATCCCGCAAAAAAGAAGACCTCACATGACTCTGTGGACCAAAATATAGAAAAATTTGTTGGTCTCAAAATGTGGTAACGCAAAAATTATTTTTTGCAATAAAAAGCGTCTTTTAGTGTGTGACGGCTGCCAATCATAAAAATCCGCTAGAAAACTTGCTATAAAAGTAAATCAAACCCCCCTTCATCACCCCCTTAGTTAGGGAAACATAAATTTTTTTTAAAAAATGTATTTAGTACCATTTTCCCATTAGGGTTAGGGCTAGGGCTAGGGCTAGGGTTAGGGCTAGGGCTAGGGCTAGGGTTAGGGCTAGGGTTAGGGTTGGGGTTAGGGTTAGGGTTGGGGCTAGGGTTGGGGCTAGTGTTGGGTTTAGGGTTGGGGCTAGGGTTAGAGTTGGGGCTAAAGTTAGGGTTGGGGCTAAAGTTAGAGTTAGGGTTGGGGCTAAAGTTAGGGTTGGGGCTAAAGTTAGGGTTAGGGTTGGGGCTAAAGTTAGAGTTGGGGCTAAAGTTAGGGTTAGGGTTACATTTACGGTTGGGATTAGGGTTAGGGGTGTGTCAGGGTTAGGGGTGTGGTTAGGGTTATGGTTGGGATTAGGGTTACGGGTGTGTTGGAGTTAGGGTTTCAGTTAGAATTGGGGGTTTCCACTGTTTAGGCACATCAGGGCTCTCCAAACACGACATGGCGTCTGATCTCAATTCCAGCCAATTCTGCATTGAAAAAGTAAAACAGTGGTCCTTCCCTTCCGAGCTCTCCCATGCACCCAAACAGGGGTTTATCCCAACATAAGGGGTATGGGGGTCAAAAAAAACTTGGGGGTCAAAAAAAACATTTTTGTGGGAAAAAAATTAATTTTTATTTTCATGACTTTGTGTTATAAACTGTAGTGAAACACTTGGGGGTCCAAATCTGTCAAAACACAGCTAGATAAGTTTCTTGGGGGGTCTACTTTCCAAAATGGTGTCACTTTTGGGGGGTGTCTACTGTTTAGGTGCATTAGGGGCTCTGCAAATGTAACGCGACGCTTGCAGACCAATCCATCTAAGTCTGCATTCCAAATGGCGCTCCTTCCCTTCCAAGCTCTGCCATGCACCCAAACGGTGGTTCTTACCCACATATGGGGTATCAGCGTACTCAAGACAAATTGGAGAACAACTTTTGGGGTCCAATTTCAATTGTTACCTTTGGGAAAATAAAAAATTGGGGGTCTAAAAAAACATTTCCGTGGGAAAAAAATTTATTTTTATTTTCACGACTCTGCATTATAAACTGTAGTGAAACACTTGGGGGTTAAAAGCTGTCAAAACACAGCTAGATAAGTTCCTTAGTGGGTCTACTTTCCAAAATGGTGTCACTTGTGGGGGGTTTCAATGTTTAGGCCCATCAGGGGCTCTCCAAACGTGACATGGTGTCCCATCTCAATTCAAGTCAATTTTGCATTGAAAAGTCGAATGGCGCTCCTTCCCTTCCGAGCGCTGCCATTTGCCCACATAGTGGTTTACCCCCACGTATGGGGTATCAGCGTACTTAAGGAAAAATTGCACAACAACTTTTGGGGTTCAATTTCTCCTGTTACCCTTGTGAAAATAAAAATTGGGGCAAAAAGATCATGTTTTTGGAAAAAAATGATTGTTTATTTTCACGGCTCTACATTCTAAACTTCTGTAAAGCACTTGGGGGTTCAAAGTTCTCACCACATATCTACATAAGTTCCTACATAAGTGGTTTACCCCCACATGTAGAGTATCGGCGTACTCAGAACAAATGGCACAACATCTTTTGGGGTCCAATTTCTTCTCTTACCCTTGGGAAAATAAAAAATTGGGGGTGAAAAGATCATATTTGTAAAAAAATATGATTTTTTATTTTTACGGCTCTGCATTATAAACTTCTGTGAAGCACTTGGTGGGTTAAAGTGCTCACCACACATCTAGATAAGTTCCTTAGGGGGTCTACTTTCCAAAATGGTGTTACTTGTGGGGGGTTTCATTGTTTAGGCACATCAGGGGCTCTCCAAACGTAACATGGCGTCCCATCTCAATTCCAGTCAATTTTGCATTGAAAAGTTAAACAGTGCTCCTTCCCTTCCGAGCTCTGCCGTGCACCCAAACAGTGGTTTACCCCCACATGTGGGGTATCGACATACTCAGAACAAATGGCACAACAACTTTTGCGGTCCAATTTCTTCCCCTTTCTTACCCTTGGGAAAATAAAACAAATTGGAGCTGAAGTAAATTTTTTGTGAAAAAAAGTTAAATGTTAATTTTTTTTAAAACATTCCAAAAATTCCTGTAAAACACCTGAAGGGTTAATAAACTTCTTGAATATGGTTTTGAGCACCTAGAGGGGTGCAGTTTTTAGAATGGTGTCATACTTGGTTATTTTCTATCATATGGACCCCTCAAAATGACTTCAAATGTGATGTGGTCCCTAAAAAATTTTGGTGTTGTAAAAATGAGAAATTGCTGGTCAAATTTGAACCCTTATAACTCCCTAACAAAAAAAACTTTTGGTTCCAAAATTGTGCTGATGTAAAGTAGACATGTGAAAAATGTTGCTTATTGTTTATTTTACATGACATATCTCTGTGATTTAAGGGCATAAAAATTCAAAGTTGGAAAATTGCAAAATTTTCAAAATTTTTGCCAAATTTCAATTTTTTTCACAAATAAACACAAGTTATATCGAATAAATTTTACCACTATAATAAATTACAATATATCACGAGAAAACATTGTCAGAATCGCCAAGATCCATTGAAGCATTCCAGAGTTATAACCTCGCAAAGGGACAGTGGTCAGAATTATAAAAATTGGGCCGGTCATTAACGTGCAAACCACCCTTGGGGCTTAAGGGGTTAACATATTTATTAATGACCTTGTAGGGGGCATTCAGAGCAGAATTTCAATATTTGCAGATGACACTGAACTCTGAAGGGTAATCAATACAGAGGAAGACAATTTTATATTACAGGATGATTTATGTAAACTAGAAGCTTGGGCTGATAAATGGCAAATGAGCTTTAATGGGGATAAATGTAAGGTCATGCACTTGGGTAGAAGTAATAAGATGTATAACTATGCGCTTAATTCTAAAACTCTGGGCAAAACCGTCAATGAAAAAGACCTGGGTGTATGGGTGGATGACAAACTCATGTTCAGTGGCCAGTGTCAGGCAGCTGCTACAAAGGCAAATAAAATAATGGGATGCATTAAAAGAGGCATAGATGCACATGAGGAGAACATAATTTAACCTCTATACAAGTCACTAGTTCGACCACACTTAGAATACTGTGCACAGTTCTGGTCTCCGGTGTATAAGAAAGACATAGCTGAACTGGAGCGGGTGCAGAGAAGAGCGACCAAGGTTATTAAAGGACTTGGGGGTCTGCAATACCAAGATAGGTTATTACACTTGGGGCTATTTAGTTTGGAAAAACGAAGACTAAGGGGTGATTTTATTTTAATTTATAAATATATAAGGTGACAGTACAAAGACCTTTCTGATGATCTTTTTAATCATAGACCTGAGACAGGGACAAGGGGGCATCCTCTACGTCTGGAGGAAAGAAGGTTTAGGCATAATAACAGACGCGGGTTCTTTACTGTAAGAGCAGTGAGACTATGGAACTCTCTGCCGTATGATGTTGTAATGAGTGATTCATTACTTAAATTTAAGAGGGGACTGGATGCCTTTCTTGAAAAGTATAATGTTACAGGGTATATACACTAGATTCCTTGATAGGGTGTTGATCCAGGGAACTAGTCTGATTGCCGTATGTGGAGTTGGGAAGAAATTTTTTTCCCCAAAGTGGAGCTTACTCTTTGCCACATGGTTTTTTTTTGCCTTCATCTGGATCAACATGTTAGGGTATGTTAGGTTAGGCTATGGGTTGAACTAGATGGACTTAAAGTCTTCCTTCAACCTTAACCCCTTAGCGACCGCCGATACGCCGCTTTTAACGGCGGCCGCTAAGGGTACTTAAACCACAGCGCCGTTAATTAACGGCGCTGTGGAAAAAGTGAATAGTGCCCCCCAGAGTCGGATTTTCTCCGGGGTCTCGGCTGCCGGGGGTAGCCGAGACCCCAGAGAACATGATTCGGGTTTTTTTTTACCCTCCCCGCATTTGCGATCGCCGGTAATTAACCATTTACTGGCGATCGCAAAAAAAAACCAAAAAACGCGATCTCTTTTTAATTTCTCTGTCCTCCGATGTGATGGCACATCGGAGGACAGAGAAAAGGGGTCCCAGGTGGCCCCCCAATACTTACCTAGCTCCCCCGGTGCTCCTCGTGTCTCCCGGTGGGCGCCGCCATCTTCAAAATGGCGGGCGCATGCGCAGTGCGCCCGCCGGCTGGCCCCGCGAGAATCTTTGGGGTCTCGGCTGCCGGGGGTAGCCGAGACCCCAAAGAGCATGATCGGGGTCAGTTTTACCGACCCCTGTTTTGCGATCGCCGGTAATTAACTGTTTACCGGTGACCGCAAAAAAAAAAAAAGTAAAGTGTAATTCTCTGTCCTCTGATGTGATCGCACATCAGAGGACAGAGAAATAGGGGGATTCGGGGACCCTACAATACTCACCTGTGTCCCTGGATCCTCTTGCTGCTCCTCCTGGCCGCCGGCAGAAGAAAAAGGCGGGCGCATGCGCAGTGCGCCCGCCATCTGTCTCCATCTGCCGGCCGGCAGGAGAACAGCAGTTGGGGCTAAAAGTAGGGTTAGGGTTAGGGGTAGGGTTAGGGGTAGGGGTAGGGTTAGGGGTAGGGTTAGGGGTAGGGTTAGGGGTAGGGCTAGGGTTAGGGTTAGGGGTAGGGTTAGGGGTAGGGTTAGGGGTAGGGCTAGGGTTAGGGGTAGGGGTAGGGTTAGGGGTAGGGTTAGGGGTAGGGGTAGGGTTAGGGGTAGGGTTAGGGGTAGGGTTAGGGGTAGGGCTAGGGTTAGGGGTAGGGGTAGGGTTAGGGGTAGGGTTAGGGCTAGGGGTAGGGTTAGGGCTAGGGTTAGGGCTAGGGTTAGGGCTAGGGTTAGGGCTAAGGTTAGGGCTAAATTTAGGGTTAGGGTTGGGGCTAAATTTAGGGTTAGGGTTGGGGCTAAATTTTGAGTTAGGCTTCTTTCACACTTACGTCGGTACGGGGCCGTCGCAATGCGTCGGCCCGACATACCGACGCACTGTTATGAACAGGTAATTCAGAACCAAAATGGACCTTGAAGTTCAGAGCACACAAGGTGACCTGACATTTACCAAAAACATAGGACGAGCTCTGAGACGTGGAAACTCTGCTGACCGCAATCCCTAATCCTAACACACCACACTAGAGGTAGCCGTGGATTGCGCCTAACGCTCCCTATGCAACTCGGCACAGCCTGAGAAACTAACTAGCCCTGAAGATAGAAAAATAAGCCTACCTTGCCTCAGAGAAATTCCCCAAAGGAAAAGGCAGCCCCCCACATATAATGACTGTGAGTAAAGATGAAATACAAACACAGAGATGAAATAGATTTAGCAGAGTGAGGCCCGACTTACTGAATAGTCCGAGGATAGGAAAGATAGCTTTGCTGTCAACACAAAAACCTACAAACAACCACGCAGAGGGGCAAAAAGGCCCTCCGCACCGACTAACGGTACGGAGGTGCTCCCTCTGCGTCTCAGAGCTTCCAGCAAGCAAGAAAAACCAATATAGCAAGCTGGGCAGAAAATATAGCAAACAAAAATAACACAAGCAGAACTTAGCTTATGCAGGATAGAGAGGCCACAGGAACGATCCAGGAGGAAGCAAGACCAATACTAGAACATTGACTGGAGGCCAGGATCAAAGCACCAGGTGGAGTTAAATAGAGCAGCACCTAACGACTTAACCTCATCACCTGAGGAAGGAAACTCAGAAGCCGCAGTACCACTCTCATCCACCAAAGGAAGCTTATAGACAGAACCAGCTGCAGTACCACTCACGACCACAGGAGGGAGCTTGGCCACAGAATTCACAACACGCACTTTGTGAAAATTGTGCACAACGTGGGCAGCAGCTGTAGTTTTTCAACGCATCCGCTGCCCAATCTATGTCCTGAGGAGGAGGGGGCGGAGTTACGGCCACGCATGCGCGGTCAGAAATGGCGGATGCGACGTACAAAAAAACGTTTCGTTGAACGTTTTTTGTGCCGACGGTCCGCCAAAACACAACTGATCCAGTGCACGACGGACGCGACGTGTGGCCATCCGTCACGATCCGTCGGCAATACAAGTCTATGGCAAAAAACGCATCATTTGCAGGATCCATTTCTTGTCCAAAACGACGGATTGTGACGGAATGCCAAACGACGCAAGTGTGAAAGTAGCCTTAGGGCTAGGGTTAGGGTTGGGGCTAAAGTTAGGGCTAGGGTTGGGGCTAAAGTTAGGGTTAGAGTTGGGATTAGGGTTAGGGTTTGGATTAGGGTTGGTATTAGGGTTAGGGTTGGCATTAGGGTTACGCTTGGGATTAGGGTTAGGTTTGGGATTAGGGTTGAGATTAGGATTAGGGGTGTGTTGGATTTAGGGTTTTGATTAGGGTTATGGTTAGGGTTGACATTAGGGTTGTTTTGGGGTAAGGGTTGTGATTATGGTTAGGGTTAGTAATTAGGATTATGGATCAGGTTGGGATTAGGGTTAGGGGTGTGTTGGGGTTAGGGTTGGAGCTAGACTTGGGGGTTTTCCACTGTTTAGGTACATCAGGGGGTCTCCAAACACGACAGCCAATTTTGCGCTCAAAAAGTCAAATGGTGCTCCCTCCCTTCTGAGCTCTGCCGTGCGCCCAAACAGTGGGTTACCCCCACATATGGGGCATCAGCGTACTCGGGATAAATTGGACAACAACTTCTGGGGTCCAATTTCTCTTGTTACCCTTGTGAAAATAAAAACTTGAGGCTACAAAATCTTTTTTGCGGAAAAATATATATATATATTTTTTTATGACTCTGCATTATAAACTTCTGTGAAGCACTTGGGCATTCAAAGTTCTCACCACACATCTATATAAGTACCTTGGGGGGTCTAGTTTCCAAAACGGGGTCACTTGTGGGGGGTTACTACTGTTTAAGTTCATCAGGGGCTCTGCAAACGCAACATAACGCCCACAGACCATTCTATCTAAGTCTGCATTCCAAAATGGCGCTCTTTCCCTTCCGAGCTCTGCCGTGCACCCAAACAGTGGTTTACCCCCACATATGGGGCATCAGCATACTCAGGATAAATTGGACAACAACTTCAGTGGTCCAATTTCTCCTGTTACCCTTGTGAAAATAAAAACTTGGGGGCTACAATATCTTTTTTGTGAAAAAAAAATTTTTTTTATTTTCACGACTCTGCATTCTAAACTTCTGTGAAGCACTTGGGCATTCAAAGTTCTCACCACACATCTAGATAAGATCCTTGGGGGGTCTAGTTTCCAAAATGTGGTCACTTGTGGGGGGTTACAACAGTTTAGGTACATCAGGGGCTCTGCAATCGCAACATAATGACCACAGACCTTTCTATCAAAGTCTGCATTCCAAAAAGGCGCTCCTTCCCTTCCGAGCTCTGCCGTGCGCCCAAACAGTGGTTTACCCCCACATATGGCGCATCAACGTACTCGGGATAAATTGGACAACAACTATTGCAGTCCAATTTCTCCTGTTACCCTTGTGAAAATAAAAACTTGGGGGCTACAATATCTTTTTTGTGGAAAAAAAAATATGTTTTATTTTCACGACTCTGCATTCTAAACTTCTGTGAAGCACTTGGGCATTCAAAGTTCTCACCACACATCTAGATAAGTTCCTTGGGGGGTCTAGTTTCCAAAATGGGGTCACTTGTGGAGGGTTTCTACTGGTTAGGTACATCAGGGGCTCTGCAAACGCAACATAATACCCGCAGACCATTCTATCAAAGTCTGCATTCCAAAACGGCGCTCCTTCCTTCCGAGCTCTGCCGTGCGCCCAAACAGTGGTTTACCCCCACATATAGGGTACCAGCATACTCAGGACAAATTGGACAACAACTTTTGGGGTCCAATTTCTCTTGTTACCCTTGTGAAAATAAAAACTTGGGGGCTAAAAAATCTTTTTTGTGGAAAAAAAAATATTTTTAATTTTCATGGCTCTGCATTATAAACTTCTGTGAAGCACTTGGGCATTCAAGGTTCTCACCACACATCTAGATAAGTTCCATGGGGGGTCTAGTTTCCAAAATGGTGTCACTTTTGGGGGGTTTCCACTGTTTAGGCACATCAGGGGCTCTCCAAACGCGACATGGCGTCCAATCTCAATTCCAGCCAATTCTACATTGAAAAAGTAAAACGGCACTCCTTCTCTTCCAAGCTCTGCGGTGCGCCCTAACAGTGGTTTACCCCCACATATTGGGTATCAGCGTACTCAGGAGAAATTGCACAACAACTTTAGTGGTCTAATTTCTCCTGTTACCCTTGTGAAAATAAAAATTTGTGGGCAAAAAGATCATTTTTGTAGAAAAAATGCGATTTTTTTTTCACGGCTCTACATTATAAACTTCTGTGAAGCACATGGGGGTTCAAAGTGCTCACCACACATCTAGATATGTTCCTTAAGGGGTCTAGTTTCCAAAATGGGGTCACTTGTGGGGGGTTTCCACTGTTTAGGCACATCAAAGGCTCTCCAAACGCGGCATGGCGTCCAATCTCAATTCCAGCTAATTCTACATTGAAAAAGTAAAACGGCGCTCCTTCACTTATAAGCTCTGCGGTGCGCCCAGTGGTTTACCCTCACATATGGGGTATCGACGTATTCAGGAGAAATCGCACAACAACTTTTGTGGTCTAATTTCTCCTGTTACCCTTGTGAAAATAAGAATTTGTGGGTGAAAAGATCATTTTTGTGTAAACAAAAGCGATTTTTTATTTTCACGGCTCTACGTTATAAACTTCTGTGAAGCACTTGGGGGTTCAGAGTGCTCACCACACATCTAGATAAGTTCCTTAAGGGGTCTAGTTTCCAAAATGGTGTCACTTGAGGGGTTTCCACTGTTTAGGCACATCAGGGGCTCTCTAAACGTGACATGGCGTCCGATCTCAATTCCAGCCAATTCTGCATTGAAAAAGTCAAACGGCGCTCCTTCACTTCTAAGTTCTGCGGTGCGCCCAAAAAGTGGTTTACCCCCACATATGGGGTATTGGCGTATTCAGGAGAAATTGCATAACAAAATTTATGGTTACATTTATGTTTTTACACTTGTGAAAATAAAAAAATGGTTCTGAATTAAGATGTTTGCAAAAAAAAGTTAAATGTTCATTTTTTCCTTCCACATTGTTTCAGTTCCTGTGAAGCACGTAAAGGGTTAATAAACTTCTTGAATGTGGTTTTGAGAACCTTGAGGGGTGTAGTTTTTAGAATGGTGTCACACTTCATTATTTTCTATCATATAGACCCCTCAAAATGACTTCAAATGTGATGTGGTCCCTAATAAAAAATGGTGTTGTAAAAATGAGAAATTGCTGGTCAACTTTTAACCCTTATAACTCCCTAACAAAAAAAAATTTTGTTTCCAAAATTGTGCTGATGTAAAGTAGACATGTGGGAAATGTTATTTATTAACTATTTTTCGTGACATATCTCTCTGATTTAAGGGCATAAAAATACAAAGTTTGAAAATTGCAAAATTTTAAAATTTTTTGCCATATTTCTGTTTTTTTCATAAATAATCGCAAGTAATATCGAAGAAATGTTACCACTAACATGAAGTACAATATGTCACGAAAAACATTCTCAGAATCAGCGGGATCCGTTGAAGCGTTCCAGAGTTATAACCTCATAAATTGACAGTGGTCAGAATTGCAAAAATTGGCCTGGTCTTTAAGTACCAAATTGGCTCTGTCACTAAGGGGTTAATAACTATGTTACCAAGCAGCAGCCCCACCTATTGTTAACTATGTACTGTACTACAATTCCCCCATCTGGTGACCCAGCTGAGGTATAATTCTCTTCCCCCATCTAGTGACTGACCTGGGGTAGTAAACTGTCCCTATAAAATACATTAAAATACAGTAAATGGTAATACATATAAGATGTAGCAATGCCAATATTACAAACAATGGTAATACACCTTAGTGGTGTAGTAGTACCATCGTGTATGTATGTATCATTTATATGTAAACAAAGAACATTTGGCAAAACCATTAATACAGTTTATCATATTCCCTAGAAAGTACAGGCAGCAGAGCCTGTGTGTGTGATGTACAGGTAACAGAGCCTGTGTGCAGGCAGCAGAACATTGCATGTAATCTGCAGCTAGCAGGGCCCTGTAGGCTCTGTGTGTTGGCAGATGGTGCCCAGCTCCCGGATTTTGCAGAGGGGGATATGGAAGAGATGGTTAAGGATTAAGTCCTTGCTCTGTAGTATTTCGTTAGATGCACCTGCCTAGCTTTTAACTAGAACCAGGGGCTGTGTTTACTAGGTGTGTCAGAGTCTAGTGTGTTGAAGCTGGTGAGTCACCCGCCAAGATGTGAGCTGTAGCTTAGAAATAGACATGCTAGGGTCTCTCTCTGAATGGGGACTGCATGATTTAGCTAGAAAAATAATAATAATAGTCTTTATTTTTATATAACGCTAACATATTCCGCAGCGCTTTACAGTTTGCACACATTATCATAGCTGTCCCGTATGGGGCTCTCAATCTAAATTCCCTATCAGTATGTCTTTGGAATGAGGGAGGAAACCGGAGTAAACCTACGCAAACACGGGGAGAAAATACAAACTCCTTGCAGGTGTGCAGGATTTGAACCCAGGACTCCAGTGATGCAAGGCTGCAGTGCTATCTACTGAGCCACCAAGCTGAGCACTCTGTGAGTCCAGAGAAGTGTGTGAAAGCTTTTCAGAGTGAACGGTGCAGTCTATGCATCCAGAGAAGCGTGTTGAAGCAATTCAGTGTGAACTGTGCCAAGTGCTGAACACTACTGTTTGTCACTGGAAGCTGCTGGAGCTCAGGCTGAAGGGGATACCACAACTGGTAGGCTCATGCTTTTTCTGTGCATTAAGTTTTCTCTGGAGAAAGTATTGAAATTATGGCTGAGCGAGCCTGAACTGTAAAGGGGAGGAAGCAAAAAAGTATACAGACATTAAAGGATGGGATCGCAAATAATACTTTCTTTGAGATAAAACCAGGGAAATGCTGTGTTTGTGGGAAACCCCTTTAAGTCATTTGCTTATCCACATTCTCTCAACTCCAAAAAAGTGCAGTATACAGAGAGAGAGAGAGAGTCCAGCAATTACACTGCCTGTATGCAGAGTGCCCCCACAGAGTATGTTTTCAGAGTACCCCCCAAAAAACCCCAACAGTTTTGGCTACATCCTCCTCCACTTCTTCCACCTACACCGCCACGTCCACCTGATCCTCAGCCTCCTCTTCCACTTAAACAAAAGAGGCAGCACACTGTAGCATCAAAACTTGCAAACATGAAAAATGAAAGTTGAATTGCATTACTGCACTAGAAATATGAAAAATTGAGAAAGTTTAGCGCAAAAAGGCATTTCTCATGTACCAGGACCTAGCAATGCCTTTCCTCACTTAGAATAAAGTCTTCATCTATATGGGAACATGAATCCTCAGTAACACAAAATCTATATCTCTGTGGAGTGGTAGTGGTCCTGTTGTGATTAAAAACACCTGTGGCTAAAAGGCGGAGTGTTCAGTCAGAAGGCTTATGAAATCAAGTTTCAAAAAACTGACCATCACATCCAAACATAGACTAAGTGTGAACAGATGCTGAACCCAGAGTCACCAACTCATATACACTCAAACAAAAGAGGCTGCACACTGTAGCGCCAAAACTTGCAAACATGAAAAAATGAAAATTGAATTGCATTACTGCACTAGAAATATGAAAAACTGAGAAAGTTTTGCGCATAAATTGGCAAATTCATGTGTACCTGGTAGCCACGATAAGGCATTTCTCATATACCAGGACCTAGCAATGCCTGTACCAGAGACCAAACTGTCAGGTAGCAAGGTGCTGGGGACCAAGCTGTCAGGTACCAAGGTGTTATGATCTGGTGGCCTAGGAGCAGCATGAGACGTACTCTGGAGAAGGTGGTCCCTGTACTGACCGCAAACCCTGAACTTAGCAGCGCAACTAGAAGTAGCCGTGGGGGGTACCTAACACTCCCTAGACCCCTCGACACAGCCTAAGAACTAACTACCCCTAAAGACAGAAACAGGAAACCTATCTTGCCTCAGAGAAAATCCCCAAAGGATAGACAGCCCCCCACAAATATTGACTGTCAGAGGAGAGGGAAATAACATACGCAGGCATGAAATCAGGATTTAGCATAGGAGGTCATACTAGCTAAAAAGAAAGAATAGGACAGAGTACTATGCGGTCAGTATTAAAACTCTAGAAAATATCCACCACAGAAAATACAAATCACCACATCTGACTAAAGACATGGAGGGTATATCTGCATCTCCAGAGACACAGCTAGGCTGCAAAAAATCCTTCACTGACAAAGCTGGACTAGACCAAACATGAAAATGCACAGAACTATAAGGTCCACAGCAGGTGGACAGCAAAAACAAAGCCAGAACTTATCGTTGTTGAAATGAACAGCAGAACAGAAGAGACCAGGCATGGATGTGAATCCTCCAAAAACAATGGACAACTGGCACTGACTAAAGGATAAAGCAGGACTAAATAGCCCAGCCCAAATTGCAAAAAATAGAAACACCTGATAAATGCTGCGATCCAACTACCGCAGCACTACCACTCATAACCACCGGAGGGAGCCCAAGAGCAGAATTCACAACAGTACCCCCCCTTGAGGAGGGGTCACCGAACCCTCACCAGAGCCCCCAGGCCGATCAGGACGAGCCAAATGAAAGGCACGAACCAAATCGTCAGCATGAACATCGGAGGCAACAACCCAAGAATTATCCTCCTGGCCATAACCCTTCCATTTGACCAGATACTGAAGCTTCCGCCTCGAAAAACGAGAATCCAAAATCTTCTCAACCACATACTCCAACTCCCCATCAATCAACACCGGGGCCGGAGGATCAACAGAGGGAACAGCGGGCACCACATACTTCCGCAACAAAGATCTATGGAAAACATTACGGATGGAAAAAGAGGCTGGAAGGGCCAAACGAAAAGACACTGGATTGATAATCTCAGAAATCCTATAAGGACCAATAAACCGAGGCTTGAATGTAGGGGAAGAAACCTTCATAGGAACATGACGGGAAGACAACAAGACCAAATCCCCAACCCGAAACCGGGAACCAACACACCGACGACGGTTAGCAAAACGCTGAGCCTCCTCCTGAGACAACACCAAATTGTCCACCACATGAGCCCAAATCTGCTGCAGCCTGTCAACCACAGAATCCACACCAGGACAATCAGAAGGCTCAACCTTCCCTGAAGAAAAACGAGGATGAAAACCAAAATTACAAAAAAAAGGCGAAACCAAGGTAGTAGAACTAGCCCGATTATTAAGGGCAAACTCAGCCAATGGCAAGAAAGCCAACCAATCATCCTGATCAGCAGACACAAAGCATCTCAAATAAGTTTCCAAAGTCTGATTAGTTCGCTCGGTTTGGCCATTTGTCTGAGGATGAAATGCGGAAGAAAAAGACAAATCAATGCCCAGCCTAGCACAAAAGGCCTGCCAAAACCTAGAAACAAACTGGGAACCTCTATCGGACACAATATTCTCCGGAATGCCATGCAAACGAACCACATGCTGAAAAAACAACGGAACCAAATCAGAAGAGGAAGGCAATATAGACAAAGGTACCAAATGAACCATCTTAGAAAACCGGTCACAAACCACCCAGATAACAGACATCCTCTGGGAAACCGGAAGCTCTGAAATAAAATCCATAGAAATATGCGTCCAAGGTCTCTCAGGGACCGGCAAAGGCAGAAGCAACGCACTAGCGCGGGAACAGCAAGGCTTAGCCCGCGCACAAATCCCACAGGACTGCACAAAAGAATGCACATCCCACGACAAAGAAGGCCACCAAAAGGACCTACCAACCAAATCTCTGGTACCAAAAATCCCAGGATGGCCAGCCAACACAGAACAATGAACCTCAGAAATCACTTTACTAGTCCATCTATCAGGAACAAACAGTTTCCCCACTGGACAGCGGTCAGGTTTATTAGACTGAAATTCCTGAAGAACCCGTCGTAAATCAGGGGAGATGGCAGAAAGAATCACCCCTTCCTTCAGAATGCCGACCGGCTCAAGAACCCCAGGGGAATCAGGAAAAAAACTCCTAGAGAGGGCATCCACCTTCACATTCTTAGTACCAGGAATGTACGAGACCACAAAATCAAAACGGGAGAAAAACAGGGACCATCGAGCCTGTCTAGGATTCAGCCGTTTGGCAGACTCGAGGTAAATCAGATTCTTATGATCGGTCAGGACCACAATACGGTGTTGGCCCCCTCAAGCCAATGTCGCCACTCCTCAAATGCCCACTTCATAGCCAACAACTCCCGATTGCCGACATCATAATTGCATTCCGCAGGCGAAAGCTTCTGAGAA
The DNA here is from genome assembly GCF_032444005.1 of Ranitomeya imitator. Lineage (NCBI taxonomy): Eukaryota > Metazoa > Chordata > Amphibia > Anura > Dendrobatidae > Ranitomeya > Ranitomeya imitator. The sequence continues at coordinate 978,282,365 of NC_091282.1, forward strand.
AAGAAGGCACACGGTTTCAACAAGGAACCATCAGAATTCCTCTGAGACAAAACGGCCCCTGCCCCAATCTCAGACGCGTCAACCTCAACCTGAAATGGAAGAGAAACATCCGGCTGACGCAACACAGGGGCAGAAGTAAATCAGCGTTTAAGCTCCTGAAAGGCAGAAACAGCCGCAGAGGACCAATTCGTCACATCAGCGCCTTTCTTCGTCAAATCGGTCAGAGGTTTAACCACACTGGAGAAGTTGGCAATGAAACGACGATAAAAATTAGCAAAGCCCAAGAATTTCTGAAGGCTCTTCACAGATGTGGGCTGAATCCAATCATGAATGGCCTGAACCTTAACCGGATCCATTTCAATAGATGAGGGAGAAAAAATGAAGCCCAAAAAAGAAACCTTCTGCACTCCAAAGAGGCACTTCGACCCCTTCACAAACAAAGCATTATTACGGAGGATCTGAAGTACCATCCTGACCTGTTTCACATGAGACTCCCAATCATCGGAAAAAATCAAAATATCATCCAAATATACAACCATGAATTTATCAAGATAACTCCGAAAGATATCATGCATGAAGGACTGGAACACAGATGGGGCATTAGAGAGTCCGAATGGCATCACAAGGTATTCAAAATGGCCTTCGGACATATTAAATGCAGTTTTCCATTAATCACCCTGTTTAATACGAATAAGATTATATGCCCCTCGAAGGTCAATCTTAGTAAACCAGCTAGCCCCCTTAATCCTAGCAAACAAATCAGTAAGCAAAGGCAAAGGGTATTGAAATTTGACCGTGATCTTATTCAAGAGGCGATAATCAATACACGGTCTCAAGGAGCCATCCTTCTTGGCAACAAAAAAAAAACCTGCTCCCAATGGTGAAGAAGATGGCCGAATATGCCCCTTCTCCAAAGACTCCTTAATATAGCTCCGCATGGCGGCATGTTCTGGCACAGACAGGTTGAAAAGTCGACCCTTAGGGAACTTACAACCTGGAATCAAGTCAATAGCGCAATCATAGTCCCTATGTTGTGGAAGGGAACTGGATTTGGGCTCATCGAATACATCCTGGAAATCTGACAAAAACTCAGGAATTTCAAAAGAGGGGGAAGAGGAAATTGACATCAAAGGAACATGACCATGAACCCCCTGACAACCCCAACTAGACACAGACATAGATTTCCAATCTAACACCGGATTATGTAGCTGTAACCATGGAAAACCCAGCACAATATCATCATGCAAATTATGTAACACCAGAAAACGACAATCTTCCTGATGGGCTGGCGCCATGAGCATGGTCAGCTGTGTCCAAAACTGAGGTTTATTTTTAGCCAACAGTGTAGCATCAATGCCCCTTAAAGGAATAGGGTTCTGCAAAGGCTGCAATGGGAAACCACGTCTGGCAAATTCTAAGTCCATTAAATTCAGAGCAGCGCCTGAATCCACAAATGCCATGACAGAAAATGACGATAATGAGCAGATCAAGGTCACAGATAACAGAAATTTAGGTTGTACAGTACTGATGGTAACAGAACTAGCGATTCTCTTAGTACGCTTAGGGCAATCAGAAATAACATGAGCAGAATTGCCACAGTAAGAACACAACCTATTCTGACGCCTAAATCCTTGTCGTTCAGCTCTAGACAAAATCCTATCACACTGCATAGACTCAGGGCTCCGCTCGAAGGACAACGCCACAGTGTGCACAACTCTGCGCTCGCGCAAGCGCCGATCAATCTGAATGGCCAGAGACATAGAATCACTCAGACCAGCAGGCGTGGGGAACCTCACCATAACATCTTTAACGACCCTTTCTGAAAATTGCCGCCAAGGCATCCTCATTCCATTTAGTAAGTACAGACCATTTTCTAAATTTCTGGCAATACGATTCTGCCGCTTCTTGACCCTGACACAGGGCCAACAAGATCTTCTCAGCTTGATCCACAGAATTAGGCTTATCATACAATTACCCCAATGCTTGAAAGAAAGAATCAACATTAAGCAAAGCAGGATTGCCAGATTCCAGGGAAAATGCCCAATACTGTGGGTCACCACGCAGCAGGGATATGATGATTCTAACCTGCTGAATGGGGTCACCAGAGGACCGGGGTCTCAATGCAAAAAACAGTTTACAGTTATTTTTGAAACTCAAAAATTTGGATCTGTCACCAAAAAATAAATCAGGAGTAGGAATCTTAGGTTCTAAGGCAGGAGTCTGAATAATATAATCTGAAATACCCTGTACCCTAGCAGCAAGCTGATCCACCCGAGAAACTAACTCCTGAACATCCATGTTATTACTAGGTTCCGTAGCCACCCAGAGATTAAGAGGGAGGAAAAGACAAAACAGGCTAAGGAAAAAAAAATGGCTCAAAACCCTTCCTCCCTTCTTCTGAGATGCAATTAACTCATTGTTGGCCAGTTGTACTGTTATGATCTGGTGGCCAAGGAGCAGCATGAGACGTACTCTGGAGAAGGTGGTCCCTGTACTGACCGCAAACCCTGAACTTAGCAGCGCAACTAGAAGTAGCCGTGGGGGGTACCTAACACTCCCTAGACCCCTCGACACAGCCTAAGAACTAACTACCCCTAAAGACAGAAACAGGAAACCTATCTTGCCTCAGAGAAAATCCCCAAAGGATAGACAGCCCCCCACAAATATTGACTGTGAGAGGAGAGGGAAATAACATACGCAGACATGAAATCAGGATTTAGCATAGGAGGTCATACTAGCTAAAAAGAAAGAATAGGACAGAGTACTATGCGGTCAGTATTAAAACACTAGAAAATATCCACCACAGAAAATACAAATCACCACATCTGACTAAAGACATGGAGGGTATATCTGCATCTCCAGAGACACAGCTAGGCTGCAAAAAATCCTTCACTGACAAAGCTGGACTAGACCAAACATGAAAATGCACAGAACTATAAGGTCCACAGCAGGTGGACAGCAAAAACAAAGCCAGAACTTATCTTTGTTGAAATGAACAGCAGAACAGAAGAGACCAGGCATGGATGTGAATCCTCCAAAAACAATGGACAACTGGCACTGACTAAAGGATAAAGCAGGACTAAATAGCCCAGCCCAAATTGCAAAAAATAGAAACACCTGATAAATGCTGCGATCCAACTACCGCGGCACTACCACTCATAACCACCGGAGGGAGCCCAAGAGCAGAATTCACAACACCAAGGTGTCGGGGATCAAGGGTGACTGACAGTTCTGTCTATATATACGCACACAGAGAGAGATTCGTCACTCAAGGAGAGCAGATGCGGGGAAACTACCAGGAACCCACTTTTTCAAATAGCTACTCATGTGGCTCTTTCCCAGGCAGCTTTTCAAGTTTTTCTCTGAAATCTTGCCATGTTTCAGAGCTAAAAATACAAGGCTGAAATCATACAGCCAGTGTCTTATACATGCTGCCTGTGGTTTGGGCAGAATGTATCTCCTGTAAGGTTCCCTTTAACTTTAGTACCATTACTGAAGGATCATTAAAGTGGCAGCTTACTTATTTGTAAGAGAATGTTGAGACTTGTATTCAGTACCTCGCCGCAGGCATGATGACATCTTATTTACCTCACTTTCCTTATTTAAAAATTAATTAATTGGTTACAAGTTTGAATGACACTTTTACTGTCATGTTAAAGGGGTATTTTTTATCTTGGAAGTTTGTCATATTCACCAATCTATGTATATATATATATATATATATATATATATATATAATTGTCTAAGGGGCACTTCCGTCTGTTTGTCTGTCTGTATGTGTGTTTGTCTGTCACGGAAATCCTAGCCGGCCACGACTAATCAGCGACGGGCACAGTCCGGCCACGAAATGGCCGCTCCCTACTCTCCTGCAGTCAGTGCCCCCTCCATACTCCCCCCCAGTCAGCGCCCGCTGCCCACATAGCATTTTAGCAGTCCGTTAACCCCTTAGCGACCGCCGATACGCCTTTTAATGGCGGCCGCTAAGGGTACTTAAACCACAGCGCCGTTAATTAACGGCGCTGTGGAAAAAGTACATAGCGCCCCCCAGAGGCCGATTTTCTCCGGGGTCTCGGCTGCCGGGGGTAGCCGAGACCCCAGAGAACATGATTCGGGGGGTTTTTAACCCTCCCCGCATTTGCGATCGCCGGTAATTAACCGTTTACCGGCGATCACAAAAAAAAACGCGATCTCTTTTTAATTTCTCTTTCCTCCGATGTGATCGCACATGGGAGGACAGAGAAAAGGGGTCCCAGGTGGCCCCCCAATACTCACCTAGCTCCCCCGATGCTCCTCGTGTCTCCCGGTGGGCGCCGCCATCTTCAAAATGGCGGGCGCATGCGCAGTGCGCCCGCCGGCCGGCACCGGGAGAGTCTTTGGGGTCTCGGCTGCCGGGGGTAGCCGAGACCCCAAAGGGCATGATCGGGGTCGGTATTACCGACCCCTGTTTTGCGATCGCCGGTAATTAACTGTTTACCGGCGACCGCAAAAAAATAAAAAGTAAAGTGTAATTCTCTGTCCTCTGATGTGATCGCACATCAGAGGACAGAGAAATAGGGGGATTCGGGGACCCTAGCATACTCACCTAGGTCCCTGGATCCTCTTGCTGCTCCTCCTGGCCGCCGGCAGAAGAAAATGGCGGGCGCATGCCCAGTGCGCCCGCCATCTGTCTCCATCTGCCGGCCGGCAGGAGAACAGCAGTTGGGGCTAAAATTAGGGTTAGGGGTAGGGTTAGGGGTAGGGTTAGGGGTAGGGTTAGGGTTAGGGGTAGGGTTAGGGTTAGGGGTAGGGTTAGGGTAGGGTAAGAGTTAGGGGTAGGGTTAGGGTTAGGGTTAGGGGTAGGGTTAGGGTTAGGGCTAGGGTTGGGGCTAAATTTATGGTTAGGGTTGGGGCTAAATTTAGGGTTAGGGTTGGGGTTAAATTTAGGGTTAGGCTTCTTTCACACTTACGTCGGTACGGAGCCGTCGCAATGCGCACGTTGTGAAAATTGTGCACAACGTGGGCAGCAGCTGTAGTTTTTCAAAGCATCCGCTGCCCAATCTATGTCCTGGGGAGGAGGGGGCGGAGTTACGGCCACGCATGCGCGGTCAGAAATGGCGGATGCGACGTACAAAAAAACATTTCATTGAACATTTTTTTGTGCCGACGGTCCGCCAAAACACAACTGATCCAGTGCACGACGGACGCGACGTATGGTCATCCGTCACGATCCGTCGGCAATACAAGTCTATGGGCAAAAAACGCATCCTGCGGACACATTTGCAGGATCCGTTTCTTGTCCAAAACGACGGATTGTGACGGAATGCCAAACGACGCAAGTGTGAAAGTAGCCTTAGGGCTAGGGTTAGGGTTGGGGCTAAAGTTAGGGCTAGGGTTGGGGCTAAAGTTAGGGTTAGAGCTGGGATTAGGGTTAGGGTTTGGATTAGGGTTGATATTAGGGTTAGGGTTGGCATTAGGGTTACGCTTGGGATTAGGGTTAGGTTTGTTATTAGGGTTAAGGTTAGGGTTGTGATTAGGGGTGTATTGGGATTAGGGTTAGGTTTGAGGTTAGGGTTGAGATTAGGATTAGGGGTGTGTTGGATTTAGGGTTTTGATTAGGGTTATGGTTAGGGTTGACATTAGGGTTGTTTTGGGGTAAGGGTTGTGATTATGGTTAGGGTTAGTGATTAGGATTATGGATCAGGTTGGGATTAGGGTTAGGGGTGTGTTGGGGTTAGGGTTGGAGCTAGAATTGGGGGGTTTCCACTGTTTAGGTACATCAGGGGGTCTCCAAACACAACAGCCAATTTTGCGCTCAAAAAGTCAAATGGTGCTCCCTCCCTTCTGAGCTCTGCCGTGCGCCCAAACAGTGGGTTACCCCCACATATGGGGCATCAGCGTACTCGGGATAAATTGGACAACAACTTCTGGGGTCCAATTTCTCTTGTTACCCTTGTGAAAATAAAAACTTGGGGGCTACAATATCTTTTTTGTGGAAAAAAAATATTTTTTATTTTCACGACTCTGCATTCTAAACTTCTGTGAAGCACTTGGGCATTCAAAGTTCTCACCACACATCTAGATAAGTTCCTTGGGGGGTCTAGTTTCCAAAATGGGGTCACTTGTGGGGGGTTACTACAGTTTAGGTACATCAGGGGCTCTGCAATCGCAACATAATGCCCACAGACCATTCTATCAAAGTCTGCATTCCAAAAAGGCGCTCCTTCCCTTCCGAGCTGTGCCGTGCACCCAAACAGTGGTTTACCCCCACATATGGCGCATCAGCGTACTCGGGATAAATTGGACAATAACTATTGCAGTCCAATTTCTCCTGTTACCCTTGTGAAAATAAAAACTTGGGGGCTACAATATCTTTTTTGTGGAAAAAAAAATATTTTTTATTTTCACGACTCTGCATTCTAAACTTCTGTGAAGCACTTGGGCATTCAAAGTTCTCACCACACATCGAGATAAGTTCCTTGGGGCGTCTAGTTTCCAAAATGGGGTCACTTGTGGGGGGTTACTACAGTTTAGGTACATGAGGGGCTCTGCAATCGCAACATAATGCCCACAGACCATTCTATCAAAGTCTGCATTCCAAAAAGGCGCTCCTTCCCTTCCGAGCTCTGCCGTGCGCCCAAACAGTGGTTTACCCCCACATATGGCGCATCAGCGTACTCGGGATAAATTGGACAATAACTATTGCAGTCCAATTTCTCCTGTTACCCTTGTGAAAATAAAAACTTGGGGGCTACAATATCTTTTTTGTGGAAAAAAAAATATTTTTTATTTTCACGACTCTGCATTCTAAACTTCTGTGAAGCACTTGGGCATTCAAAGTTCTCACCACACATCTAGATAAGTTCCTTGGGGGGTCTAGTTTCCAAAATAGGGTCACTTGTGGGGGGTTACTACAGTTTAGGTACATGAGGGGCTCTGCAATCGCAACATAATGCCCACAGACCATTCTATCAAAGTCTGCATTCCAAAAAGGCGCTCCTTCCCTTCCGAGCTGTGCCGTGCACCCAAACAGTGGTTTACCCCCACATATGGCGCATCAGCGTACTCGGGATAAATTGGACAATAACTATTGCAGTCCAATTTCTCCTGTTACCCTTGTGAAAATAAAAACTTGGGGGCTACAATATCTTTTTTGTGGAAAAAAATTTTTTTTTTATTTTCACGACTCTGCATTCTAAACTTCTGTGAAGCACTTGGGCATTCAAAGTTCTCACCACACATCTAGATAAGTTCCTTGGGGGGTCTAGTTTCCAAAATGGGGTCACTTGTGGGGGGTTACTACAGTTTAGGTACATGAGGGGCTTTGCAATCGCAACATAATGCCCACAGACCATTCTATCAAAGTCTGCATTCCAAAAAGGCGCTCCTTCCCTTCCGAGCTCTGCCGTGCGCCCAAACAGTGGTTTACCCCCACATATGGCACATCAGCGTACTCGGGATAAATTGGACAATAACTATTGCAGTCCAATTTCTCCTGTTACCCTTGTGAAAATAAAAACTTGGGGGCTACAATATCTTTTTTGTGGAAAAAAAATATTTTTTATTTTCACGACTCTGCATTCTAAACTTCTGTGAAGCACTTGGGCATTCAAAGTTCTCACCACACATCTAGATAAGTTCCTTGGGGGGTCTAGTTTCCAAAATGGGGTCACTTGTGGGGGGTTACTACAGTTTAGGTACATGAGGGGCTCTGCAATCGCAACATAATGCCCACAGACCATTCTATCAAAGTCTGCATTCCAAAAAGGCGCTCCTTCCCTTCCGAGCTGTGCCGTGCGCCCAAACAGTGGTTTACCCCCACATATGGCGCATCAGCGTACTCGGGATAAATTGGACAATAAGTATTGCAGTCCAATTTCTCCTGTTACCCTTGTGAAAATAAAAACTTGGGGGCTACAATATCTTTTTTGTGGAAAAAAAAATATTTTTTATTTTCACGACTCTGCATTCTAAACTTCTGTGAAGCACTTGGGCATTCAAAGTTCTCACCACACATCTAGATAAGTTCCTTGGGGGGTCTAGTTTCCAAAATGTGGTCACTTGTGGAGGGTTTTTACTGGTTAGGTACATCAGGGGCTCTGCAAACGCAACATAATACCCGCAGACCATTCTATCAAAGTCTGCATTCCAAAACGGCGCTCCTTCCTTCCGAGCTCTGCTGTGCGCCCAAACAGTGGTTTACCCCCACATATAGGGTACCAGCATACTCAGGACCAATTGGACAACAACTTTTGGGGTCCAATTTCTCTTGTTACCCTTGTGAAAATAAAAACTTGGGGGCTAAAAAATCTTTTTTGTGGAAAAAAAAAATATTTTTTATTTTCATGGCTCTGCATTATAAACTTCTGTGAAGCACTTGGGCATTCAAGGTTCTCACCACACATCTAGATAAGTTCCATGGGGGGTCTAGTTTCCAAAATGGGGTCACTTGTGGGGGATTTCTACTGTTTAGGCACATCAGGGGCTCTCCAAACGCGACATGGCGTCCGATCTCAATTCCAGCCAATTCTACATTGAAAAAGTAAAACGGCACTCCTTCACTTCCAAGCTCTGCGGTGCGCCCTAACAGTGGTTTACCCCCACATATGGGGTATTGGCGTATTCAGGAGAAATTGCATAACAAAATTTATGGTTACGTTTCTGTTTTTACACTTGTGAAAATAAAAAAAATGGTTTTGAATTAAGATGTTTGCAAAAAAAAGTTAAATGTTCATTTTTTCCTTCCACATTGTTTCAGTTCCTGTGAAGCACGTAAAGGGTTAATAAACTTCGTGAATGTGGTTTTGAGAACCTTGAGGGGTGTAGTTTTTAGAATGGTGGGGTGTAGTTTTTAGAATGGTATCACACTTTATTATTTCCTATCATATAGACCCCTCAAAATGACTTCAAATGTGATGTGGTCCCTAAAAAAAAAAATGGTGTTGTAAAAATGAGAAATTGCTGGTCAACTTTTAACCCTTATAACTCCCTAACAAAAAAAAATATTGTTTCCAAAATTGTGCTGATGTAAAGTAGACATATGGGAAATGTTATTTATTAACTATTTTCGTGACATATCTCTCTGATTTAAGGGCATAAAAATACAAAGTTTGAAAATTGCTAAATTTTAAAAATTTTCGCCATATTTCCGTTTTTTTCATAAATAATCGCAAGTAATATCGAAGAAATGTTACCACTAACATGAAGTACAATATGTCATGAAAAAAAAATCTCAGAATCAGCGGGATCCGTTGAAGCGTTCCAGAGTTATAACCTCATAAAGTGACAGTGGTCAGAATTGCAAAAATTGGCCTGGTCATTAAGTACCAAATTGGCTCTGTCACTAAGGGGTTAAACCAACTGCGTTACTCCGCTGCATTTTGTGGTGTAACGCAGTCTGTTAACGCTGCTATTAACACTGTGTGACAAACTTTTTACTATTGATGCTGCCCATGCAGCATCAATAGTAAAATGATATAATGTTAAAAATAATTAAAAAAAATTGGTGCTATTCTCACCTTCCGCCGTCCACCGATGCACGCGAGCGGCACCACTAAGTCATCTGGGTAATTTCACAAAGCATCACTGGGAACAGAAGCTGGCGGCAGCCTTGCACTCATCGGGACAACTTCGGTGGACGCCGGAGTGTGAGTATATAACTATTTTTTATTTTATTTCTTTTTTTTAACAGAGATATGGTGCCCACACTGCTGTATACTACGTGGGCTATGTTATATACTGCGTGACTGATATATACTACGTGGGCAGTGTTACATACTGCGTGGGCTGTGTTATTTACTGTGTGGGCTGTGTTATATACTGCGTGGCTGCTATATACTGCGTGGGCTGTGTTATATAGTACGTGGCTGTGTTATATACTGCGTGGCCACTGTTATATATTGCATGGCCTGTATTATCGCACCGGGTATTCTACAATGGCTGCTACATACGTGGCTGCTACATACTATGTGGCTGCTATATACTACGTGGCTGTGCTATATACTACGTGGCTCTGCTATATACTACATGGCTGTCTGTGTTATATGGTATGTGGGTAGAGAAAAGAGTGAGACACAAAAGCGCAAATAGGGTCTTATCAAATGTTACACAAAGTTGCCCACCAAGAGAACTACTCACCTGGTGAGATTGAAGGAAGGACACATATTAATGGCGTCTGCTGAAGATCCACAGGTCAGTGCAGGACCCGATTGAAACATATACTTAGGTAAGAAAAAAAGGATCATCCCTGCGCTGCCGCAAGAAGAATTCCAAAAATTGTATAGGTTTCAACGTGGTTTATTCTATTTGTTTCAGGGTTCAGATGACCATTTCATCAGGACATACCACAATATTTGTGGTATGTCCTAATGAAGGGGGTCACCTGAACCCTGAAACGCGTAGAATAAACCATGTTGAAACCTCTACAATTTTTGGAATTCTTCTTGCGGCAGCGCAGGGAAGATCCTTTTTTCCTACCTAAGTGTGTGTTATATAGTACATGGGCTGTGTTGTATACTACGTGGCTGTGCTATATACTACATGGCTGTGCTATATACCACGTGGGCTGTGTTATATAGTATGTGGGCTATGTTATATACTACGTGGCTGTGCTATATACTATGTGGCTGTGCTATATACTATGTAGCTGTGCTATATACTACGTGGCTGCTATATACTACGTGGCTGTGCTATATACTATGTAGCTGTGCTATATAGTATGTGGCTGCTATATACTATGTGGCTGCTATATATTACGTGGCTGCTATATACTATGTGGCTGCTATACTTTATACTATGTCGCTGCTATATACTATGTGGCTGCTATATACTACATGGCTGTGCTATATACTACGGGCTGTGCTATATACTATGTGGCTGCTATATACTACGTGGCTGCTATATACTACGTGGCTGTGCTATATACTACGTGGCTGTGCTATATACTACATACTAGATGGCTGTGCTATATACTACGTGACTGTTTTATATACCACGTGGCTGTTCTATATCCTGCACCCCGAACCGACAACATCCAGCACCCCAAACCCCCAACATCCTGCGACCAATCAGCGACAGATGCAGTCCAGCCACGAATTGACGTGGAATTTAAACCATGCTTCACTGATTGGTCGCGCCCGGCCGGCCGCAACCAATCAGTGATATTGGCGCGGTATTTAAACACCGCTTCGGTCAGTGGTCGTGCCCAGCCGGCCGCAACCAATCAGCGACAGGCGCAGTCTGGCTGCAAATTGGCGCCAGATTTGAACCACGCTTCGCTGATCGGCCAGCCGGGCGCGACCAATCAGCGATATTGGCGCGGAATTTAACCCCCATTCACAGCGTGACGTACATGCATACATACATATTCTAGAATACCCGATGCGTTAGAATCGGGCCACCATCTAGTTATACCATAAATGTCTCAGTGGATAGCACTGTTGCCTTGCAGCTTTGGGGTCCTGGGTTCAAATCCCACCAAGGACAACATTTACATGGAGTGTACAGTATATGTTCTCCCCGTGTTTGTGTCACATTCCAAAGATAGGGAATCTAGATTGTGAGCCCCAATGGAGACAGAGGTGTTGATGTCTGTAAATCGCTGTAGAATTAATTGCACTATATAAGTGAGTAAAATAGTAAATGTGGTTTATTATCATAGTAATAAATGGAGAGAGCAACACACATATACAGTACAGACCAAAAGTTTGGACACACCTTATCATTTAAAGATTTTTCTGTATTTTCATGACTATGAAAATTGTACATTCACACTGAAGGCATCAAAACTATGAATTAACACACGTGGAATTATATACTTAACAAAAAAGTTTGAAACAACTGAAATTATGTCTTATAGTCTAGGTTCTTCAAAGTAGCCACCTTTTGCTTTGATGACTGCTTTGCACTCTCTTGGCATTGTCTTGATGAGCTTCAGTAGTCACCGGGAATGGTCTTCCAACAATATTGAAGGAGTTCCTAGAGATGCTTAGTTCTTGTTGGCCCTTTTGCTTTCACTCTGCGGTCCAGCTCACCCCAAACCATCTCAATTGGGTTCAGGTCTGGTGACTGTGGAGGCCAGGTCATCTGGCGTAGCACCCCATCACTCTCCTTCTTGGTCAAATAGCCCTTACACAGCCTGGAGGTGTGTTTGGGGTCATTGTCCTGTTGAAAAATAAATGATGGTTCAACTAAATGCAAACCGGATGGAATAGCATGCCGCTGCAAGATGCAGTGGTAGCCATGCTGGTTCAGTATGCCTTCAATATTGAATAAATCCCCAACAGTGCCACCAGCAAAGCACCCCCACACCATCACACCTCCTCCATGCTTCACGGTGGGAACCAGGCATGTAGAGTCCATCCGTTCTCAAATTTGGACTCATCAGACCAAAGCACAGATTTCGACTGGTCTAATGTCAATTCCTTGTGTTCTTTAGCCCAAACAAGTCTCTTCTGCTTGTTGCCTGTCCTTAGCAGTGGTTTCCTAGCAGCTATTTTACCATGAAGACCTGCTGCACAAAGTCTTCTCTTAACTAGCGTTGAGCGATACCGTCCGATATTTGAAAGTATCGGTATCGGATGGTATCAACCGATATCCGAAAAATATCGGAAGGTATCCTCTATGGTTCCCAGGGTCTGAAGGAGAGGAAACTCTCCTTCAGGCCCTGGGATCCATATTCATGTGTAAAATAAAGAATAAAAAAAAAAAATATTGATATACTTACCCTCGGACGCTCCCTGGTTGTCACCGTTGTCACCGTTGTCACCCTGGTTGTCATTCTTAGGAATGAGCGCGTTAAGGACCTTCGATGACGTCATGGCTTGTGATTGGTAGCGTGAGTGGTCACACCGCTCAGCGACCAATCACAAGCCGCGACGTCATCGAAAGTCCTTAACTCGCTCATTCTTAAGAACGCAAGCATGGCGGTTGCAGCGGTGACAACCAGGGCGTGTCCGAGGGTAAGTATATCAATATTTTTTATTTTTATTCTTTATTTTACACATGAATCTTATTCCCGATACCGATTCCCGATATCACAAAAATATCGGAACTCGGTATCGGAATTCCGATACCGCAAATATCGGCCGATACCCGATACTTGCGGTATCGGAATGCTCAACACTACTCTTAACAGTTGCTGTAGAGATGTGTCTGCTGCTAGAACTCTGTGTGGCATTGACCTGGTCTCTAACCTGAGCTGCTTTTAACCTGCGAATTCTGAGGCTGATGACTCGGAACTTATCCTCAGAAGCAGAGGTCTTCCTTTCCTGGGACGGTCCTCATGTGAGCCAGTTTCTTTGTAGCGCTTGATGGTTTTTGCCACTGCACTTGGGGACACTTTCAAAGATTTCTCAATTTTTCAGACTGATTGACCTTCATTTCTTAAAGTAATGATGGTCACTCCTTTTTCTTTACTTAGCTGCTTTTTTCTTGCCATAATACAAATTCTAACAGTCTATTCAGTAGGACTATCAGCTGTGTATCCGCCAGACTTCTGCACAACACAACTGATGGTCCCAACCCCACTAGGCAAGAAATCCCACTTATTAAACCTGACAGGGCACATCTGTGAAGTGAAAACCATTCCCAGTGACTGTTTCTTGAAGCTCAGCAAGAGAATGCCAAGAGTGTGCAACACAGTCAACAAAGCAAAAGGTGGCTACTTTGAAGAACCTTGAATATAATACATAATTTCAGTTGTTTCACACTTTTTTGTTAAGTATATAATTCCACATGTGTTAATTCATAGTTTGATGCCTTCAGTGTGAATTTACAATTTGCATAATTATGAAAATACTGAAAAATCTTTAAATGAGAATGTGTGTCCAAACTTTTGGTCTGTACTGTACATTGAAACTTAGTTGTTCTTTTTCTGCCTGGCCATAGCTGCCAGAACAAAAAAGAGGGAACCCATGTGCAGAGATAGGTTTGAGTATTAGAAGTGGGATTTGCATCTATCTTAAATTTATGACATATTCAAATGCCTAATATGTGGAAGCTTGCTTTTAAGTTGAACCAACCTCTAAGCTTAAGAAACTGCTAACCAAAATGTCTTCTAGAATCCATTTACAATGACCTCCTAGGTCATAGTTTTTGTTTTATAAATGGGTTTCTTCACCCCAAGGAATTGTTTTATTCAGTTAACAATATGATTCTTTATGTTTAAACCCTTAACAGTATTATCTTGGGATTTAGGTATATCATAGATCTAAAAATTTGTTATGGTTTCTAAGCATAATAGGTCCCTAAAGAATTGAAAACAATACAATATATGACAAACCTAAACCTAAGCTAGATTTATACCAGAATGCCTTCTAAAGATAGCTTTACAAAAGACATACGTGATTCATTGGCCATGCAGAAAAGAATGCTCTTTTTGATGAGGTCCCATTTTTTAGGAAAAGAAGGCTAAATGTATTATTATATGGTGCAACTCATTTTCGTTTAAGCTTATCTTACACCTCTGTGCTTCTAAAGTAAGGGCCTTGGCTCCAAAACATCTGGATACAGTATATATATGCTGTGAGAAGATTCAAAACGATATTTCAAACTAGCAGTAACAAATGAAGATTAGACCTAGTCTCTGGAGGTGTTTAAGCTGGGTTCTCTTAGCACACATACCTGACCACCAACAGATCCAGTCTGGATCATATATTATTGTATACAGTGTACCATGTCACTTAAATGGAGGGAAGCATTAAGACTATCACCTAGCAGTTAATCGAATACAGTAAACCACTTGGACTAAGCACAATGAATTTCAAGTCTTTTTATATTCTAGAGCAGAAGAATGAGTCTTTCCAGAGTGACTGTATTATAATATCACCGTCACTTTTTCAGTGCATTGCATGCTGTTCATTTTCCTGTTGGTTATTAGTGAGTCAATGAATAAGGTCTCAATTTGATAATTTTCTGGTTAATCCCAGGAGGATCACTCTCACATCGGTATTTGCAGCTGCTCTCTGAATCACCTGTCATTGGCCCACTGGCTAGTTAAGGTGTCACTACATATTTCTCTGTGGCCCACTGGCTGTGCTCACTTGGCTTTGGCTATGGTAGAATAACTTTTCATACTCTCTCAACTCTGCTTTGGATAACCTTTGACTGTGCAGCTACTTCAGGCAGCTTGCATTCAGCCTTCTTCCCTGACTCCTAAATGCTTTCATAGGGACACTATCATGGCAGTTTCTTCCTCCTCATCTTTCAGCTGGGCACAGTTTCCTCCATTTCGTAAAGTTGCAGAGGCAATTTTTGTAGCCTGGTGGCAGGAAACCTTTCAAGATATTACATAGGTCTTCTGCAACTGACGTAGGCTCTCTCCAGCTGACACTGGAAAGAAACTAGTTCTCAAATAATCTCTGTCTGTCATACACACTCTCTGCACAGCCTTTCTATTTCGTCGACCAAAGATGTTTACTTCTAAAGGTACCTTCACACTGAGCAACTTTAGAACGATAACGTTAGCGATCCGTGACGTTGCAGCGTCCTGGATAGCGATATCGTTGTGTTTGACAGGCAGCAGCGGTCTGGATCCTGCTGTGACATCATTGGTCAGAGCTAGAAGGCCAGAACTTTGTTTCGTCGCTGGATCACCCGCTGTCATCGCTGGATCGGCGTGTGTGACGCCGATCCAGCGATGTGTTCACTTGTAACCAGGGTAAACATCGGGTTACTAAGCGCAGGGCCGCGATTAGTAACCCAATATTTACCCTGGTTACCATTGTAAATGTAAAAAAAAAAAAAAACACAACATACTCACATGCCGTTGTCTGTCACGTCCCTCGCCGTCAGCTTCCCGCACTGACTGTGAGCGCCGGCCGTAAAGCACAGCGGTGAAGTCACCGCTGTGCTGTGCTTTACGACCGGCACTCACAGTCAGTGCGGGAAGCTGACGGCGAGGGACGTGACAGACACCGGCATGTGAGTATGTTGTGTTTTTTTTTTTTTTTACATTTACAATGGTAACCAGGGTAAACATCGGGTTACTAAGCGCGGCCCTGCGCTTAGTAACCCGATGTTTACCCTGGTTACCCGGCGACTTCGGCATTGTTGGTCGCTGGAGAGCTGTCTGTGTGACAGCTCTCCAGCGAACACACAACGACTAAACAGCAATGCTGCAGCGATTGGCATCGTTGTCTATATCGCTGCAGCGTCGCTTAATGTGATGGTACCTTAATCTACAACAACATTAGCATGGCTTATCAGTACTCACAGACACATAACACACCCCGGATGCATTGCTAGAAATGAATAAACAATTAAAAAAGCTCGAAATGTGAGAAGTCAAATTTATCTAACATCTACTTGAAGCCACAGGCTCAAAAGGCTGCCTTGGAGAGACTTGGCACAAGCCACTCCATCTGGCAAACTCCAGAGAAATTCCAAATACCTTTTAACCCCTGTATAAGACCCAGTAGAATGCTACACTTGGAAGAGCTGCCATCCAGAGGTAGGCATGGTTAATGACTCCATCCGAAAGAACATCAGCTGTAAGTCACTATCTGTAACGGTGGTGTAATCTATGATCTCTTCCACTCTTGTATAGTCACCATATGGCAGATACAGTGGGTGAATAAAGTAATGAAAACATCACCAATTTTCTAAGTAAATATATTTCCTAAAGTGCTATTGATATAAAGTCCTCACCAGATGTCGGTAACAACCCATTAAGGCTACGTTCACATTTGCGTTGTGCGATGTTGCATCGGCGACGCAACGCACAACGCAAACAAGAACGCACAAAAACACACGCTAAAATGCATAGTTTTGCGACGCATGCGTCCTTTTTTGCTGAATTTTGGACACCAAAAAAATGCATCTTGCTGCGTCCTCTGCGCCCTAACGCTTGCGGCAAAAAAAACGCATGCATCGCAAAACGCATGCAAACGCATGTCCATGCGCCCCCATGTTAAATATAGGGGTGCATGGCGCATGCGTCGCCGCGGCTGCACCCGATGCAGCCCGGCAGAACGCAAATGTGAACGTAGCCTAAATCCAAACAGGAAAATAAATCAAACCATAGATGTCAATAAACTAAATTATGTGTAATAATGATAAATGACACAACGAAAAAGTATCGTACACACTTACTGAAATTACTTCGTACAAAGCCTTTGTTGGTGATGACAGCTTCAAGTCTCCCTTATGGAGAAACTACTCTCATGCGTTGCTCATGTGTGATTTTGGCCAACTCTTCCCCACAAACACTCCTCAAATCATGAAGGTTCTGTGTGCTTCTTCTATGAACTCTGAACTTTAATTCCTTCCATAAATTTTCTAATGGATTCAGGTCAGGTGATTGGCTGGGCCATTCTAGCAGCTTTATTTTCTTTCTCTGAAACCAATTGAGAGTTTCCTTGGCAGTGAATTTGGGATCATAGTCTTGCTGAAATATCCACCTCGTTTTATCTTCATCATCTTGCTGAATGGCAGAAAATTTTTATGAAAAATGTCTCAGTACATTTGTCCACTCATCCTTACTTCATTCATATGAAGTTGGCCAGTACATATGCTGAAAAATAGACCCACACCATCCTGTTCCCACTTCCAATCTTCTTTGTTGGTATGGCTTCTTTTTAGGGTGATATGCAGTGCCTTTGGCCTCCAATCATGGTGTGTATTATGGTTTGTATTATGGCATCCAAAGAGTTAAATTTTGGTCTCATCTGAACACACTATTTATGATGAAATTATATTTTATATAATATAATTATATATATATATATATATATATATATATATATATATATGTATATATATATATTTTAATATATGATTTATGATGAAATTATATTTTTTCCACTACTGGATTATGGTAAAATAAACTGCACATTGGAACCTTTAGTAGTTTAACTCCTTAACGACGGCCGATATGCCTTTTAACATGGGCAATTAAGCGTACTTAACCAAAGCGCCACTTTATAACGGCGCTGTGGAAAAAGTGTATAGCGCCACCCAGAGTTGAAATTTCTGTGGGGTCTCGGCTACCAAGGGTAGCCGAGACCCAGAGAACATGATTCGGGTCGGTTTTTACCAACCCCGGTATTGTGATCACCGGTATTAATGGAATACCGGCGACCGCGAAAAAGTAAGATTTTCTATTTATTTTCTCTCTCCTCTGATGTGATCACACAGGAGAGAGAAATAAGGTCCCCCCGATCCCCCTCGATACTTCCGTTGTCCCTGGATCCTTCAGCATCCCCCTGTGAAGTCCCCCGGGCCGCCGGCATCTTCTTCTGTGAGAAAATGGTGGGCACATGCAGAGTGCACCCGCCGAGATCTCCCGGCCGGCACCTGGCAACAATAGGGAAATGTTCCTATTGGTTGATTTTGACCACTGTGATAGACACTATCACAGGGATTAAAATAAAAAATAGTAAATAAAACCCCCTTTTATCACCCCACTTAGATAACGAAATAAAAAAATAAATGTATTTCCATTTTTCCATTAGGGTTAGAGTTGGGCTAAAGTGAGTTGGGATAAAGTTAGGGCTAGGTTTAGGGCTAGGGCTAGGGTTAAAGATATGGGTTAGGGCTAGGTTTAGGGTTAGGGCTAGGGTTAGGTTTAGGATTGGGATCAGGGCTAGTGGTGTGTTAGCGATAGATTTGCTGTTAGGGTTATGGTTAGGGTTGGGATTAGGGTTAGGGGTGTGTTGGGATAAGGTTTGTGGTTAGGGTTATGGTTAGGGTTGAGATTAGGGTTAGGGGTCTGTATGGGTTAGGGTTGGAGTTAGAATTGGGGGGGTCCACTGTTTAGGTGCATCAGGGAGTCTCTAAACGCAACCTGATGCCACCATTGATTCCAGCCAATTTGCGTTCAAAAAGTCAAATAGTGCTCCCTCTCTTCTGAACCCTGCCATGCACCCAAACAGTGACTTTACCCCAATATTGGGTATCAGCGTACTTAGAAGAAATTGCATAACAAATTTTGTGGTCCATTTTCTCTTGATACCCTTGTAAAAATAAAAAAAATTACTTCTAAATTAAATTTTTTGTGAAAAAGTAAAATGTTCATTTTTCCTTCCACATTGCTTTAGTTCTCGTGAAGCACCTGAAGGGTTAATAAACTTCTTGAATGTGGTTTTGTGCACCTTGAGGGGTGCAGTTTTTAGAATGATGTCACTTTTGGGTATTTTCAATTATATTGACCGCCCCAAAGTCACTTCAAATGTGAGGTGGTCCCTAAAAAAATGTTTTTTGTAAATTTTGTTGGAAAAATTAGAAATCGCTGTTCAACTTTTAAACCTTATAACTTCCTAACAAAAAGAATGCTGTTTCCAAAATTGTGCTGATGTAAAGTAGACATGTGGGAAATGTTAATTATTTATTAAGTATGTTGTGTGTCATCACTCTCTGATTTAAGGGCATAAAAATTCAAAGTTTAAAAATTGCAAACTTTTCACAATTTTTGCCATATTTCCATTTTTTTCAGAAACAAATGCAAGTCATAGAGAAGAAATTTTACCACGCACATGAAGTACAATATGTCACGAAAAAACATTCTCAGATTCACCGGCATCTGTTGAAGCGTTCCAGAGTTATAACCACATAAAGTTACAGTGGTCAGAATTGTAAAAATTGGCCCGGTCATTAAGCAGCAAATTGGCTCTGTCACTAAGGGGTTAAAAATTGCTACGTAACTAATGCCATATGGTTGGGCCAAGTCAGTCAGAGTATGAGAATTTTGGAGAATTTTGAAAACAAGGAGTATTGGCTATTATATCCTTCTCCACAAATACTGTAAAGATTGGAACCCCCCCCCCACATTAATGAGAGACGGCGCAAATAGATCGATTTAATTACAGAATAAAAAGTAACTATTTTTTAACAATTAGCATCAATATCAGTTGTAGTAGGAATTGCCCTTAAATCATAAGATTCAAAAAATGATCATGTCAAAGCAATGGGTAAACAAATGGTATCTATAGACTATTTTTCCAAATGTATCATAAAGCTAAATGAATTGTTACATTGAGATCGATTTCAAAAATTGCCTAAGGCCTCTTTCACACTTCAGTCTTTTGGCGTCAGTCACTACCGACATAGTGACGGATTGACGGATCCGTCACAATTGTTGCGAAAACGGTTCTAACGGATCCGTTTTTTTGACGGATCCGTTACTTGGGGGTTGTCGGAGAGAAGTATCTACTATTTGGAGCATGCGCAATTGAAAAAACGGATTGGGGCGACGGATCCGCCGAAAAAACGGTTGCGGCGGATCCGTCGCCCATAGGCGCCCATTCTATGGAATGGCGGACGCGACGGATCCGTCGCGATCCGCCATTTCGGCGTTGACAAAAAACGTTCCAATGTCCGTCTATTTTCAGAAAACGTCCGCCAAATTTCGACGGATCCGTCGCATGGCGGATAGAACGGACGACCATCCGTCACAATCCGTCACTAATGCAAGTCTATGGGAAAATAACGGATCCGTAAAAAAAAATGACGGATCCGTTATTTGAGGAAAATGGCGGTTTTAGACTGATGCCAAATAACTGAAGTGTGAAAGAGGCCTAACTTGCCTGATTTTTTGCTTGCGTTATTACACCTGCTTGAAAATAAGAGATGACATAATACACAGACAATATTTTCTTTTCACTCAATTTCTGTATCGTCCTGCAGATGGTGCTAGCTAATCACAAATAGTTATACTAACCATCATTGTAGCTTATATGATATGTGAGGCTTACCAAAATTTGGGATAAAAAAATTGCCCCACTGCTGCTAAGTGAATGGATTTAGCACACTTTTGTTTTGTTCTTTTCCTGATTGTGTGTATTAACGTTACCTTCACACACTTTATTGCAGCTTTTTATTTGGGCTTGTAAATCTAGTTGCTCTTCTGCTTTATCAGATTTTCTTTCTCCCAAATAGCAATACTTTATAATAATCTACAATCTGTTGTAGGGCTTGTGTACACATTGCATTTTTGCTGTCTTTTTCTCTTGAAAAAGAGCAACATTTTACTGTACCAGCAAAGTGAATGAGATTTCTGAAATGTCACCTATATATGCTGCTTATTTTTTCCTTGCAGATCTTCAGCATGTCAATTATTTCAGCATTATTGCAGCATTTTTTACCCATTTCAATTAACCCCTTCATGACCTTGGGATTTTTTGTTTTTCCGTGTTCGTTTTTCACTCCCCTCCTTCCCAGAGCCATAACTTTTTTATTTTTCCGTCAATTTGGCCATGTGAGGGCTTATTTTTTGCGGGACGAGTTGTACTTTTGAACGACATCATTGGTTTTAGCATGTCATGTTCTAGAAAACAGGAAAAAAAATTCCAAGTGCGGTGAAATTGCAAAAAAAGTGCAATCCCACACTTGTTTTTTGTTTGGCTTTTTTGCTAGGTTCACTAAATGCTAAAACTGACCTGCCATTATGATTCTCCAGGTCAGTACGAGTTCATAGACACCTAACATGACTAGGTTATTTTTTATCTAAGTGGTGAAAAAAAATTCCAAACTTTGCTAAAAAAAAAAAAAAAATGCGTCATTTTCCGATACTCGTAGCGTCTCCATTTTTCGTGATCTGGGGTCGGTTGAGGGCTTATTTTTTGTGTGCCGAGATGACGTTTTTAATGATAGCATTTTGGTGCAGATGCGTTCTTTTGATCGCCCGTTATTGCATTTTAATGCAATGTCATGGCGACCTAAAAAACGTAATTCTGGCGTTTCAAATTTTTTTCTCGCTACGCCGTTTAGCGATCAGGTTAATGCTTTTTTAATTGATAGATCGGGCGATTCTGAGCACGGCGATACCAAATATGTGTAGATTTGATTTTTTTTTATTGATTTATTTTGATTGGGGCGAAAGGGGGGTGATTTAAACTTTTATATTTTTTTTATTTTTTTCACATTTTTTTTAACCTTTTTTTTTTACTTTTGCCATGCTTCAATAGCCTCCATGGGAGGCTAGAAGCAGGCACAACTCGATCGCCTCTGCTACATAGCAGCGATCTGCTGTTCGCTGCTATGTAGCAGAAATGGAGGTGTGCTGTGAGCGCTGACCACAGGGTGGCGCTCACAGCCACTGGCGATCAGTAACCATAGAGGTCTCTATGACCTCTATGGTTACCATCCTGACGCATCGCCGACTCCCGATCATGTGACGGGGGTCGGCGTTTGACAGCGGCATTTAACTAGTTAATAGGTGCGGGCAGATCGCGATTCTGCCCGCGCCTATTACGGGCACATCAAAACAGCTGACATGTCCCGGCTTTGATGCGGGCTCACCGCGGAGCCCTGCATCAAAGCAGGGGATCTGACCTCGGACGTACTATCCCGTTTGAGGTCAGAAAGGGGTTAAAGAGAAAAAATTCATTCAAAACTCACACAAAAACATGGCAAAAAAACTGTAAAAATGTGCATATTTTACGTAAGAGACACATTTTTTTGGAAATGTTTGCAGCAATGCTTTATCCTGTGCACCTACCCTTCGCAATCATTGCTAGTCTTTAACAGCAAGTGTTGGAGGGCACCACTGCTAGGGATCTCCCATTACATATGCGGCACCCCAGGGTCCTGGTCGTCGCAGTGGTATTGCTTTCCTCTCGGGGAGAGTAATGCTACGTTTGGAGGCAAAGAAGGATAACTGCATCCAGGTGTCACAAACATGCAACACATTTCACACTCCAGACCACCAGGGGGGCTTCTGCTCCTATTTATTAGGTCACTCCCCACATATATATATAACTGGTAGTCTGTAGGGAAAGTTAGGCAGATCCAGACAGGAGTTCAGATTCTGGCAGAGCTCCAGACAGGAGTTCTGCTAGTTCCAGACCAGAGTCTGAGGAGGACAGAAGGTTAAAGGAGCTGTGCATGCCTTCAGAGCTGCAGTTCCCAGAAAGAGACATTGAAAGGCAGAATTGTATTGCAGCGAGTATCATTACGTGAAAACTTTTATATAATGTCTGTAAATGGCTGTTTTCTGCAAGTCTAGACGTCTAGGAAAAGTTGTTTGGCTTACCTGCCATTTGGTTTTGGCAATATCACTAGATACATCAGCTATATAGGGTGCTTGGAGGAGCAGTTCAAACAATTTTGCAGTTCAACAAGATTGTTGTCGCTTCTGCAGGATATTCTCCATTTGGAGATATGTTGATATGAAGAACTTCAGATGTGGTGGAGATACTGGTGGTTAAGCTGTTTCCCATCAGTTTGTGCTATCATTATAAATAAGGTAGGCTGTAGACTCACCTGGAACCTATTGTAGAGCACTGAATGGTAAAAGAGAGTTGACTTAGAAGGTATCTGCAGACCAGATGAACACCATCTTGAGGAGACATATGGAAAGAATGCCAGAAGCCTTTCAACAGTCTGTTAGAATACATTCAGTAGACCTTTAGCATTTCAGTCACACTGCAAAGCAGAAGGTGGGATAAGACTTCCATTTATTTTTCACAAGATACTTTGGCAGTTGGTTTCAGATAAAGTTGCAAGAGCAACATGTTCCATTATACATGTTCTTAAAGAAGACTACAGATTGCTCAGATAAGCTTAAATGATGCATTTTTTGTAGGAAGAGGGTCCGTAAGGTTGGAGGGAATAGGATGGCCTGCCTGCAATTTATTAATTATATTTGTGAGATTCGTAAAAAAAAATAGGTTGTCCTTGTAGCGGGGATCCAGAAGGGTGGCCACCCAGTAATTAGTGCTGGTAACAATCCGGGCAACTCAGAGGTTGTTGCCCAGGCACAGGAGCATGTATTGGCTCATGTGTTCCAGGTTGCTCAGAGGTAACGACAAAATGTCCTCGGTGGAAGGCAAATCGTCCTCTATATTCAGCCAGCTATGCTCTAGGGGTGCCCGTGAGCTCATTTGAGTTCCCCACTGCTGAAAACATGGTTTATCCAACCCTTCCTCATCCTCCAAAACTGTTCCCTGGCTGGACAGTTGTGTACCTGGCCACTATTGGTACAGGAACCCACCATCCGAGCCATGTGTGGATGACTAGTCTGATAGTGTGAATGATTCCTGTTCTTCCTTTTCCTCCTGTGCCGCCATCTCATCAATCATTGCCTGAAGCGTTTTTCAAGCAGACATAGAAGTGGGATAGTAATGCTGATGATGGCATCATTAGCGTTGGCCATGTTGGTCGAGTACTCGAAGCAGTGCAACATGGTACACATGTCACTCATGGAGGCCCAGTCGTTGGTCATGAAGTAGTGTTTTTCCACATAGCGACTAATTTGTGCATGCTGCAGCTGAAACTCCACTATTACCTGCTTCTGCTTGCACAGTGTCTCCAGCATATGCAAGGTGGAGTGCCACCTTGTGGGTAAGTCGCATATGAGGCAGTGGGCGGAAAATCAGAAGTGACAATGCAGAACAGACAGGCTAGCAGAAAGGTAAGAACGGCAAAAGTGCACACAGAAGGCATGCATTTTTAGCAGCAACTCTGACTTAGGGTAATTTTGAAGCTCTGCACCACCAAATTCACAGACAAGAGATATGCGTCAAACCGACGAGGTCCAGAGCAGGTACGAGATTTCCCCCATTATCGCACACCACCAGGCCGGGCTTGAGTTTCAGCAACACCAACCACTCACCGGTAATTTGTTTGATCCCCTTCCACAGCTACTGCACAGTGTGAGACCTTTCCCCTAAGCAAATGAATTTAAGAACAGCTTGCTGTAGTTTCCTCCTGGCTGTGATGAAGTTGGTGGTGCATGTGTTATGCTGACCATATGAGGCGGTGGAGAAAGCGGAGTAAGAGGAGGAAGCAACCAGGACAGACAAACGTCCAGCAATCCTTGGTGGTGGTAAGACATGCCCCAGAATGACTTCTTCCTCAGGCCCAGCCGCCACTACATTTACCCAGTGAGCAGTTAGAGACATTCGTATAACGTCCCTGTCCATGCATTCTGGTCCACGTATTAGTGGTTTTGTGGACCTATCCACTGGAGTTCTGCAGTGTACACCTTATTTTGTCTACAACATGTGTGTGCAGGGAAGGGAGCACTCTCCTGGAAATGCAATGGCGGTTTGGAGCCATGTATTTTGGGATAGCCACCGCCATCAGTTTTTATAAAACTGTATGTTTCCACCAGCCAGAATGGCAGCATTGCAAAGGCCAGGATGTTTGAAATGCTGTCGTTCAGGACCAGGGTCCAAGGATGGGTAGGGAGGTACTTTCACTTTCTCTTTAGTGTTTGAGGGATGGACAACTTAAATGGGACAGCGTTGAGATACTTGGTGACACTGCTGTTGGTGGTGCTGTCACATCCTCTCTTTGCAGTGTGCCAGGTGGCCCTATTATTAGGGGAAAGGGTGAGACCACAGCAGAAAAGGGTACAAGAGGAGCCTCAGATCTTTCCTGTTTTTTTTCTGGTGTGTACTCCACTGCAGCTTATAATTTGAATTCAGATGCCTAATCATGCAGGTGGTGCTCAGGTTCATAACATTTATGGCTCGCTCCATGCTCTGACGGCACAGCTTGCAAAACACCTATCTCTTGTTGTCACTACATTGCCTGAAGGAATGCCATGCCAGGGAGCTAATTTGAGCTGGTTTTTGTGTGCTCAGTTTGTCAGCAGCTGTGCTTTTGTACTATGCTCCCTCTTTACTGTGTAGCTGTGGCAGCGTGACAGCGTCCTCTTCTCTGAGCTGCTTACATCACAAGGATGGCCTTCACGCCATATGGGGTCTAGGACCTCATCATCCTGGGCATCATCTCCCTCCTACTCTTCACCCCTGTCCTTCTTGCTGGTCTGCACACTGCAGAAAGATGCAGCAATTGGCACCAGTGTTTCATCATCATCTGAGGTGCACTACGGCAGGGGTGTCAAACTGCATTCCTCGAGGGCTGCAAACAGGTCATGTTTTCAGGATTTCCTTGTACTGCACAGGTGATAATTTAATCACCTACACACATAATGATTACAGCACCTTGTGCAATGCTAAGGAAATCTTGAAAACACGCATGGTTTGCGGCCCTTGAGGAATGCAGTTTGACACCCCTGCACTACGGTGTTCTGCTGAGCGTGAGCACTAACCTTCCTGCATACTCATCCCCCAGCTGAACAAGTGGTTGAGCATCAGTGCGCTCGATCTCTTCCACTTCTGGGGCAGGGACAGGTGGATGGGCCATAGCCAGCCAGCAGAGTCATCAAAAGGCAAAAGTGAGTGCTGAATGACTTGTAGTTTAGATTGCTTGGTTGATCTGCAGGTGCGCAGTGGGCCAGGTGGAAGGCAATGCGAAGGAACTGGAGGCAATCCCAGCCATCGAATCTAACACAGCCTCAGCATGTTCTGGCCTCACATTTCATTTCATTTTCTTTCACCTGCGTAAACCAGAGGAAGGTGTTTCATTTTCATAACATCCTCTCCCTGCAGCAGCTACACCACCACCAGCAACACCACGTCCACGTCCACTATTTGATAGTCTACTCATTTTTTTTACCCCCAAAAAGTGTACAATAGAGAAGAGAAAATACCCAGCAGATTATTACACACTTTGGGTACTTTGTACCAAGCTGTGTTAGGGCCGTCTGCACCAGGCTGTATTAGGTCACTGTGCACCTGTCACGAGTGCGTCACGCCAACCTGGGAGATCTGGAGATAGAATATAAATGCATATTGTGAATTGCAGATCTTCCATTTAGCCTGTGTGTTTGGATCCCATAATGGTTGAATTTGGTTTCCATTGGTGCTGAAGAGGTTAACGACCCTTTCTGTGCTGGTTATAAACATGCAGTTCCATTTCAGCTGCTTCTGATCTGGTGGTTAATGCTTCCTATAAAACCTGGTCAGACTCTGTCTGGAATCTACAACCTGAGAGTCACCCTCGTCCTCTTACTGCCATGACACCACAGTACAGTCCATGTGTGCTTCTTGTATCTGAGTCTCATCAGGATTACCTCCACCCCAGTTGGTTAACATCTGGTAACAAGGGTCTGGATTCTGCTTGGCCGGCCCCAGATCCAACTTGAAATTTTTTTCCCTACAGTCAGTTGGGCGTTTAGAAATTTGTGACGCAGGGGAAACAAGTGTGATAGGGGTACCACCTCTGAGGATTGTACTGTATGTGATGTTAAGGTTGTTAAGGTTGAGAAAGAGGAGGGGAGGCCACTTGATGCAGCACTTGCCATTCACTGTAGATTCCAGTAGGTCTGAACCCAGAGGTACGCAGCTGAATAGCTCAGCCAAGGAGTTGGAGGAGGAGGAACACGAGGAGGTTACTTTGCAGCTTCCTGCAAAGACATGAAGTAATGCAACCAAGACAAGCACTGCATCCTCAGCCACAACTGAGGCTGTGGCCAGCACCGGTCACGCGTGTGCAGTTCACAGGGGCAGCAAGGGTTGCCTAGCTTGGATCTTTTTTTAAAACCGCAAACGATGACCCAACTAACATCTGCCAAATTTGCATAAAAAAACTCATTGGAAGCAAAAATTGCAAAAATTTGACAACTACATGCATGAACCAGCACACGTGCGATCAACATGCCTTAGCCTGGGAATCTCGCTGTGCTAAAATGCCGACTAGCGGGCCTCATGAAACACCAGCCATCCTATTAACTACATCTGCTGCTTCTTCCTCCTCCGTCACCGAGCTAAGTGTTCTCGAGCATTTCTCTGGCCACAGAAACTTCACTTATTTACCACCTACATTCGGGGTGAGTGAAAGCCTGTCAGCTGTTGCGGAAGTGGACATGCCTGCTGTTCTTGTGGCCTAGCACAACACATCTTTCTCAATTTAACATAGCATCATTGCTTGCACCTACCTCCTGCTCCAGCAGTTTGTCCTGTTCACCATGCTCCACCCTTTCTCATCATAGCAGCCAGACGTCGGTCCTGCAGTTGTGCATAAAAGAATGTTTCCTCCTACACATGGCAAAGCTAAGAGCTTAAATTCCGCTGTCTCCAATCTGTTGGCCACAGAAATACTGCCTTTTCACCTGGAGGATACAGACGGTTTCCGAAAGTTGATGCCGTCGCAGTTACTGAGTACCAGTTGTTCCGTCACCATTACTTCTTTAAGAAAGCTGTGCTTATGCTACACCAGCATGTCACAAACGACATCACCCATTCCCTGAAAAAATCTATGTCTGCCAAGGTGTATTTCACCACTGACACCTGGACGATCAAATACGAGCAGGGACGATACATCTCGTTGACTGGGCACTGAGTGACTCTTGTGGCTGTGGGGGCAGGTGGTCAAGGAGCTGCTCTACAAGTCTTTGAATTTCCAAGGCTTGCAGGACAAACCTCTGTTTCTAACACTTCCTGCAATGCTTCTGGCTCCTCCACCTCCTCTAGGGCCTCCACCTGTGTCCTCAACCTCTCCATTAATCAGACACGCCTTCCAACAGTGCAGATAGTATCCCCCCACAACTGTACTGTGCAGACATGGCTCACTGCAATCAGGCAGTGTTTAAACTAATATGCCTTGGAGATCACAGTCACACAACTCAAGAGTTGTGGACAGCTTTCCAGGCCGAGTTAAAGCAATGGCTGTCTCCACTGAATCAGGAGGCAGAGAAGGCCATGTGTGATAATGGTGCAAACCTAGTGGCGGTCCTACTTCATGGCAACCTCAGACACGTGCCTCAACATAATGGTACAGCAACTTCTACACCACTATCCCAGCCTGTATGTGCTGCTGCAGAAATTATGGTTCGCTATGTGCTCACTTACGATGATCACACCCCGCAGGTCATTGATCTGCATCACTACAGAGGTCTTTCCGCCTAACGGTTAACTGTTTGATTTGCGATGTTCTGACATGGTGGAATTTCACTCTGCACATGTTGCAGTGACCGTGGTAGCAGCCCAGATGCAGTATGTCCTTTTGCATAGCCTAGGCCAATGCAGTATGGACGCGGTGCAAATCATGCTTGCAGAGTCGGCACAAATGATGGACCTCTGCACCCTTCTGCACAGTTTTAAAATGGCTACTAAGATGGTTAATGCTGCCATCATCAGCTTCACTATTCTAGTCATCTACATGATGGAGCACACTTTAAATAGTCTGCGGGAGGAGGAGGTGGTGGTCCCAGAGGAAGACGCAGAAAAGAGGACAATATTTCAAAGTTCTGGACTGTTGTTACACAGGCGGTTGCCATGGGAGGGCGGATTATGGCAAACGAGGAGGGCTCTTGGTACCAGACAAACTGTTAATGAAGGTACCGGAGCCAAGGACGAGAAGGAAGAGGTGATGGATGCGCAACAGTCAGGAGATGAAGAGGATAATGACCATGTGATCTGTTGTCCATGGTTGGTGGGAGGGGATAGAGGAAGCAACCTTGAGTGTTACTCTGACACCAGCACACCATGGACTTGGACCTCATGAAAGCGCCCGGCACGATGGTGGCCACATCTCATATTGGCCAAATCTGATGACAGGTTCCCTTTAAGAACAGTTTTCCCCAAGACAGCAGTGAGGCACACAGTGTGCATCACAGTTCTAATCGCCCAACCCTGGGAATGTCAAGGCATCATAATAAAACATTAGCAGCAGTGTAAGGGGCATAAGCAATTTCTGTGAGTCGTTTCATACATTTTTTACACCAGCCCTTGCACGAATAGAACAGAGTACAAGTCTGACAAATTGTGATTGACTGGAGAGGATGGTGCAGGAGTATCTGACGCTCAATATCAATGCCATCAGGGGAGGTTTGCATTTTGGTCTTCAAAAATGGAAGAGTGGCCTGAGCTCACCTGTCACAACTTGAAGGTTTTGTCATGCCCGGCAGCCAGTGTCCTCTCAGAACGTGTCTTCAGTGCTTCTGGTGGTTTCCTGGCAGATAATGGTGGAGTCAGGCATCCGGTTGACTCTGAAAGCGTAGACCCCCTAACATTCATCAAAATAAACAAGTCATGGATCTCCAATGCCTTTTGCACCCCAGTTGCAGACTGGGCAGACTACGCGATGATGTTGCTTTTAGTGTCATGCATTGATCTTGCGTTATTGCAGTTTTTGACACCTTTATCATGTCTTCTGTGACTGCTGTTGCTACTGCTGTTGATGTTACAAATAATTTTTGGAAATGTGGAGACTCCAAGTTACGTCTCCATCTGGTGGGTTGCCTGTTGTAGAAGGTGTGTCACATTATACTGTCAATATTCTGTGGAAATTGATACCACTATAGTTGTGTGTGACAATAATTTTTTGCGATGTGGAGACTCAAAGCTGGGTCTCCATCTGGTGGGTTGCCTGTGGTAGAAAGTGTGTCAGAGGCCTTTTATACTTTTTCTACTGTGTGGAAATTGATGCCACTTTAGTTGTGTGTGATAATTATTTTTTTTAATTTTGAGAATTCAAGTAGGGTCTCCTTCATGTGAGTTGCCTTAGGAGGTAGGGCTCCCAGACAGGCAGGCCTGCATTTACTTTCACTCAACTACCTGTGTTACTTTCCTTACATTTTTCTACCAATTGTACTGTATGAAACTGATGTTTATGCCATCTGAGTGTGGCTGGAAAAAGAATTCGGGGTGTTGCATGTGGTATCTGGGCTCCCAGCTAAGAAGGCTTACACCACTCCCTTAACCTCCAAGTATTCATTGAAACTTCAATTGAAAGCTGTAAATATTTGCCCAATACCTCATGCATGGCCCGTGACTAACTGCTGCTCTGCAATTTACAAATTTGTTCTGTGGGTAAATTGATGCCACTTTTCATGGTGTCTGCCCCTAATTTTAGTTTGGGAAGCTTTTTGTCACTCCTTAACTTGTGTATAGGTTTGGTATGGCCCCCTATTGAAATTAATGGGGCAAAATTCTAAACGCTCAGCGAATTGAACCGAAATAAGATTCCTTAAGATTCCTTAAAAACCTTAAAAGATTCGCTCATCTCTACCTTTAGGGTAATTTTAGTCGGCCGTTCACTCCTGAGAAGGTTCACACTGTATCATGTTTTCACAATTTGTGAATAATGGCTCTCACCATGGATTGCTGGATTCCCAAAGCTAGAAAAATGGCTTTATAACCTTTTCCAGACTGAGATATATCAGTTACTTTGTTTCTCATTTGTTCCAGAACTTCTTTGAATCACGGCATGATGTCTACCCTTTGAGAACCTTTTGGTCTGTTTCTCTTTGTCGCCAGTTAATTTTAAACTCATCTTCCCAAAGATGTAATAAACCACAGTTACCACGGAGATCGCTGAGAGCTGCCGCTGCACAGGCATGGGTGGCCCATCTTGGAGGAGACATTTTTTTCTTTTACAGCAAGATGGCGCCACCTGCGCTAGAGCAGCTATTGGACCTTTATACACACCGATAGCTGCTACTGCGCAGGGGGCGGAAGGCGCCATTTAATTTTTTTTGTGCTTGCTCAATAACATCAGCAAGATTTATTATTGGTACACTAAGCATGTGATTATGCTGCAGCGCAGGTGCCGTGGCTGGCACCTGTCTGCAGAAGGTTTTTTTTTACTTCAGTATGTACAGGTATTCATTATGCAAACTAGGGGGCAGATCACTGAGGGATCAATGACCTGTCAGCAGTCTGCACTATGAATACCTAATCAGAGCACCATATGAAGTCTCCCCCACAGGCCGCCCCAGGGCACAGGCATATCATTAACTAAACACTGAAAATAAAGGTTAAACAACAACCACAAGATGGATTTCATCCACCAAGGTATCATTTTAATCAGTATAACGGCGCTAACCTAACACTGTGTGTAGGTTAATATACACAGTCCTGCTGACAGATTCCCTTTAAATTGGCACAGCAATGAAATTACCTAGATCCCAATGTCATCCAAAAATTGTTAAAAAGACAAGAAAATTGTTTTGGAAGGCTACAATGAGGCTTATAGCAACAATAAAGGAGCTGCAGAAATTACTGACAGGTACTGATTGTGTTCTCCATGTGACAATAATCTCCCATATTCTTCATATGTCTGGCCTGAGCAGTGGTAAAACAGAAGCCTTTACTTACAAAGAAAAACATCGAAGCCCGTCTTTGTTTTTCCAAAACCTACATCAAGTATGCCAACAGGATATGGAAAATCATGTTATGATCTGATGAGACCAAGGTTGAACTTGTTGTTCATAATTCCAAAAGGTATAATTTGCAACAAAATCTTCAAACATGAGGATGAAGAGGAATTTCACCGACCATAAGCATATCTACAAAATCAACAACAATAAAATGATTTTGCCAGAAGAAGATCAGATTTTTGGACTGGTCCACTAGAGCCCAGACTTGAAACTAATTGAAAGTCTGTAGGATGACCTGAATAGGGCTGTACACCAATCAGATATGGAGAGCTACTGCAAGGAAGACAGGGCAAAGATTACCATTTATTGATGTGCCATTCTGATAGACTCCTACCCAAAAAGACTGAATGCTGCCATAAATTTATAGGGTACTGCAACAAAGTATTAGTTATGGGTGTGAATATTTATGCAACCACAATATTTTAGTTCTGCATTTTTCTTTTTCCATCCGAAAATATTTTAGTTTAGGTTTCAATTGAATTGTACAAATCATAGTTGACATTAA
Source organism: Ranitomeya imitator (assembly GCF_032444005.1). Taxonomy (NCBI): domain Eukaryota; kingdom Metazoa; phylum Chordata; class Amphibia; order Anura; family Dendrobatidae; genus Ranitomeya; species Ranitomeya imitator. The sequence goes on from NC_091282.1 coordinate 978,314,794, forward strand.
CCCCTTTCTGCCATTAGACGTACTATTGCGTCCATGTGGGGTGGGCTTTACTTCCCAAGGACGCAATAGTACGTCATATGCGATCGGCAGCGCTCACGGGGGGAGCGCCGCCGATCGCGGCCGGGTGTCAGCTGTTTATCGCAGCTGACATCCGGCACTATGTGCCAGGAGCGGTCACGGACCGCCCCCGGCACATTAACCCCCGGCACACCGCGATCAAAGATGATCGCGATGTGCCGGCGGTACAGGGAAGCACCGCGCAGGGAGGGGGCTCCCTGCGGGCTTCCCTGAGCCCCCCGCAGCAACGCGATGTGATCGCGTTGCTGCGAGGGTCTCACCTCCCTCCCTGCTCCCTCCAGCCCCGGATCCAAGATGGCCGCGGATCCGGGTCCTGCAGGGAGGGAGGTGGCTTCACAGAGCCTGCTCAGAGCAGGCACTGTGAAGCAGCCTGCACTCCTATCAGATCAGTGATCTGACAGAGTGCTGTGCAAACTGTCAGATCACTGATCTGTGATGTCCCCCCCTGGGACAAAGTAAAAAAGTAAAAAAAAAAATTTCAAATGTGTAAAAAAAATAAAAAAAAATATTCCAAAATAATGAAAAAAAAAAAAAAAAAATTATTCCCATAAATACATTTCTTTATCTAAATAAAAAAAAAAAAACAATAAAAGTACACATATTTAGTATCGCCGCGTCCGTAACGGCCCGACCTATAAAACTGGCCCACTAGTTAACCCCTTCAGTAAACACCGTAAGAAAAAAAAAAAAAAAACGAGGCAAAAAACAACGCTTTATTATCATACCGCCGAACAAAAAGTGGAATAACACGCGATCAAAAAGACAGATATAACTAACCATGGTACCGCTAAAAACGTCATCTTGTCCCGCAAAAAACGAGCCGCCATACAGCATCATCAGCAAAAAAATAAAAAAGTTATAGTCCTGAGAATAAAGCGATGCAAAAATAATTATTTTTTCTATAAAATAGTTTTTATCGTATAAAAGCGCCAAAACATAAAAAAATGATATAAATGAGGTGTCGCTGTAATCGTACTGACCCGAAGAATAAAACTGCTTCATCAATTTTACCAAACGCGGAACGGTATAAACGCCTCCCCCAAAAGAAATTCATGAATAGCTGGTTTTTGGTCATTCTGCCTCACAAAAATCGGAATAAAAAGCGATCAAAAAATGTCACGTGCCCGAAAATGTTACCAATAAAAACATCAACTCGTCCCGCAAAAACCAAGACCTCACATGACTCTGTGGACCAGAATATAGAAAAATTATAGCTCTCAAAATGTGGTAACGCAAAAAATATTTTTTGCAATAAAAAGCGTCTTTCAGTGTGTGACGGCTGCCAATCATAAAAATCCGCTAAAAAACCCGCTATAAAAGTAAATCAAACCCCCCTTCATCACCCCCTTAGTTAGGGAAAAATTAAAAAAATTTATTTATTTCCATTTTCCCATTAGGGCTAGGGTTAGAGTTAGGGCTAGGGTTAGGGCTAGGGTTAGGGCTAGGGTTAGGGCTAGGGCTAGGGTTAGGGCTAGGGCTAGGGTTAGGGTTAGGGCTAGGGTTAGGGCTAGGGTTAGGGTTAGGGCTAGGGTTAGGGCTAGGGTTAGGGCTAGGGCTACAGTTTGGGTTGGGGCTAAAGTTACAGTTAGGGTTTAGATTACATTTACGGTTGGGAATAGGGTTGGGATTAGGGTTAGGGGTGTGTCAGGGTTAGAGGTGTGGTTAGGGTTACTGTTGGGATTAGGGTTAGGGATGTGTTTGGATTAGGGTTTCAGTTATAATTGGGGGGTTTCCACTGTTTAGGCACATCAGGGGCTCTCCAAACGCGACATGGCGTCCGATCTCAATTCCAGCCAATTCTGCGTTGAAAAAGTAAAACAGTGCTTCTTCCCTTCCGAGCTCTCCCGTGTGCCCAAACAGGGGTTTACCCCAACATATGGGGTATCAGCGTACTCAGGACAAATAGGACAACAACTTTTGGGGTCCAATTTCTCCTGCTACCCTTGGGAAAATACAAAACTCGGGGCTAAAACATATTTTTTGTGGGAAAAAAAAAGATTTTTTATTTTCACGGCTCTGCGTTATAAACTGTAGTGAAACACTTGGGGGTTCAAAGTTCTCACAACACATCTAGATTAGTTCCCTGGGGGGTCTAGTTTCCAATATGGGGTCACTTGTGGGGGGTTTCTACTGTTTAGGTACATTAGGGGTTCTGCAAACGCAATGTGACGTCTGCAGACCATTCCATCTAAGTCTGCATTCCAAATGGCGCTCCTTCCCTTCCGAGCTCTGCCATGCGCTCAAACGTTGGTTTCCCCCAACATACGGGGTATCAGCGTACTCAGGACAAATTGGACAACAACTTTTGGGGTCGAATTTCTCCTCTTACCCTCGGGAAAATACAAAACTGGGGGCTAAAAAATAATTTTGGGGGGAAAGATTTTTTTTTTTAATTTTCACGGCTCTGCGTTACAAACTGTAGTGAAACACTTGGGGGTTCAAAGCTATCACAACACATCTAGATGAGTTCCTTAGGGGGTCTAGTTTCCAAAATGGTGTCACTTGTGGGAGGTTTCTACTGTTTAGGTACATTAGGGGCTCTGCAAATGCAATGTGACACCTGCAGACCATTCCATCTAAGTCCTCATTCCAAATGGAGCTCCTTCCCTTCCGAGCCCTCCCATGCGCCCAAACAGTGGTTCCCCCCCACATATGGGGTATCAGCGCACTCAGGACAAATTGGACAACAACTTTTGGGGTCGAATTTCTCCTCTTACCCTCGGGAAAATACAAAACTGGGGGCTAAAAAATAATTTTGGGGGGAAAGATTTTTTTTTTTAATTTTCACGGCTCTGCGTTACAAACTGTAGTGAAACACTTGGGGGTTCAAAGCTATCACAACACATCTAGATGAGTTCCTTAGGGGGTCTAGTTTCCAAAATGGTGTCACTTGTGGGAGGTTTCTACTGTTTAGGTACATTAGGGGCTCTGCAAATGCAATGTGACACCTGCAGACCATTCCATCTAAGTCTGCATTCAAATGGCACTCCTTCCCTTCTGAGCCCTCCCATGTGCCCAAACAGTGGTTCCCCCCACATATGGTGTATCATCGCACTCAGGACAAATTGGGCAACAAATTTTGGGGTCCAATTTCTCCTGTTACCCTCAGGAAAATACAAAACTGGGGGCTAAAAAATAATTTTTGTGGGAAAAAATTTTTGTTTTATTTTTACGGCTCTCCATTATAAACTTCTGTGAAGCCCTTGGTGGGTCAAAGCGCTCAGCACACATCAAGATAAGTTCCTAAGGGGGTCTACTTTCCAAAATGGTGTCACTTGTGGGGGGTTTCTACTGTTTAGGTACATTAGGGGCTCTGCAAACGCAATGTGACACCTGCAGACCATTCCATCTAAGTCTGCATTCAAATGGCACTCCTTCCCTTCTGAGCCCTCCCATGTGCCCAAACAGTGGTTCCCCCCACATATGGTGTATCATCGCACTCAGGACAAATTGGGCAACAAATTTTGGGGTCCAATTTCTCCTGTTACCCTCAGGAAAATACAAAACTGGGGGCTAAAAAAATAATTTTTGTGGGAAAAAAATTTTGTTTTATTTTTACGGCTCTGCATTATAAACTTCTGTGAAGCACTTGGTGGGTCAAAGTGCTCACCACACCTCTAGATAAGTTCCTTAGGGGGTCTACTTTCCAAAATGGTGTCATTTGTGGGGGGTTTCAATGTTTAGGCACATCAGTGGCTCTTCAAACGCAACATGGCGTCCCATCTCAATTCCTGTCAATTTTGCTTTGAAAAGTCAAACGGCGCTCCTTCCCTTCCGAGCTCTCCCATCCACCCAAACAGTGGTTTACCCCCACATATGGGGTATCCGCGTACTCAGGACAAATTGTACAACAACTTTTGGGGTCCAATTTCTTCTCTTACCCTTGGGAAAATAAAAAATTGGGGGCAAAAAGATAATTTTTGTGAAAAAATATGATTTTTTATTTTTACGGTTCTACATTATAAACTTCTGTGAAGCACTTGGTGGGTCAAAGTGCTCACCACACCTCTAGATAAGTTCCTTAGGGGGTCTACTTTCCAAAATGGTGTCACTTGTGGGGGGTTTCAATGTTTAGGCACATCAGTGGCTCTTCAAACGCAACATGACGTCCCATCTCAATTCCTGTCAATTTTGCATTGAAAAGTCAAACGGCGCTCCTTCCCTTCCGAGCTCTCCCATCCGCCCAAACAGTGGTTTACCCCCACATATGGGCTATCAGCGTACTCAGGACAAATTGTACAACAACTTTTGGGGTCCAATTTCTTCTCTTACCCTTGGGAAAATAAAAAATTGGGGGCAAAAAGATAATTTTTGTGAAAAAATATGATTTTTTATTTTTACGGTTCTACATTATAAACTTCTGTGAAGCACTTGTTGGGTCAAAGTGCTCACCACACCTCTAGATAAGTTCCTTAGGGGGTCTACTTTCCAAAATGGTGTCACTTGTGGGGGGTTTCAATGTTTAGCCACATCAGGGGCTCTCCAAACGAAACATGGCGTCCCATCTCAATTCCAGTCAATTTTGCATTGAAAAGTCAAATGGCACTCCTTCGCTTCCGAGCTCTGCCATGCGCCCAAACAGTGGTTTACCCCCACATGTGGGGTATTGGCATACTCAGGACAAATTGTACAACAATGTTTGGGGTCCATTTTCTCCTGTTACCCTTGGTAAAATAAAACAAATTGGAGCTGAATTACATTTTTTGTGAAAAAAAGTTAAATGTTCATTTTTATTTAAACATTCAAAAAATTCCTGTGAAGCACCAGAAGGGTTAATAAACTTCTTGAATATGGTTTTGAGCACCTTGAGGGGTGTAGTTTTTAGAATGGTGTCACACTTGGGTATTTTCTATCATATAGACCCCTCAAAATGACTTCAAATGAGATGTGGTCCCTAAAATAAAATGGTGTTGTAGAAATGAGAAATTGCTGGTCAACTTTTAACCCTTATAACTCCCTAACAAAAAAAAATTTTGGTTCCAAAATTGTGCTGATGTAAAGTAGACATGTGGGAAATGTTACTTATTAAGTATTTTGTGTGACATATCTCTGTGATTTAATTGCATAAAAATTCAAAGTTGGAAAATTGCGAAATTTTCATAATTTTCGCCAAATTTCCGTTTTTTTCACAAATAAACGCAGGTTATATCAAATAATTTTTACCATTGTCATGAAGTACAATATGTCACGAGAAAACAATGTCAGAATCACCAGGATCCATTGAAGCGTTCCAGAGTTATAACCTCATAAAGGGACAGTGGTCAGAATTGTAAAAATTGGCCCGGTCATTAACGTGCAAACCACCCTTGGGGGTAAAGGGGTTAAGGATGGAAAAAGTTCTGAAATTATTCTTCTCATTATAATTTTTTTGCATGACAAAACCATGCTTTTTAACAGAACTGTGTAGACTTTATATAATGTGCAGCTTTGTCGCCATAAAAAGAGAGGGACTGAAACACACTCTTCTTGCACAAGGCACTAATCTGTCAGTGTGCAATACCCTGATTTATCCTGTTTGAGAGTTCATCTTGTTTCTACGTGATAACACTGAGCTCAAGCTTTAAGCTGAGAACAAATGCAGATGTACGGTAGAATAACATTCTATGTTAGCTTTAATAAGTACATTTAAGTAGGAAAGCTAACTGAAAGATAATTACTAAATTATCGTACTCAAAGCTGCTAATTATTTTTACAGTTGAAATGGAGGTGAAATGACCATAGTTAAGGAAAGAAAAATAATTTGAAAGTCAAGGACATAGAAAAAGTTTGGAGGACAGAATAAAAGTCCTTCTGGAGGTTTCACAATAAACAATATGAACGAGGCCCCATGGGATGCACAGAAGTATATTAACACAGCCTCGGAATGTGCTGGCAATACAAGTAACAAAGCTGCTTAAATCATTGTTTAGTGACACAATGTATATTCTTCTGTATTAGTCAGAGATGCGACTAGATGTTAGTCTGGCTAAGATGCCATCATTATTTGCTCAGGATCATATCAGAGCAGATCATAGAAGGAATAATAGCCAAAAAGTATAGTTTGTAAACAACTAAAAAGTGTATACTAGCGAAAATGGTTGACTATTAAAGGGGTTCTATTGAACAAAATATCTCACTATCTTTAAGATCAGAGATCGATTTGTGCCCCTGTTGTGCGTTTAGATACATTTTAGAAACTAGTGCCAAGTGAGATGATAAAGCGTGTTGTTAGCATTCAAAAGACATAATAATAATTGTATGTAATTTTATAATTTTGATTGCTTTACTTTACTCCCTTGAGCATTGCTGGGATTGACATATTATTGTATCATAGCCATCATCTGGAGATCATGTTATACTACAGTAAGTCACCTGTAATTGTCTCCTAGTCTAATTCATGTCCTTCTATTTTTCCATAACCCCCCTGGACTTATATTCTCAAATATCAACTAGTAGATGTAACCCTAAAAGTTAAATACTCATTAATGCCTTCAGCAACCTAGAAAATTATTGGACTGCAATATTTCACATCATGTGTTACAGATTTTTATTTAAGAATATTGCAGTGGTGATCAGCTAATATTAGAGATGGCGGAACCCTTTGAAACTTAAAATCACCTAGTAGGGCAAATATTTCCCCAAAATTTGATTTGCGGTGAATTAATTCATGACAAATCACAAGTAGCTCAATTGCCTGGGAAAGGTGTGTAGAAAATGTGCTCCACCAATAGTGTATTCAATCTGTTTTATCATTAGCAGAGAGTGATATATACACCATATCACTAGGTATGGGCGAACCCGAACTGTAAAGTTCGGGACCTGAACTTCACAAGATCATAAGGTCCCGAACACAGGTTTCCATGGGAAACCCGTGTTACAGTTCGGGTCCAGGGAGGACCTGTAAAAGAAAGCATACAATTAATAATATACAGTATAATTATACTTACTTGTCCAGCAACGCGTCCTCCCATCCCACTGTCTCCCGGCCGCATCTGCTTCCGGGACCCCTCATTACCTTCCGGCAATATTCACTGCACTCAGCAGTCTTCGGCTTTTTCTGGCAGTGTTCATGTGGGAAGTCTAGTGCAGAGTCTAGCTAATGAACTTATACAATTAGGAGTGAATCAGGCTGGGGGTAGCGGCAGAGTGGTTTCCTCTTTCGCTGTATTATATTTTTCATGAAGAGCATCTAAGTCCTCCCTCAACCTTTGTAGTAAATCAATCAAAACAACATCAAGTGGCAGAGAGTTCCATGGTCACACTGATCTTACAGTAAAGAATCACTATCTGTGATTATGATGAAAACTTCCTTTCTCTAGATTGTCGAGTTTGGCTCCTTATCATCATTGCAGGCGTAGGTGTAAAAATATCTATAGAAAGATTCTTGTACTGTCCCTTCATATATTTGTACATATGTGCCCCTAAGCCTTCGTTTTTCCAAACTGAATTACCCCACGTTTGATAACCTGCATTGGTATTGCAGTCCACCCATTCCCTTAATATTAGTGGTTGCTCTTCTTTGCACCCTCTCAAGTTCAGTTATGTAAAGAGAGTCGTGCTCACAACATAGCCAGAACCAAAACCATCACAGCAGAGAATATTTTAGAATATATATATTTATTTATTTAGTGGCGATTGTCAAACCATAAAAATATACAAAAAATATATAAAATCAGGATTATTTAATATGTATGTACTTAAAATATTTGTGCACATATCAAATAATATGTTACATATGGCAGGTACCATTATATTATATATTGTATCTTATACCCGTAAGGACTCACTACATATGCAGAAAAAACCTTACTTTGCATATAAACAAAAAGTGCTATTAATAAAAGCAAAAAAGAATTTTTATAAAAATGTGCATACAATGTTCATACAACCATATTCAATCTGGTGTAAGGAAGGACAATGAAAGTGCATACTGTGCAAAAAGTGCAAACTATAAGGTGCTATGTGTAGGTACTATCTGGAGTCACTTACTTCTAAATGGAGTTGTTTCAAGGACCGCCAAATATTTGATATAGAGCACCCCGACGCGCGTTTCGGACGCACTGTTCCTTCATCAGGGGGAAGGAGTCTATACTATACATCACATCAGAGAACACGAGAACGCTATATATATATCACATAGGATACACTGAGACAGCTGTATAAATCATCACATGGGAGACACCCAGACTGCAGTACACATCCCATAGGAGACTCCGAGACTGCTGTGAATACATCATATAGGAGACACCGAGACTGCTGTGTATACATCACATATGAGACACCAAGACTGTTTTATATACCACACATAGAAGATACTGAGTGTCACGGGGGTATTGGGTAGACTAAAGCTGATTACCCGGGCCCCTGCGATATCCCTCACACTAGGGAAAACCCTGTTTGTCCCTCTCACAGAATTTACACTGATGGTGTGCTTGTCTGGGCCGCCAGGCCTGACCCTGACTCCTGTTTCAGCCCTATGCTGAAACCTCCACCCGCCACCCAGTGATAAGAACACACACCAACCTACACAGAAAGTACAGACAGCGAAAACTAAAAATGCACCACGCCGCAGACACACAGGAAAACACTATAATGTGCACAGGGCAAAAATAAACACAAATATAGGAAGGAGAAATATGACAAAGGATAATACACCACCAGATATGATACTTCAACTCCTAGACCACCACTCCAGACCGAGATCACCAGGCAACAAGACACAAGCTATAATCGGCGACGGCCAAAGTCCAGAATGACTATTTAAAGGCCACGGGCGTGACCCAGCTTCCAACCAGATTACCAGCCAGATTAACCCTGGAAAACCTGGATAAAATCTAGCCGGCGCCACTGAGCATATAGTGGACAAATGTGGAATTACCGCTGTCTGTCAGACGCCCTAGTGTGAACAGCGTCCGACATGACACTGAGATTGCAGTGTATACATCACATAGGAGACACCATAACTGTTGTATACATCACATTAGAGTCACCGGGGCTGGAGTATATACATCACATAGTTTACAATCGGGGCTGGAGTATATACATGACAGGAGACATGGGCCTGTGACCTTTACAGCTCTGGCAAAAATTAAGAGACCACTGCAAAATGATCAGTTTGCTACATTTTTCTCTTTATAGGTACAGTATATGTTTGAGTAAAATATGAATTGTTCTTTTAGTCTACAAACTTCTGACAACATGTCTCCGACGTTCCAAGCAATAAATTTTGCAATTTTTTTCTGACATAGAAAAATGGTCAAAATTAAAAAAAGAAATCCAGTGCTTTCAGACCTTAAATAATGCAAAGAAAACAAGTTCATAATCATTTAGAAACAACAATACTACTGTTTTAACTCAGGAAGAGTTCAGAAATCAATATTTTGTGGAATTACCATGATTTTTAATCACAGCTTTCATGCGTCTTGGCATACTTTCCAACAGTCTTTCACACTGCTTCTGGCGCAAAAATGTAAGCAGTTCTTTGTTTGATGGCTTGTGACTATCCATCATCCTCTTGATTACATTTCAGAGGTTTTCAATGGGAATCAGGTCTGGAGATTGGGCTGCCCATGACATGGTTTTGATGTGGTGGTCTCTTATTAATTTTTGCCAGAGCTGTATATCACAGGGGAAATTGGGCTGCAGTATAGTCATCACAAGAGATGCTGGGGCAGCAGTACAATCAGCACAGGAGACATGGGGTTGCAGTATAGTAATCACAAAAGATACTGGGGCTGCAGTATACCCTTCACAAGAGATGCTGGGGCTGTGGCATAGAGAGGAGACATGGTGCTATGGTAGAATAAACACAGGAAGCGGTCACGCTGTGGTATAAACATCACAGGAAATGCAGAGACTGCAGCATATACATCACAGGAGACATTAAGGCTGTGGTGGTATATACATCACACGAAACACTAGAGCTGCAGTATAGACATTACAAGAGACATGGTTAAGCGGTATAGTCATCACAGTAGGTATTGGGGCTGCGCTATAGACAACACAGGAGACGTCGGACTGGGGCACATACATTACAGGAGATGCTGGGGCATGTACATCACAATAGATGCTGGAGTTGCAGCATAGATAATAGATCTTGGACTGTGGTATAGACATCACAGGAGACACTGGGGCTGCATCATAGACATCACAGGACATGCTGGAGCTATGATATATACATCACAGGAGACATAGGGCTGCAAAATAGGCATCATAGGAAATGCTGGAGTGGGAGGTTCTGATTTTTGAGGATGCTAACCTGAGGTCATTAGCGGAGCGGAGGGCAAGGGTAGGGTGGTAGACAGTCCAGAGAGGAGATGTAGGGTGGTGCTGAGCCATGGAATGCTTTGTGGATGAGGGTAGTAGTTTTGTACTGGATTCTTGAGTGGATGGGTAACCAGTGTAATGACTGGTACAAGGTAGAGGCATCGGTGTAACGGTTGATGAGGAATATGATCCTAGCTGCAGCATTCAGGACAGATTGGAGTGGGGAGAGTTTGGTAAGAGGGAGGCCGATTAGTGGAGAGTTGCAATAGTCCAGACGAGAATGAATAAGTGAAACAGTAAGAGTTTTTGCAGAGTCAAAAGTAAGAAAAGGGCGAATTCTAGAAATGTTTTTGAGATGCAGATAAGAAGAGCAAGCCAGTGATCGGATGTGGGGGGTGAAGGAAAGCTCGGAATCAAGTATGACCCCAAGGCAGCGGGCATGTTGCTTTGGAGTAATGGTGGAACTGCACATGGAGATGGCAATGTCAGGCAAATATAGGTTAATAGAGGGAAAAGACACAAGGAGTTCAGTTTTTGACAGGTTCAGTTTCAGATAGAGGGAGGACATGATGTTAGAGACAGCGGTAAGACAATCACTGGTGTTTACTAAAAAGGTCTGCGTGATAACAGGAGAAGAAGTGTATAATTGGGTGTCATCAGCATAGAGATGGTACTGGAAATCAAATCTACTGATTGTTTGTCCAATGGGGCAGTATACAAAGAGAAGAGGAGGGGGCCTAGGACTGATCCTTGAGGAACCCCAACAGTAAGGGGAAGATGAGAGGAGGAGGAACCAACAAAAGATACAGTGAAGGAGCGGTCAGAGAGATAGGAGGAGAACCAGGAGAGAACGATGTCCTTCAAGCCGATAGAGTGGAGCATAGTGAGGAGGAGCTGATGATCCACAGTGTCGAATGCTGCAGAGAGATCCAAGAGAATTAGCATGGAGTAGTGACCATTAGATTTAGCTGTTAGTAGGTCATTAGAGACTTTAGTGAGGGCAGTTTCAGTAGAGTGTAAAGAGCGGAAACCAGATTGAAGAGGGTCTAGAAGAGAGTTATCTGAGAGATAGCGGGTAAGACGGGAGTGGACCAGGCGCTCGAGGAGTTTAGAGATGAAGGGAAGATTAGAGACAGGTCTATAATTAGCGGCACAGTTTTGATCGAGGGATGGTTTTTTAAGTAATGGATGTATAATGGCATGCTTAAATGAGGATGGAAAAATTCCGGAAGTAAGAGAAAAGTTGAATATTTTTGTTAGGTGAGAGGTGACAGCCGGGGAAAGGGACTGGAGGAGATGTGACGGAATGGGGTCACTGGTGCAAGTGGTTGGGCGAGAAGATGCAAGGAGTCTGATTACTTCTTCTTCTGTAACTGGTTCAAAGTCAGAGAGTGAACTAGATGCAGTGGGGGAGGGAGGACAGTGCATGGTATGAAGAGATTGGGAGATGATTTCCTGTCGAATGTGGTCAATTTTTTCTTTGAAGTAATTGGCCAGATCGTCAGCACGGAGATCTGTGGTTGGGGCTTGCACTCTTGGGTTGAGTAGGGGCTGGAAAGTGTCAAAGAGATGTTTAGGGTTATTGGACAGCGAGGTGATGAGGGTGTTGAAATAGGTTTGTTTGGAGAGGTGAAGGGCAGAGTTGTATGTTTTTAGCATGAACTTATAATGGGTGAAATCTTCGGGTAGATTAGATTTTCTTTACAGACGTTCGGCGCACCTGGAGCACCGCTGCAGGAAACGTGTTTGCAGCGTGTGCCACGGTTGTCGCCGTCTGTGCTGAGTTGTTTTATTTATAGGAGGAGCAGCTTCATCCAGGCACTTTGCAGGGTTTCATTGTAATGCTTCAGAGCAGAATCAGGACATGAGATGGAGGAGATTGGGGCCAATGAGGACTGCAAGTTCTTCATAAGTTTCTTGGTGTTTATGGCCTGTATGTTTCTATAAGTGAGGAAAGTAGGGGTGACCTGAGCGGTATGGCAGTTCTTGATAGAGAATGAAAGAAGGTTGTGGTCAGAGAGCAGGAAGGATGAATTTGTGAAATCATCCACTGAGCAAAGCCGGGAGAAGACCAGGTCGAGGGAGTTTCCATCTTCATGTGTTGGAGAGTTAGTATGCTGCGAGAGGCCGAAAGAGGAGGTTAGAGATAAAAGGTGAGAAGCAGATGGGGAGAGGGGAGAAGCAATGGGGATGTTGAAATCACCCATGATGAGGGTGGGGGTGTCACAGGAGAGAAAGTGTGGAAGCCAGGTGGCAAAGTGATCCAGGAACTGATGAGAGGGGCCTGGAGGACGAAACACCACCACCACTCGCATGGAGAAGGGGATGTAAAGTCTGAAAGCATGGACCTCAAAGGAAGGGAAGACAAGTGAGGGTACTTGGGGGATAACTTGGAAGGTACATTTGGGTGAAAGGAGCAGACCAACGCCTCCACCTGCTCTGTTGTCTGATCTTGGGGTATGATAGAAATGTAGTCCACCATATGAAAGAGCAGCAGCAGCGGTGGTGTCTGACTGCTGGATCCAGGTTTCAGTAAGGGCCAGGAGATTAAGAGAATTAGAAAGGAAGAAGTCATGGATGAAGGAGAGTTTATTACACACAGAGCGAGAATTCCAAAGGGCACAATTGAACAAGACAGAAGGCTTGCATGGAATATTAATAAGGTTAAAGGGGTTTCTAAGTGTAGCAGTTGGGAGGTTTGACTGGCTATAACATGGGGGGCCGGGGTTGGGAGAGATGTCTCCAGCAACTAGGAGAAGGAGGCTAGAAAGAGTGAGCAGATGGTTAAGTGATTTGTGAGAGTGTCTCTTGTGTTGGATGGTGGGACTGAATGGATCTGTGCTGTTGAGCAATGTGAACAGAGCATGTGTGCTATGCATAGGAGAGGCAAGGACAGAGGGGCCGATATGGATGGAGTGTAGAGAGTTAATGCAAGTGGCGGTGAATGTGAGTGAATGTGGCAGCCAGGATATAGAATATAGAAATACATATGGTGGATATTTGTTCTGTTCCAAATGAACAGGGAATAGATTTAGATTGTCTTACCTGTCTCCTGCCCTGTCTAACTGCCATGTTACAACTGCCAGCACTTAGAAAAAGTAAGGGAGATGCTAATTAATAGAGCATTAGAGTAGACCAGCCGGGAGTGGATCAGGGTGACAGTGAGGGTTTTTGTTGCTTCTATGGTGAGAAGAGAGCAGATTCTAGAGATGTTCTTTAGGTGTAAGCGGCAAGAGCGGGCAAGAGATTGTATATGGGAGGTGAAGGAGAGATTGGTGTCAAACATAACACCCAGGCATTGTGCCTGCTGCCAGGGCATTATTATGGTGCCACCCATGGAGAGGGAAATGTCAGATTTAGGGAGGTTAGTAGATGGCAGGAGTAGAAGAAGTTCAGTTTTGGAAAGGTTGAGTTTCAAACAGAGAGTGGACATGATGTTGGAGACTGTGGACAGACAGTCACTGGTGTTCTGTAGTACCGTGGGGGTAAGTTTAGAGGATGACATGTATAGTTGTGTATCATCAACATAAAGATGGTACTGAAAGCCAAATCTGCTGATGGTCTGTCCAATTGGGGCCATGTAGAGGGAGAAGAGAAGGGGGCCAAGGAATGAGCCATGATGTACCCTGACAGTGAGAGCAAGAAGAGGTGAAATGGAACCAGCAAACAGAACACTGAAGGAGCGGTCAGAAAGATAGGAAGAGAGCCAGGAGAGAGCAGTGTCTTTAATGTCTAGTGACTGGAGCCTAGAGAGTAGGAGAGGGTGGTCAACAGTGTCAAAAGCTGCAGAGAGGTTGAGAATAATGAGCAGAGAGTCGTCACCATTACATTTTGCTGTCAGAAGGTCGTTGGTCACTTTGATGAGTACAGTTTCTGTCGAATGTAGGGGGCGGAAACTGGACTGTCAGGGGTCTAGGAGGCAATGAGTGGAGAGGTAACGGGTAAGGCGGGAGTAGATCAGGCACTCCAAGAGTTTAGAGATGAAAAGGAGATTGGATACTGGTCTGTAGTTGTTTGTGCAGGATGGGTCTTTAGTAATGGAGTAATGAGAGTGTTTGAAGGAGGAAGGGAACAACGTTCTTGAAGATTTTTTGTTTTTTGGAGCTTCTGAAAAGTGTGTTTTGACACAGTAACTACTGAGCGCATTGAAGGAGGATATGAAGCAACTTGTGGCGATCTTACTCTGGACCCCATTACCATCTTAAAGATACGGTAATAATAGACTCATAGTTGCCATCTGGAGTAATTGCATGAACTCTTTATATCTAGTTTACCTAGTCTATTTACAATCCTGCTCCTTACGGGATTTATACATGTTCATATATTAGTTTTTTTTTTTCCCCTCACATCTTCTCCTTATTTTAGGGTATACATAGGTGCAAACTTGTTTTGTTTTACTCTGTGTTTGGGGAGAGGGGAGCTACTTGGTGAAGGGTGTTTCTAAGAGTGTCATTGAAGTGATGTACAGATAGATCAGGACAGGAAAAAGTGGAGATTGGGGACAATGATGAGTGTATAGAGTCTCAAAGTGTATGATGGTTAATAGCATGTAGATTTCTGAATGTGTGGTAGGTAGGAGTGTGCTGGGGTGGGCGAGGAATTGTGAGTGTGAAGGAGAGAATGTTGTGGTCAGAGAGGTGAAGCGGTGAGTTATCTAGGTAGGAGATTGAACAGAGTCGGACAAAGACCAAGTCAAGGTTGTTATCGTCTTTGTGTATTTCAGAGGTTGAGAGCTGTGAGAGTTCTAGAGAAGTGGTTAGCGATAGAAGCTGGGATGCTGATGTGGAAGTGGGGCTGTTAATGGGGATGTTGAAGTCTCCCAGGATAAGGGTTGGTAGTTCTGAGGACATGAAGTGTGGCAGCAAGGCAGAGAAATGGACCAGGAAATGGGTGGGTGAGCCTGGAGCCGGTATATGACCACTACTCTGAAAGAGAGGGGACGGAAGAGCCTGATGGTGAGGACCTCAAAAGAAGGGAATGGGAGTGATGGAACTGGGGGGATGGCTTGGTAAGTGCATTGTGGGGACAGGAGTATGCGGACTCCACCACCATGTCTGTTTGAGGGTCTCAGGGAATGTGAGAATTGTAAGCCACAATGGGAAATGGCAGCAGGAGAGACCATGTCAGAATCTTGAATCCAAGTTTCCGTGAGGGCCAACAGATTAAGACAGTTGTTCAGAAAGTAATTGTGTAGGAAAGGAAGCTTATTACATACGGACCGTGGATTCCAAAGGGCACAGTTAAAAGAAAGAGGTGAAGGAGTGCAACTAATATTAATGAGGTTAGTAAGGCTTCTATGTGAGGTAGGGTAGGAGTTGAAGTTGAGGCATGGTGGACCAGGGTTGGGGGAGATGTCCCCTGAAATCAGTAGGAGTAGGAAGATAAAGAGCAAGTAGTTTTTGGAATTGTACAAAAAAAATGTGTGCAGTGTGTTTGGGCAAGTTGGGCTGAGGTTTTTCAGGAAGGTGAGAAGTGCATGGGAGCTGTACATGGGACAGGGAAGTATAGAGGGGCTGTCGTGATGGAGGGGGGATGAGGCTGTGAATTTGGATGGCAAGGGAACATAGGAGGATAAGAATAATGCACATGGATAGAAGGGAGAGCAAAGTGTGGGTTACCTGACTGCTGCCCTAACTGCACCCCCACACATGCGTGCACCCCTTAAGATGTTTCTAAATTTATAGTGCACAATACAGGCTCAGAAGAGACAGATTATGGGAGCTGGTTTGGGATAATTTGGCAGCTGGGGCCAGCACACCAGGGGGTGGTTAGATAATCAAAGACATTGGGCCTGGCTACATCTATTTGCTATAGCACCTTCCACCAGATAACATCTAGACTGATCTCAGTCATGGATATGCAACAGTGTGTATTAAGTACAATACAGCAAATGAATTATACCAATGATTTAGCAGGCACATCTATAATATAACGCTGGGAGCGTCACTCTATCCGAAGCCTTTATAGACTGCGCAAGCGCAAGCGCCGGTGCAGTCCGGACCCCACAGAGTGACACTCCCAGGAGATCGCGGTATGCGTAAACACTGAACGCACACCGCGATCTCCACTGGAGAGGCAGGGACGCGCCAGGAGGGTGAGTATTATATTCACCTGTCCCCCGTTCCAGCGCTGCATGCGGCTCCATCTCCCGGATCCTCTGCCTGTGACGTTCACAGTTCAGAGGGCGCGATGTGCTTAATGTGCGCCGCCCTCTGACTGAACAGTCACAGCCAGAGGAGCCGGAACACGGAGCGGACGCAGCGCTGGATCAGGGCCAGGTGAATATAGCAAGTGTCGGGGGCCTGAGCGAGCGGCGACTCCGGCACCTGACCCCCACGCGCGCCGGTGTCCCCGCCTGCTCAGGCCCCCAGCACTCGGCGCCCAGCGAAGATAGGTGAGTATGGTATTTTTTTTTATATATATATCGCAGCAGCATACGGGGCATATAATCCTATGGAGCATCTTATGGGGCCATCAACCATAATGGAGCAGTGTACGGGGGCATATAATACCATGGAGCATCTTATGGGCCATCAACCATAATGGAGCAGTGTACAGGGGCATATAATACCATGGAGCATCTTATGGGGCCATCAACCATAATGGAGCAGTGTACGGGGCATATAATACCATGGAGCATCTTATGGGGCCATCAACCATAATGGAGCAGTGTACTGGGGCATATAATACCATGGAGTATCTTATGGGGCCATCAACCATAATGGAGCAGTGTACGGGGCATATAATACCATGGAGCATCTTATGGGGGCCATCAACCATAATTGAGCAGTGTACGGGGGCATATAATACCATGGAGCATCTTATGGGGCCATCAACCATAATGGAGCAGTGTACGGGGGCATATAATACCATGGAGCATCTTATGGGGCCAACAACCATAATGGAGCAGTGTGCGGGGGCATATAATACCATGGAGCATCTTATGGGGCCATCAACCAAAATGGAGCAGTGTACGGGGGCATATAATACCATGGAGTATCTTATGGGGCCATCAACCATAATGGAGCAGTGTACGGGGCATATAATACCATGGAGCATCTTATGGGGCCATCAACCATAATGGAGCAGTGTACGGGGGCATATAATACCATGGAGCATCTTATGGGGGCCATCAACCATAATGGAGCAGTGTACGGGGACATATAATACCATGGAGCATCTTATGGGGCCATCAACCATAATGGAGCAGTGTATGGGGCATATAATACCATGGAGCATGTTATGGGGGCCATAAACCTTTATGGAGCAGTGTACGGGGCATATAATACTATGGAGCATGTTATGGGGGCCATAAACCTTTATGGAGCAGCGTACGGCGCATATACTATGGAGCATCTTATGGGGGCTATAAACCTTTATGGAGCAGTGTACGGCGCATAAGTCTACAGTCACAAAGAGTGTGACAACTCCTTTAAGAAGTTCATGATGATGGTCATTTTTATGACCATCATCATCTATTGCTTTTTGTACTCATCCTCCTTAACATTGTCAGTTATCCATATTTGTTGCCAGGAAACACTCGTCCAGTTGACTGTGTGGAAAGTCAATTCCCACATGCCAAAGTTCAACTCAGTCGCTGATATACCACATGTATTGTACTACTTTTTACAAAATATTGGCATTTGCAGAATTTTTTAAAATTTTTTACATTAGTTATTCATATAAATGGACACCTATGGAAGGGCAGAGTCTACTAAAATTAAAGCTTCTCTTAAAAAAGGTCCCTATTCTGTCTTTTAAAAATATGAAAATTGCAACAAAATATACTATCAGTTTCTCTCCCCATTTCCTCATCTCATTTGATACTATTTTGTATTATATTAAAGTTAAAACTCAGAAATATATAAAGAAATCTTCTCTATGCATCCTGGGAGGTCATCTATGTCCCATCTCTGCCAAAAAATGAAACAGGAACTCCTAAATGAATCACTTTTGCAAGTCGCCTATGGTAACAATGGAAGAGATGTGATGGAGATGCTGGGGTTCTAGAAGACTGTTTATATTAGGAACATCTAAAAAGTCCCACAGACTGAACAACTGTGTAAGCAAATTATCTATAGTTTAACTTTTATTTCTAATTTTAATGTTTCTTTAAGAAGGCAGAGACTGGTTTATGAGGACCTTGTCCTTATGGGACAACTCATTTAAGGAATCCTTGCAGCTGTCTACTGTTCTATATCGCTTGTTTGAAGAAACAATGAATTATATATTAGATTTACAATATATTGTTATTGTTGTTTATGTATTTCTAATATACTTTATCAACTTCAACTTTTAGTCTTTTGTAGAAACCTAATATGCTTTTAGCTTAAATCCATAAGAAATATGGTAGAAAGTAGTCTAGTAAGAATACATTTGATACTGTGGTTACTTTCAATCAAATTGTCAGAAATAATTATATAGAACAAAAGTTCTTTCTACAGGTTTCAACTGGCTGTCATTGAGAAGAAAGAGGGAAGGTGTTCTTGGTTTTCTTTTAAGGGTTATGCTTGTCTTCATACCTCATGCTCCAGGTTCAATTGTCTTTAGATTGAGGTTTATATTTAGAATCAGTGGACTGAGCATTTCAAGGTTTTCAAAGCTTCTTCCTCTTTCTTTTAAATCAATGCGAGGTTAAAGGAGTCCCCTTGAGAATTTTTCTTAGAAGATTCATCCTTTTCACTGTACTGTACATTTGTACTTGGAGGAATCTAGTCAAGTATAAGAGCAAAGTTCTCCATAACAAAATGAAAATTATAGGAATATCCTTTGTTGTCCTTTGTAAAATCATCTGCAGGAAAGCAGTATGATCAAGATATAATGTAACAGAAAGACCAAATGTTTAATCACACAGCATGGTTTGTGTGTCGTCACATCGGTGTCAAGTATTATAAGAACAAGATATGAAACAAATGACACAATTTTGTCATGTTCTTCAGCTACTTTTAGATAAATGCATCCTTTTAAAGAAGTAAAACTGGAATTTAACTTTATATACGCTGAGCATTGATGAACTGGTCCATACCCATATACATAAAAAGAAAGCTGCCAAACCCTTGAGTTGGTGAGGCTAGAGAACTATCTTATTTTTTGTGTATGGTGACCTCCTAACTATCCCTAACATATGATTTTGGGAAAGAGTAATGCATCGGGTATTCTAGAATATGCATGTCCCCGTAGTATATGGACAATGAGGATTCCAGAATTCGCGCCAGACTGCCCGTCGCTGATTGGTCGAGGCAACCTTTATGACATGATCATCGCCATGGCAACCATTATGACACTGTGCCCGTCGCTGATTGGTCGAGGCGAATTCGCGGCAGACTGTGCCCGTCGCTGATTGGTCGAGGCAACCTTTATGACATCATCATCGCCATGCTGTGCCCGTCGCTGATTGGTCGAGGCCGCCAGGCCTTGACCAATCAGAGACGTGGGATTTCCAGGACAGACAGACAGAAAAACCCTTAGGCAATTATATATATAGATATACCTATTCTAGGTGTATATATCTATTCTATTCTAACCTGTCAGTGTGATTTTACTGTACCCTGCGCTGAATTGATGACTTTTCAAAGTACACCGGTTCATAAAATCGGACATGGTGCGAGTGCTGTGCGATTTTTTTCTCGCACTCATTGACTTACATTGGTGAGTCTCATCCGAGAATCGCAGCAATACGCAGCATCCTGCAATTTTTTTCTCAGTCCGGTTTCAGCTGAGAAAAAAATTGCAGATGAGATGTCACCCATTGAATAACATTGGTCCGAGTGCAATCCGATTTTTTATCGGATTGCACTCGTCCGTTTTTCTCGAAAGTGGAAAAGAGCCCAAATCTTGGAAATGGGAATAAGAAGTTATAATGCAGAAATATGAAATCTATCACAACTGTGAAAACTCACAATCCTTTATTAATCCGTTATCAAATTACTGATGATGCATACATAATGTGCACTTGTGTTTAATAAATGATAGTCATGTGTTATAAAATCCAATAATTACACTTGGACTGGATGAAATATAAGTCTTCCTTAAATCTTTAAAACCAGAGAACAGCGGAATATTTTGTCTTTCATAAAATACTGAGTGGTATTGTTATGGAAATTTGGTTTGGATAAATCTATCCCTGTGTGTGCTGCGGCCGTTCCCAATAAGACTGAGTATTTTGAGCGCTCATCAAGAATGGACTGTACACCATTGTGACAGAAAAGCATTCCATCAATACTGATGATTTATTGTACATACATAGTTTTATAATCACATATAGAAAGGAGGTGGTTAGGGCTAGTTAGTTAATTACCATATTGTCTAGCTCCTCTGTTATTGGTTATCTAAATATATATGGAATATTGTGATTAATGCACATATGAATGCTGATTAAGCAACTACAATGTAGCTCTCTGCATCTAGGACAAAGTTGAGACATCTGATCAGCACTTAATACATCTTCCGCTTTTCAGATGTCTGGAAAGCACCGAGGAACCATCTGGCCTAGCTTATGTGGTCAAATCGAGCAATTGATTATAAACTAGCTGAGAATATATTAGCTGTGGATGTATGAGTATATATGATTATAGAGGAGTATACATGCAAGTGAGATCTACATGATATATATATTTCTATCACAAGCCCCCCTTAGATATCACTTGCCCTAATCCTAGCCTCCTGTCCCAAAGCGCTGCAACTCTTTTATGCTGCCGGTGAACTGACGTATGCCTAGCGCATATGCCCCACTCCGTTCAGACTTTTCGCAAAGGGGCGGTTAGGAGATCTGTCCCTAACGGGGGTTCATTGCAATCAGTCTCTTAGTCAATAGCATGTGTAGTGTATTCTTTATCAGGTAGGTCATCTATTCCATCAGACAGGGCATCCACAACATCATTCTGGCTTGGGTGTCATCCTCTGGTAGGGGAGCTTTCTTGCAATGCGATGAGTGGATTCAAGTGGGTCTTCCCTCCAGCTTCACATAGGTTGGTGTCATCAGCGGCACTTGAATGACCATCAAATCTCGGATCGAGTGGTGTTTTCCTTACAAACTTTTTTTTTCCACCAACACCCAATCTCCTGGCTTCAAGGAGTGCATACCGGACACTGAATCTGGATCTGGCAATGGAGAAAAAACTCGAGAATGGATTTTAGCAAGTTTCTTGGTGAGTTCAATTACATAAGCAGACAAAGTATTATATTGCATAGTCAGCTGCTGAGGGAAAGAATACCCCTAACCTGGGACTAGACCCAAACAAAATTTCATATGGTGACAGCTTTCCTGGGTCTCTAGGAGTGTGCCTAACACTAAGTAGTGTGATTGGGAGTGTCTCATGCCATGGTTCGGGGTAAACAGGGTTTGTAGTCCATTGAGTATACCCTTCCTTCTTCATGTGTTGCTCCCTTCCGCATCCAGCATTCCTTCTTGTCCTTTGGGGCTTGCTCCTGCAGCTTTTTGAGCAGATCCCAGGACGTCATCTGGTCAGGTTTCTTGTCTTCAGTCATCATGTAGTAGCCGTCTGGCTCTACGACTTCTCCCACTTCTCCATATTGTCTTCCTTTGGCTGCTTCTTTGGCTGCCATATCCACCTTGTTATTACCCCGTGCCTCTACTGTGTTCAATTTTCCATGTGCTTTGACTTTTAGTACTGCCACCATTTTTGGAAGTTGGAGTGCGTCCAGCAGGTCCTTGATGGCTCCATCATGCTTCACGGTTGTTCCGCTTGCTGTGATGAAGTCCCTTGCAGCCCAGATGGGTCCAATGTCATGCGCTATGCCATGAGAGTACCTTGAATCGTTATATATGTTCGCAGTTTTGCCTTCTGCAATCTGGAAGGCATTCGTCAGTGCTATCAGTTCCGCTTCATGGGCAGACAGACTAGGCGGCAGACTTCTGGACCACAGGATCACTTGATTGCTGGTCACTGCACATCCTGTGTGGAATCTTCCTTCATCATCTGCAAATCTGGAGCCATCCACATAGAGGATCAACTCTGGGTTTGTCAGTGGCTCTTCTGCCACCTTGGGTAGTCCTGCTGTTTCCTGTTGCATGATGCTGAAGCAATCATGGTCATCCGTCCGGAGCAAATCCAGATCTCTGCGGAAGGTATCATGCAGATTTTGATCAGACTTTTGATCTGAGGGTCCATATCTGTATTCCTCCCTGGGAGTGGGAATAGAGAGCACGGGAGGCGAAGATGCCTGGCGGTGGAGAGATGTTTTGGCTGGGTTTGGTTGAGGATTGCTGAGATGTCATGCAGAGCCAGGATTTCCAGTGGATGTCCAAGAATGCTGTCAGCAGTCTTGTCCAGGAGGGTGTGTGCTGCAAATACTGCTCTCGTGCAGGAGGGGGCTCCCCTTGCAACTGGATCCAGGCGAGCTGAACAGTAGTCCAAAGGTCTCTGCTTTCCCCCCTGAAACTGCGTCAGGACTCCAGTAGCAATGCCTTCTTTTTCCATCAGGTAGAGACAGAATGGCTTCTCGTAGTCAGGTAGGCCTAGTGCTGGCGCTGAGACTACAGAGCCTTTTAACTTCTTGAACGAGCTGAAGGCTGCATCCGTCAGGAGGAGCGGGGTTACGTTGATGCAATCATACAGAGGCTGCATTAGGACCCAGGCATCAGGGATCCAGGCTCTGCAATACGAAACTAGACCAAGGAAGGCCTGTAGCGCCTTTGGAGTTGTTGGAGGAACCATCTTTTCCACTGTGGTCTTCCGGTCATCTGGCAGGTGTTTAGTCTGGTAAGCAATACAGTGTCCCTGGAATGTAACTCGCTTCAGACACCACTGGACTTTGATCTTTGAGACCTTGCAGTGCTGCTCCGCCAGGTAGAGCACAAGAGACAAGGAATGGGCTTTACACGTGTCAAAGTCAACTGCACAAAGGAGTAGATCGTCCATGTATTGTAGCAGGGTTGCTTCTGAATGTTCTGTGACCCAGTTGGTGAGGACTGTGAACATTGCTTTGGTGAACTGTGAAGGGCTGTTCTGGGCCCGCTGTGACATCATGTCCATGTGTGCTCTCCCACTGGTGCGTTAAGGCAAACCGGTACTGGTCTTCTGGATGAAGGGAACACTGGAGAAAGCATTAGACAGGTCGGTCACTGTGAACACTTTTGCTGTGGCAGGCACATTTGAGAGCAGAGTGTGCGTATTCGGCACAATTGGAGTTTCAAACACCGTGACGTCATTCACAGCTCTTAGGTCATGTACCATTTTGAACTTGGCTGGCTCTCCTTTTACAGTCTTTTTCTTGACAGGGAAAAACGGGGTATTGCAAGGCGATGTGCAAGGAACAATGATTCCTATTTCCAGGTAGACCCTCAGTTGGTCAAAGGCAGCTTGACTCTAGGCAATGGACAGGGGATGCTGGGCCTTATGAGGGTACGGGGTACCTGGTTTGAGTGGTGACACCCTACTGGTGCAACTTGAGGTTTTCCCACATCCTGGGGTCCCTTTGACCATAGACTTTCTGGTACTATGTCCAGTACCTCCTTGGGTAGGCCTCTGTCGGTTGTTTGAGGTTCTTGTAGGGCCGCTAGCACGATTCTTCTTGGGTCAGGGATGAAGAAAGTGTCACAGTCCCATCTTCCTGGAACACTGTGGTCGCCTTCAGCTTCTGCAGTAGGTCCGTTCCCAGCAGATTAAGTGGCAGGTCTGTTATGATCAGGTGGCCTTGGAGCAGCATGAAATGACCTTCGCTGGAGCAGTGGTAACTTTACTGACCGCAAACCCTGATCCTATCACCGCAACTAGAAGTAGCCGTGGGGTGTGCCTAACCAGACCTAGACACCTCGACACAGCCGGAGAACTAAATATCCCTAAAGATGGAAATAGGAAAACTCTCTTGCCTCAGAGTAGACCCCCAAAGGATAGGTAGCCCCCCACAAATAATGACTGTGAGTAGGAGAGGAAAAGACACACGCAGACAGAAAACAGGGATAAGCAAAGGAGGTCACTTCTACCTATATAGGAAAGGATAGTACAGGATACTATGCGGTCAGCATAAAACACTACAAAATATCCACAGCAGAAAAATACAAAAACTCCACCACCTAACTAAAGATGCGACTCCAGCGAATCCAACCAGACTGAGAAAAACATCAGGCACAGTCTAGCAGGAACAAAATAGAAACAAGATCAGCACAGAAAATAAACACACAGCAGTGTGTCTATAAATGAAGCAAACACTTATCTTTGCTGAAATGGCAGCAAGCAGGAGAGGCCAGGCAAAGGACCAACACTTCCAAAGGAACATTGACTACTGGCAAGGACTAATGAGTCCTGCACAGCTAAATACCCCAGTCAGAATTGCAATTAGCAGAAACACCTGTCCAAGACTGCTGCTCAGGAATAAGTGCATTACCATCAACAACCACCGGAGGGAGCCCAAGAGCAAAATTCACAACACAGGTCCCTGACACCACAAACTGGGACAGGATAGAGTATCCTGGCTGAGTGCACACGCTCAGAGGCCTTGTAGGCTGGGAATGTCTGACTTGACCATCAATGCCCATGCGAGACACAGAGGATACTGATAGGCAGGTGGGATCGGGGAGTTCCACAGGACTCATCACACTTCTGGCTGCATCCGTGTGCAGAAGAAAAGATCTGACAACGCCATTCACTTTCAGAGTAATTTGAGGTATTGGTCCTGCAGATGGGGTTTTACATGTCAGGAGCCTGGTGTCCTGCGGACCTGACTTGCTTGCCCCCGTCCTATGGACTGGGTACTTCACTGCCTTCTGTACTTCTTCCTTGACCTGTTTCTCTGGACCAACTCTTGGGTTGCATGGGTGCTCTGTACTGGTTCCGGAAATGGCTAAACTTGCCACAGTTGCAATACTTGACACTTCTTCTGTCTTTGTAGGGTGGTTGCGCTTCCAGGTTAGTGGTCACCATTAGGGTTGAGCGAAACGGGTCGTTCATTTTCAAAAGTCGCCAACTTTTGGCAAAGTCGGGTTTCATGAAACCCGATCCGACCCCTGTGCGGGGTCGGCCATGCGGTACGCGACTTTCGCGCCAAAGTCGCGTTTCAATGATGCGAAAAGCGCCATTTCTCAGCCAATGAAGGTAAACGCAGAGTGTGGGCAGCGTGATGACATAGGTCCTGGTCCCCACCATCTTAGAGAAGGGCATTGCAGTGATTGGCTTGCTGTCTGCGGCGTCACAGGGGCTATAAAGGGGCGTTCCCGCCGACCGCCATGTTACTGCTGCTGATCTGAGCTTAGGGAGAGGTTGCTGCCGCTTCGTCAGAAGCAGGGATAGCGTTAGGCAGGGTACATTAACCACCAACCCGCTTGTGCTGTAGCGATTTCCACTGCCCAACACCACCTTCGGTGTGCAGGGACAGTGGAAGCTACATTTTTTTTTTCCCCCTCAGCGCTGTAGCTCATTGGGCTGCCCTAGAAGGCTCCCTGATAGCTGCATTGCTGTGTGTACGCCGCTGTGCAAACCAACTGCTTTTTTCAAAGCACAAATCCTCTTGTTCCTTCCTTTCTGCACAGCTATCTTTTTTGTTTGTCCACACTTTTTATTTAATTTGTGCATCAGTCCACTCCTTATTGCTGCCTGCCATACCTGGCTGAGATTACTGCAGGGAGATAGTAATTGTTGGACACTCCCTGTTTTTTTTTTTTTTTGTGGGAGATTAAGATTGACATTTCTGCTAGAGTGCCATCCCTGTGTGTGCCATCTCTCACTCAGTGGGCCATAGAAAGCCTATTTATTTTTTTGCTTGATTTGGGTTATAAAATCTACCTGAAAAAATCACTACATCAATCAGTGGGAGAAAAATATTGGCCTCAGGGCTTGTGTGCCACTCTTGACTCCTGTGTGTGCCATCTCTCAGTCAGTGGGCCATAGAAAGCCTATTTATTTTTTTGCTTGATTTGGGTTCTAAAATCTACCTGAAAAATCACTACATCAATCAGTGGGAGAAAAATATTGGCCTCAGGGCTTGTGTGCCACTCCTGACTCCTGTGTGCATCATCACTCACTCAGTGGGCCATAGAAGGCCCTTTTTTTTTTTTTTTTTGCTTTATTTGGGTTCTAAATTCAACCTGAAAAAATCAATAAATCAATCAGTGGGAGATTAATATTGGCCTTTGGGCTTGTGTGCCAGTCCTAAGCGTGCCATCTCTCTCTCTCAGATAGTGGGCCATAGAAAGCCTATTTATTATTTTTTTTATTGGGTTTATAAATTTTCCCTGGAACAAAAAAAAAAAAAGTGGGAGATTAATATTGGCCTCTGGGCTTGTGTGCCAGTCCTGAGCGTGCCATCTCTCTCACAAATAGTGGGCCATAGAAAGCCTATTTATTTTTTTGCTTGATTTGGGTTCTAAAATCTACCTGAAAAAATCACTACATCAATCAGTGGGAGAAAAATATTGGCCTCAGGGCTTGTGTGCCACTCCTGACTCCTGTGTGCATCATCACTCACTCAGTGGGCCATAGAAAGCCCATTTTTTTTTTTTTGCTTTATTTGGGTTCTAAATTCTACCTGAAAAAATCAATAAATCAATCAGTGGGAGATTAATATTGGCCTTTGGGCTTGTGTGCCAGTCCTAAGCGTGCCATCTCTCTCTCTCAGATAGTGGGACATAGAAAGCCTATTTATTATTTTTTTTATTGGGTTTATAAATTTTCACTGGAACAAAAAAAAAAAAGTGGGAGATTAATATTGGCCTCTGGGCTTGTGTGCCAGTCCTGAGCGTGCCATCTCTCTCACAAATAGTGGGCCATAGAAAGCCTATTTTTTTTTTTTTTTTGGTTTTATAAATTCTCCCTGAAAAAAAAAAGGGAGATTAATATTGGCCTTTGGGCTTGTGTGCCAGTCCTAAGCATGCCATCTCTCTCTCTCTCAGATAGTGGGCCATAGAAAGCCTATTTATTATTTTTTTTATTGGGTTTATAAATTTTCCCTGGAACAAAAAAAAAAAAGTGGGAGATTAATATTGGCCTCTGGGCTTGTGTGCCAGTCTTGAGCATGCCATCTCTCTCACAAATAGTGGGCCATAGAAAGCCTATTTATTTATTTTTTTTTGGTTTTATAAATTCTCCCTGAAAAAAAAAAGGGAGATTAATATTGGCCTTTGGGCTTGTGTGCCAGTCCTAAGCGTGCCATCTCTCTCTCTCAGATAGTGGGCCATAGAAAGCCTATTTATTTTTTTTTTTATTGGGTTTATAAATTTTCCCTGAAAAAAAATAAAAAGTGGGAGATTAATATTGGCCTCTGGGCTTGTGTGCCAGTCCTGAGCGTGCCATCTCTCTCACAAATAGTGGGCCATAGAAAGCCTATTTATGTTTTTGGTTGATTTGGGTTCTAAATTCTACCTGAAAAAATCAATAAATCAATCAGTGGGAGATAAATATTGGCCTCTGGGCTTGTGTGCCACTCCTGACTCCTGTGTGCGTCATCTCTCACTCAGTGGGCCATAGAAAGCCTTTTTTTGTTTTATTTGTTTTCTAAATTCTCCCTGAAAAAATCATTTTATTTTATTTGGTTTCTAAATTCTTCCTGAAAAAATAATTTTATTCTATTATTTTTTTTCCTAAAGTCTCCCTGAAAAAAAAAAAAAAACAAATCAGTGGGAGATTAATATTGCCCTTTCTGCTTGTGTGCCAGTCTTGACTCCTGGGTGTGCCATCTCTCTCTCTCTCTCTCCAATTGTGGGCCACAGAAAGCCTATTATTTTTTTAGCTTGATTTGGGTTCCAAAATCTACCTGAAAAAATCACTACATCAATCAGTGGGAGATAAATATTGGCCTCTGGGCTTGTGCGCCACTCCTGACTCCTGTGTGCGTCATCTCTCACTCAGTGGGCCATAGAAAGCCTTTTTTTGTTTTATTTGTTTTCTAAATTCTCCCTGAAAAAATCATTTTATTTTATTTGGTTTCTAAATTCTTCCTGAAAAAATCATTTTATTCTATTATTTTTTTTTCCTAAAGTCTCCCTGAAAAAAAAAAAAAATCAAATCAGTGGGAGATTAATATTTACATTTGTGCTTCAGTGACAGTCCTGCGTGTGTGGCATCTCTCTCATTTGTTGCCACCAACAACAGAGTGTGTAACATTGTGCCTGATTTTCGTTGTGGTCTCACTCACCTGTAAAGGGGTAGCTAAATCATACTGAAGTTATAGCTCACCGTGTAAGTTGTGTGACAGCAACAAATACCGTTAGTTTGTTTACGTTTTTAAAACAATGAGGAAGTCTGGTGGAAGAGGTCGTGGCCGGGGGCGTTCATTGTCAGCTGGTAATGAGGGTAGTGGTAGTGGTGGAGCATCAGCTGGTCGTGGGAAAAAAAATATTGCACCTAAGTCTGGAGCTGTGGAGCCAGGTTCGTTGTCTGGCTACACAAGGCCTCGAACGCTCCCTTTTCTGGGAGTAGGAAAACCGCTTTTAAAGCCGGAGCAGCAAGAGCAAGTTTTGGCTTATCTTGCTGACTCAGCCTCTAGCTCTTTTGCCTCCTCTCGTGAAACTGGTAAATGTCAAAGCAGCGCGTCGTTAGTGGATGTTCACGGTCAGGGACAAGTCGCTTCCTTGTCCTCTTCAGCAAAAACAACAACAGAGAAGAATGCAGCAGGCGACACAACGGGTTACTCCATGGAGCTCTTTACACATACTGTCCCTGGCTTAGAAAGTGAAGCAGTTAACAGTCCATGCCCATTACAAGTTGAATCTGACATGGAGTGCACTGATGCACAGCCACAGCCAGACTACTATGCTGGTCCTTTGACTCAGACCACAACATTGCCCTCGCAGGGTAATGATCAAGAATCAGACCCTGATGAGACTATGTTGCCCCATCACGAACGCTATACCACCGACCGACACGGTGACACAGACGAAGATGCACACGAGCTACAAGAAGAGGTAATAGATGACCCAGTTCTTGACCCCGATTGGCAGCCATTGGGGGAACAGGGTGCAGGCGGCAGCAGTTCTGAAGCGGAGGAGGGGCCGCAGCAGGCATCAACATCGCAACAGGTTCCATCTGCCGGGCCCGTATCTTGCCCAAAACGCGTGGCAAAGCCAAAACCTGTTGGAGGACAGCGTGGCCATCCGGTTAAAGCTCAGTCTGCAATGCCTGAAAAGGTATCCGATGCTAGAAAGAGTGCAGTCTGGCATTTTTTTAAACAACATCCAATTGATCAGCGCAAAGTCATCTGTCAAAAATGTTCAACTACCTTAAGCAGAGGACAGAATCTGAAAAGTCTCAATACAAGTTGCATGCATAGACATTTAACCACCATGCATTTGCAAGCCTGGACTAACTACCAAACGTCCCTTAAGGTTGTAGCACCCTCGGCCAATGAAGCTAGTCAGCAACGCAACATCCCTTCCGGCAGTGTAGGGCCACCATTTTCCACACCACCTGCAGTATCTGTGCAGGTTTCTTTGCCAGGCCAAAGCAGTCAGGGTCAGGGAATCACAAGTTTCGTAGTAGGAAACACTGCATCTAGGGCACCGGCGGCAACAATACCATCTCCCACCGTCTCTCAGTCTGCCATGTCCACCGGCACCCCCGCTAGTTCCACGATCTCCAGCTCTCCAGTCCAGCTCACCCTACATGAGACTATGGTTAGAAAAAGGAAGTACTTAGCCTCGCATCCGCATACACAGGGTTTGAACTCCCACATAGCTAGACTAATCTCGTTAGAGATGATGCCCTACCGGTTAGTTGAAAGCAAAGCTTTCAAAGCCCTGATGGACTACGCTGTACCACGCTACGAGCTACCCAGTCGACACTTTTTTTCCAGAAAAGCCATCCCAGCCCTCCACCAGCATGTTAAAGAGCGCATCGTCCATGCACTCAGGCAATCTGTGAGCACAAAGGTGCACCTGACAACAGATGCATGGACCAGTAGGCATGGCCAGGGACGTTACGTGTCCATCACGGCACACTGGGTGAATGTTGTGGATGCAGGGTCCACAGCGGACAGCAAGTTTGGGACAGTTCTGCCTAGCCCATGGTCTAGGAAACAGTTGGCTGTAGCCATTCGCACCCCCTCCTCCTCCTCTTCGTCCTACTGCAGAAGCAAGAGCTCGTCCACAGACCACAGTCGCACAACCACTCCATCCGCAGCTGCCACTGTTGCACACCAGGTCTCCCATTATGGGGCAGCTACTGGCAAACGTCAGCAGGCTGTATTGGCTATGAAGTGTTTGGGCGACAACAGACACACTGCGGAAGTTCTGTCCGAGTTCTTGCAGAAAGAAACGCAGTCGTGGCTGGGCACTGTAGATCTTGAGGCAGGCAAGGTAGTGAGTGATAACGGAAGGAATTTCATGGCTGCCATCTCCCTTTCCCAACTGAAACACATTCATTGCCTGGCTCACACCTTAAACCTGGTGGTGCAGTGCTTCCTGAAAAGTTATCCGGGGTTATCCGACCTGCTCCTCAAAGTGCGTGGACTTTGCTCACATATCCGCCGTTCGCCCGTACACTCCAGCCGTATGCAGACCTATCAGCGTTCTTTGAACCTTCCCCAGCATCGCCTAATCATAGACGTTGCAACAAGGTGGAACTCAACACTGCACATGCTTCAGAGACTGTGCGAACAGAGGCGGGCTGTTATGTTTTTGTGGGAGGATACACATACACGGGCAGGCAGTAGGATGGCAGACATGGAGTTGTCAGGTGTGCAGTGGTCGAAGATTAAGACATGTGTCAAGTCCTTCAGTGTTTTGAGGAATGCACACGGCTGGTTAGTGCAGACAATGCCATAATAAGCATGAGCATCCCCCTAATGCGTCTGCTGATGCAAAGTTTGACGCACATAAAGGATCAGGCGTCTGCAGCTGAGGAAGAGGAAAGCCTTGATGACAGTCAGTCATTGTCTGGCCAGGGCAGTGTACAGGACGAGTTAGCGGGCGAAGAGGAGGAGGAGGACGAGGAGGATGATGGGGATGATTATATTTTTAATGAGGAAGCTTTTCCGGGGCCACTGGAAATTGGTGGAGCGGCAAGGCCGGGTTCTGGTTTTTGGAGGGACACAAGTGACGTGGATTTGCCTGAAACTGCCCCTCAACCAAGCACAACCGCAGATTTGAGAACTGGAACTTTGGCCCACATGGCGGATTATGCCTTACGTATCCTCAAAAGGGACACACGCATAACTAAAATGATGAACGATGACAATTACTGGTTGGCCTGCCTCCTTGATCCTCGCTATAAAGGCAAATTGCAAAATATAATGCCACATGAGAACTTGGAACTAATATTAGCAACCAAACAATCAACTCTTGTTGACCGTTTGCTTCTGGCATTCCCTGCACACAGCGCCCGTGATCGTTCTCACAGGAGCTGCAGGGGCCAGCAGACCAGAGGAGTTAGAGGGGCAGAAATCAGAAGTGGCGTTTGCCAGAGGGGTTTTCTGACCAGGTTGTGGAGTGATTTTGCTATGACCGCAGACAGGACAGGTACTGCAGCATCAATTCAAAGTGACAGGAGACAACATTTGTCCAGTATGGTTACAAACTATTTTTCATCCCTTATCGATGTTCTCCCTCAACCGTCATTCCCATTTGATTACTGGGCATCCAAATTAGACACCTGGCCAGAATTGGCAGAATATGCATTGCAGGAGCTTGCTTGCCCGGCAGCTAGTGTCCTATCAGAAAGAGTATTCAGTGCTGCAGGTTCAATGCTAACAGAAAAAAGGACTCGTCTGGCTACCCAAAATGTAGATGATCTAACCTTCATTAAAATGAACCACAATATGGATTTCAAAATCTTTTGCCCCACCTTGCCCGGCTGACACCTAGCTTTCCTATGAAAAGGTCTTGCCTGTGGACTATTCTGAATGCCTTTTCCAATCTCGTAATTTTCTGCACCTGATTGTCCAGCATACGACATGTTTACACCTCACTAAATGGCCAAACTCCCCACACGGGGCCGTGGTATCGACACTTGGCGACAGCACCCGTGAGAGTGCTGTTTGTCTGAAGAGGTGGGTGTGCCCGCTTTTGGTCGACGGCACTGCCACTGGGTCCCTCCTAGTACAATAAAGTGTCTCTGGCGGTGGTGGTGCGCACCCAACGTCAGACACACCGTTGTAATATGAGGGGCCCTGGGCCTGTACCGCCGGCCACAAGACAGTTCCCCCCCCCCAGCTCAAACAGTGCTCTACCACTTGCAAAATTATCTCACAGCTCCACCAATGTTTAGTCTATGCGCTGACATCCTTCAATGCCTGCCACTGGCAATACCATTGTATTGACATTTTTGTTATGTTAGGCCTTCGAAGCCTGTCTGCGGTCACTCCTTCCACTATGCCTCCACTGACCACACCACTGCTGCCCGTGTACCCCTGGAACCAATTTAAAATTGCCTACAGCCAGCCCAATTTTTTTATTTTAGGCCTTCGATGCCTGTCTGCGGTCCATTCTTTCTACTACTACTACACTGACCAGGCCACTGCTGCCCGTGTACCCCTGGAACCAATTTAAAATTGCCTACAGCCATGTGTTATTATTTTAGGCCTTCGATGCCTGTCTGCGGTCACTCCTTCCACTAGGCCTCCACTGACCACACCACTGCTGCCCGTGTACCCCTGGAACCAATTTAAAATTGCCTACAGCCAGCCCAATTTTTTTATTTTAGGCCTTCGATGCCTGTCTGCGGTCCGTTCTTTCTACTACTACTACACTGACCAGGCCACTGCTGCCCGTGTACCCCTGGAACAAATTTAAAATTGCCTACAGCCATGTGTTATTATTTTAGGCCTTCGATGCCTGTCTGCGGTCACTCCTTACAATATGCCTCCACTGACCACACCACTGCTGCCCGTGTACCCCTGGAACCAATTTAAAATTGCCTACAGCCATGTGTTATTATTTTAGGCCTTCGATGCCTGTCTGCGGTCACTCCTTACAATATGCCTCCACTGACCACACCACTGCTGCCCGTGTACCCCTGGAACCAATTTAAAATTGCCTACAGCCATGTGTTATTATTTTAGGCCTTCGATGCCTGTCTGCGGTCACTCCTTACAATATGCCTCCACTGACCACACCACTGCTGCCCGTGTACCCCTGGAACCAATTTAAAATTGCCTACAGCCATGTGTTATTATATTAGGCCTTCGATGCCTGTCTGCGGTCCGTTCTTTCTACTACTACTACACTGACCAGGCCACTGCTGCCCATGTTCCCCTGGAACCAATTTAAAATTGCCAACAGCAATGTGTTATTATTATTAGGCCTTCGATGCCTGTCTGCGGTCACTCCTTCCACTAGGCCTCCACTGACCACACCACTGCTGCCCGTATACCCCTGGAACCAATTTAAAATTGCCTACAGCCAGCCCAATTTTTTTATTTTAGGCCTTCGATGCCTGTCTGCGGTCCATTCTTTCTACTACTACTACACTGACCAGGCCACTGCTGCCCGTGTTCCCCTGGAACCAATTTAAAATTGCCAACAGCAATGTGTTATTATGTTAGGCCTTCGATGCCTGTTTGCGGTCACTCCTTCCAATAGTTCTCCACTGACCAGACCAATGCTGGCCGTGCACCCCTGGAACCCAGCTGAAAGTGCATGTAGCCTCCTTTTTTTCTTTGTTTTATATTTAGAAAGCCCAGATGAACTACGCTGTGCAACGGTTCAAGCTACCCAGTCGACATTTCTTTTGCGAGAAAAGCCATCCCAGCCCTCCACCGGCATGAAAAAGTCTGCATTGTCATAGCACTCAGGCAATCAAACAGTAGAAAGGTGCACCTGACAAGAGACGCATGGACCAGTAGGCATGTCCACAAAAAGTTACGTGTCCATTACGGCGCACTGGGTTAATGTGTTGGATGCATGGTCCACAGGGGACAGCCTACAAAGTCTGTCTGCAGTCCCTAATTCCAATTTTCCTCCGCTGACCACACCACTGCTGCCCGTGTACCCCTGGAACCAATTTTACAGTGTCTACAGCCTAATTTTGTTATGTTAGGCCTACTACGCCTGTCTGCGGTCCCTCCTTCCAATACTCGTCCACTGACCACACCACTGCTGCCCGTGGACCCCTGGAACTTATTTTTAATTGCATAGAGCATCCTTTTTTTAATAGTAGGCGTACAAAGTCTGTCTGCGGTCCACTATTGAAATTGTCCTCCACTGCCCAGAGCACTGCTGCTTGTGTACCCCTGTAACTTTTTTAAGCTGCAGTGAGCCACATTTTTGGGTTAAGTCCTACTACCTGTGTCTGTCTGCGCCACTCAATTCAGCTGTGTTCCTTTGAAAAAAGCTGAGCGTCAATAGTCTTGTTTTCAGCCTCTAGGAATTTTAAAACTGCATTGGGGGTACAACTTTGGTAGGGCCTACTAACGGTGTCTGCCTCCCCAAGGTGTGCCCCAGGTTTCCTCGCCATTGCTTCGATCTTAATGCTCTCGTTTAGTAGTTGTTGGAAACTACACTGCATTAGGCCTACAAATTGGGTATGGGGTGTAGAGAGATGGTGTGTTCCACTCCAAGGTGTTCTCCAGGTTGCCTTTCCTGAGCTTCAATCTTCCGGCTCTCGTTTAGTAGTTGTTGGAAACTACGCTGCATTAGGCCTACAAATTGGGTATGGGGTGTAGAGAGATGGTGTGTTCCACTCCAAGGTGTTCTCCAGGTTACCTTTCCTGAGCTCCGATCTTCCGGCTCTCGTTTAGTAGTTCTTGGAAACTACATTGCATTAGGCCTACAAATTGGGTATGGGGTGTAGAGAGATGGTGTGTTCCACTCCAAGGTGTTCTCCAGGTTGCCTTTCCTGAGCTTCGATCTTCCGGCTCTCGTTTAGTAGTTCTTGGAAACTACACTGCATTAGGCCTACAAATTGGGTATGGGGTGTAGAGAGATGGTGTGTTCCACTCCAATGTGTTCTCCAGGTTGCCTTTCCTGAGCTTCGATCTTCCGGCTCTCGTTTAGTAGTTGTTGGAAACTACGCTGCATTAGGCCTACAAATTGGGTATGGGGTGTAGAGAGATGATGTGTTCCACTCCAAGGTGTTCCCCAGGTTTCCTCGCCAATGCTTCGATCTTCATGCTCTCGTTTAGTAGTTGTTGGAAACTACACTGCATTAGGCCTACAAATTGGGTATGGGGTGTAGAGAGATGGTGTGTTCCACTCCAAGGTGTTCTCCAGGTTGCCTTTCCTGAGCTTCGATCTTCCGGCTCTCGTTTAGTAGTTGTTGGAAACTACGCTGCATTAGGCCTACAAATTGGGTATGGGGTGTAGAGAGATGGTGTGTTCCACGCCAAGGTGTTCTCCAGGTTGCCTTTCCTGAGCTTCGATCTTCCGGCTCTCGTTTAGTAGTTCTTGGAAACTACACTGCATTAGGCCTACAAATTGGGTATGGGGTGTAGAGAGATGGTGTGTTCCACTCCAAGGTGTTCTCCAGGTTGCCTTTACTGAGCTTCGATCTTCCGGCTCTCGTTTAGTAGTTGTTGGAAACTACACTGCATTAGGCCTTCAAATTGGGTATGGGGTATAGAGAGATGGTGTGTTCCACTCCAAGGTGTTCTCCAGGTTGCCTTTCCTGAGCTTCGATCTTCCAGCTCTCGTTTAGTAGTTGTTGGAAACTACGCTGCATTAGGCCTACAAATTGGGTATGGGGTGTAGAGAGATGGTGTGTTCCACTCCAAGGTGTTCCCCAGGTTTCCTCGCCAATGCTTCGATCTTCATGCTCTCATTTAGTAGTTGTTGGAAACTACACTGCATTAGGCCTACAAATTGGGTATGGGGTGTAGAGAGATGGTGTGTTCCACTCCAAGGTGTTCTCCAGGTTGCCTTTCCTGAGCTTCGATCTTCCGGCTCTCGTTTAGTAGTTCTTGGAAACTACACTGCATTAGGCCTACAAATTGGGTATGGGGTGTAGAGAGATGGTGTGTTCCACTCCAAGGTGTTCTCCAGGTTGCCTTTCCTGAGCTTCGATCTTCCGGCTCTCGTTTAGCAGTTCTTGGAAACTACACTGCATTAGGCCTACAAATTGGGTATGGGGTGTAGAGAGATGGTGTGTTCCACTCCAAGGTGTTCTCCAGGTTGCCTTTCCTGAGCTTCGATCTTCCGGCCCTCGTTTAGTAGTTCTTGGAAACTACACTGCATTAGGCCTTCAAATTGGGTATGGGGTGTAGAGAGATGGTGTGTTCCACTCCAAGGTGTTCTCCAGGTTGCCTTTCCTGAGCTTCGATCTTCCGGCTCTCGTTTAGTAGTTGTTGGAAACTACGCTGCATTAGGCCTACAAATTGGGTATGGGGTGTAGAGAGATGGTGTGTTCCACTCCAAGGTGTACCCCAGGTTTCCTCACCAATGCTTCGATCTTATTGCTCTCGTTTAGTAGTTGTTGGAAACTACACTGCATTAGGCCTACAAATTGGGTATGGGGTGTAGAGAGATGGTGTGTTCCACTCCAAGGTGTTCTCCAGGTTTCCTCGCCAATGCTTCGATCTTCATGCTCTCGTTTAGTAGTTGTTGGAAACTACACTGCATTAGGCCTACAAATTGGGTATGGGGTGTAGAGAGATGGTGTGTTCCACTCCAAGGTGTTCTCCAGGTTGCCTTTCCTGAGCTTCAATCTTCCGGCTCTCGTTTAGTAGTTGTTGGAAACTACGCTGCATTAGGCCTACAAATTGGGTATGGGGTGTAGAGAGATGGTGTGTTCCACTCCAAGGTGTTCTCCAGGTTACCTTTCCTGAGCTCCGATCTTCCGGCTCTCGTTTAGTAGTTCTTGGAAACTACATTGCATTAGGCCTACAAATTGGGTATGGGGTGTAGAGAGATGGTGTGTTCCACTCCAAGGTGTTCTCCAGGTTGCCTTTCCTGAGCTTCGATCTTCCGGCTCTCGTTTAGTAGTTCTTGGAAACTACACTGCATTAGGCCTACAAATTGGGTATGGGGTGTAGAGAGATGGTGTGTTCCACTCCAATGTGTTCTCCAGGTTGCCTTTCCTGAGCTTCGATCTTCCGGCTCTCGTTTAGTAGTTGTTGGAAACTACGCTGCATTAGGCCTACAAATTGGGTATGGGGTGTAGAGAGATGGTGTGTTCCACTCCAAGGTGTTCCCCAGGTTTCCTCACCAATGCTTCGATCTTATTGCTCTCGTTTAGTAGTTGTTGGAAACTACACTGCATTAGGCCTACAAATTGGGTATGGGGTGTAGAGAGATGGTGTGTTCCACTCCAAGGTGTTCTCCAGGTTTCCTCGCCAATGCTTCGATCTTCATGCTCTCGTTTAGTAGTTGTTGGAAACTACACTGCATTAGGCCTACAAATTGGGTATGGGGTGTAGAGAGATGGTGTGTTCCACTCCAAGGTGTTCTCCAGGTTGCCTTTTCTGAGCTTCGATCTTCCGGCTCTCGTTTAGTAGTTCTTGGAAACTACACTGCATTAGGCCTACAAATTGGGTATAGGGTGTAGAGAGATGGTGTGTTCCACTACAAGGTGTTCTCCAGGTTGCCTTTCCTGAGCTTCGATCTTCCGGCTCTCGTTTAGTAGTTGTTGGAAACTACGCTGCATTAGGCCTACAAATTGGGTATGGGGTGTAGAGAGATGGTGTGTTCCACTCCAAGGTGTTCCCCAGGTTTCCTCGCCAATGCTTCGATCTTCATGCTCTCGTTTAGTAGTTGTTGGAAACTACACTGCATTAGGCCTACAAATTGGGTATGGGGTGTAGAGAGATGGTGTGTTCCACTCCAAGGTGTTCTCCAGGTTGCCTTTCCTGAGCTTCGATCTTCCGGCTCTCGTTTAGTAGTTGTTGGAAACTACACTGCATTAGGCCTACAAATTGGGTATGGGGTGTAGAGAGATGGTGTGTTACACTCCAAGGTGTTCTCCAGGTTGTCTTTCCTGAACTTCTATCTTCAGGCTCTCATTAAATTGTGGTTAAACGGAACAACTGCATTTGGCGTACTAGTTGGTTTGGGGCCTACTATCGGTGTCTGCCACTCCTTGCTGTTCTCCTGGTTTCCTGTCCTGAAATTCCATTTTCAGGCTCTCGTTAAGTAGTTGTTAATGTTAGACTGCATTTGGCCTACTAGTTGGGTTGGGGCCTACTATCGGTGTCTGCCACTCCTTGCTGTTCTCCTCCACTGAACAAAGCTGTGCCGCCTGTTTACTACGGTTGCCAATTTTGAACTGCATTTCGACTACTTACTGATTTGGGCCTACTCTCTGTGTCAGCCTCTCATTCCAGTTGTCCTCCACTGCAATGCCCCCTGGTTAGTCCTGTGTTACCAATTTTGAACTGCATTTAGCCAACTTTATTCTTTGGGCCTATATCTGTGTTTCCTCCTCATCCTGCCCATTGCCCAGCCAGTGATAGATGAGTCTGCTGGTACATTGACCCATAACGCAAAATTCCCCGTGCACGCTACACAGCAAGATTGTGACCCTGCTGAAAGTCAGGTTCCTCTTCCCGCATACCATACCACCTTACACGGGGACAAAGAGGAAGGTGCAGATGAAAGTGCAGGTTCCTTCATCAGGTGGGGGGAGGAATACTAGTTGGCGACGTCACTGGCACAGGGCCTCTCATAGTACGCAAAAGTGTTGCTGCCGGTGGGAGGCGCCCCCGCCATGCAAACACACCGCTGTACTTTGAGGGGCCCTGTGCCAGTGCCAATGCCAACGAGTGGGCCCCCCCTGCTTGCTCAGGATCACAGCACTTGCAAAGTTGAAATACTTACCTCTCCCTGCTCCACTGCCGTGACGTGGTCCAGATTTACTGGGCCCACTAATTACTTGAACCAGCCCTACCCCCCACAACTTTAGCCAAATGACCCCCAATTTCAAATGCCTTCCAATTATTATAAGGTAAATTACAATTGACAAGCTTCTTTAACAAGAATGGATGTTTT
Organism: Ranitomeya imitator; assembly: GCF_032444005.1. Classification (NCBI taxonomy): domain Eukaryota; kingdom Metazoa; phylum Chordata; class Amphibia; order Anura; family Dendrobatidae; genus Ranitomeya; species Ranitomeya imitator. The sequence continues at coordinate 978,353,921 of NC_091282.1, forward strand.
TGCCATTAAAATGGGCAGTGTAGGTGTTTTCCTGGCCTCCACTCACTGCCGACTATGCTCCCCCATTGACTTGCATTGGGTTTCGTGCTTCGGGCGATACCCGACTTTTCGCGATAATCGGCCGATTCCACTCGACTCGACTTCTAAGATAGTCGGGTTTCGCGAAACACGGCTCGACTCTAAAAAGGTCAAGGTCGCTCAACCCTAGTCACCATGAGAGGAGCCGTCTTCTGCACTCCTGGTTGGGACTCAATCCCTTTGGCTACTGTGGACAACAGCATGATGGACACTGTAGCAGCAGCGGGGTCTGGTCTGCTGATTGAAGCTGTGGGCTCTGTAGGTGCATCTGTGGCAAGGCTCGGGGGTGCCATGAGACCGCCGGCTGCATCCAACCCGAGGTCTTGGGGCATTACAAGGGCTGCGGCTGCATCTGCCACCACTTCTTCCCCCTGGTTTCACATAGCTTCTCCCCTTTGTTAACCTTGTTGAGGTCGATGTCTGCAGCATGTATGACCTTCCCTCCTCATCTTCATCAGAGGAACAGTTGTGATAGCGTGTGCTGGGGTCATACACTGGCTGATTTTTGAACTTAGAAGTTGCATTTATATATGAGGATGTCTCCCCCCTTGCTGAAGCTGTGGTGGATTAGGCTTATAGTTCTATGTTGGTGTGAATGTAGGCAGCTCTGACCGGTGCTGAAGTTGTACATTATCAGCACAGATGATGATGATGTCAGTCCTCCCCCCTCTACACCCAGGGCTAAGCTGTCTGCTGCCTGATGTGTCTGGGGGTTGCCTACTGCATTGTGTGTAGGGGGATTTTCACCTTCTTCCCCCAATATTATAACTGGCAATGGCTGGACTGTGCCAGGGACATAGAAGGGGTGTCTTGTGCTGTAAACACCACACGGTTTGAATTGGGCGTTGGCCCAGCCGGCAACACACAAGAAGAAGAATCTGAAACAGGAGGAGATATATGGGGCAGAGAAGAAGAGATCCAGCAGAGAAGAAGGAGGAGACGAAGAAGAAGAAGGAGGGGTTGGTGAAAGGTGTATAGGAGGAGGAACTGAGGAAAAAGGAACAGAGGGAGGAGAAGATGGGAGGTGTGGATGAGGGAGAAGAGGAGGAGAAGAGAGGTGTGGAGATGGGTTTGGAGAAGGAAGAGCAGGAGGAGATAGGTGTGGTGGGGGAGTGAAGAAGGAGGAGAGAAGGAGGGTGAGTGAAGGAGGAAAGAGGTGTGGAGAAGAAGGAGAAGAAGGAGTAGAGGAGAGAGATAGAGATGTGTGGAGGAGAGAGATAGAGAGAGGGAGAGAGAGAGAAAAGAAAAGTGTGGAGAAAGAGGAGAGGAAAGGAGAGTGAGAGAGAAGGAGGAGGAGAGAAAGAGTGACAGAGAAAAAGGAGGATAGAGAAGAGAATTCCCTATACCATGGATTCTGCTGATAGCAGACTGCACAGATCTAATATCTCCCGTCTTATACACATAAAAATCACTTCCTGGTTTGCTCACATACAGTGGGGCAAAAAAGTATTTAGTCAGTCAGCAATAGTGCAAGTTCCACCACTTAAAAAGATGAGAGGCATCTGTAATTTACATCATAGGTAGACCTCAACTATGAGAGACAAACTGAGAAAAAAAAATCCAGAAAATCACATTGTCTGTTTTTTTATCATTTTTTTTGCATATTATGGTGGAAAATAAGTATTTGGTCAGAAACAAACAATCAAGATTTCTGGCTCTCACAGACCTGTAACTTCTTCTTTAAGAGTCTCCTCTTTCCTCCACTCATTACCTGTAGTAATGGCACCTGTTTAAACTTGTTATCAGTATAAAAAGACACCTGTGCACACCCTCAAACAGTCTGACTCCAAACTCCACTATGGTGAAGACCAAAGAGCTGTCAAAGGACACCAGAAACAAAATTGTAGCCCTGCACCAGGCTGGGAAGACTGAATCTGCAATAGCCAACCAGCTTGGAGTGAAGAAATCAACAGTGGGAGCAATCATTAGAAAATGGAAGACATACAAGACCACTGATAATCTCCCTCAATCTGGGGCTCCACGCAAAATCCCACCCCGTGGGGTCAGAATAATCACAAGAACGGTGAGCAAAAATCCCAGAACCATGCGGGGGGACCTAGTGAATGAACTGCAGAGAGCTGGGACCAATGTAACAAGGCCTACCATAAGTAACACACTACGCCACCATGGACTCAGATCCTGCAGTGCCAGACGTGTCCCACTGCTTAAGCCAGTACATGTCTGGGCCCGTCTGAAGTTTGCTAGAGAGCATTTGGATGATCCAGAGGAGTTTTGGGAGAATGTCCTATGATCTCATGAAACCAAACTGGAACTGTTTGGTCGAAACACAACTTGTTGTGTTTGGAGGAAAAAGAATACTGAGTTGCATCCATCAAACACCCTACCTACTGTAAAGCATGGTGGTGGAAACATCATGCTTTGGGGCTGTTTCTCTGCAAAGGGGCCAGGACGACTGATCCGGGTACATGAAAGAATGAATGGGGCCATGTATCGTGAGATTTTGAGTGCAAACCTCCTTCCATCAGCAAGGGCATTGAAGATGAAACGTGGCTGGGTCTTTCAACATGAAGGCACACCGCCAGGGCAACGAAGGAGTGGCTTCGTAAGAAGCATTTCAAGGTCCTGGAGTGGCCTAGCCAGTCTCCAGATCTCAACCCTATAGAAAACCTTTGGAGGGAGTTGAAAGTCCGTGTTGCCAAGCGAAAAGCCAAAAACATCACTGCTCAAGAGGAGATCTGCATGGAGGAATGGGCCAACATACCAACAACAGTGTGTGGCAACCTTGTGAAGACTTACAGAAAACGTTTGACCTCTGTCATTGCCAACAAAGGATATATTACAAAGTATTGAGATGAAATTTTGTTTCTGACCAAATACTTATTTTCCACCATAATATGCAAATAAAATGTTAAAAAAACAGACAATGTGATTTTCTGGATTTTTTTTTCTCAGTTTGTCTCCCATAGTTGAGGTCTACCTATGATGTAAATTACAGACACCTCTCATCTTTTTAAGTGGTGGAACTTGCACTATTGCTGACTGACTAAATACTTTTTTGCCCCACTGTATTTTTCTGTACCACCTAAACGATGTAAGCTCTGCTGCTACTTTATACCATGTATTAGCATTCAGCAATTTAACATCAGCTAACTTCCCTTATTTTCCTTTCTACGTAATGCCATTTCGCAGCTTGAATTCTGCCATTCTGATGAATTTCACATACTTTATACCTTCTAAAATTCTTCACATACTTTACTCCTTCGTGTTCTGCCACTATCTGGGGGGCTGTTTTCTCATCAGGAAGTAAAAGACCCTTCTTTTGTTTGGCCATCTTACTCCCCATGGCAAAAACAAAAATGAAAAACAAACAAAAAGGAAAAAGAAAACAACAACAAACTTCAAAAAAATTGGTATATAAAAAACACAAAAAAAAAACAAAAAGAAAAGAAAACCTTCAAAACATTGGTACAAGAAGTTGAAACCAAAAGAAAAGAAAACCAACAAAAACTTGGTACACAACCAAAAACTTAACATTTTGATACAGAAAGAAAAACTTTAAAAAGTAAAAAGACAGAAGGAAAAACTTCAAATAATAAAAAAGTTAAAACGGCTTCTCTTTTTTTTCCTCTGTGCTCAAACGCTGCCAGACACACACAATTCCGCTTTTCTTATGCTGCTGTATCCAATGTCACTAAAATCATGTATCTGAAAACAAGTATGTTACAACAAAAATGATAGATACCATTTAGTTTCACTTCTTCAAAAATTGCTACTGTAGCACTATTCAGAATGCAGAAACAGGAAACTTTGCAAAAACAGATGTGACAAGTATGATTTACAATGGATAGAAGAGAAAAAAACTTCTCTATACAATTGTATGCTGTTAAAGCAGCAATACGTGGCACGAACCAAACAGATACAAACGTCTGGGAGACCCCGATGCCTTTTTTATTATTCTGTGACACGTGCAAGTCGTTCTGGGAACAGACTACTGCCAATCGCACTGGGCACACCTGTGCTCGGGCCGCCTGAGTGAGAAACACAAGCGGGAAATATACCACCCCGGTCCGGTCATCCTAATTGGCTCACCAGGACTACGGGAATCTGCAGTAACCCTCTAAGTTATCACTACCCGAGCCTGGAACATGGGACTACCTGTCCCTCCTATGCACAGGAATCCCGCAATAACTTATTGAGCGATTTGACCTCCTGCGGTCTGTTACCCAGCAACCACAAGCAAAACAGTCACCTTTCCAACTGTCTCTCGGATCTTACACAAACATAGAACACATACATGGCACACAGCAGACACTTTGACTTATATCCCGGGGTTTTTGGATACGGGCTTGGACTTTTTACACTACCTGGGAATGCGGTGGTGACAACACCTGACCGGCAAGAGGTATAGACCCGGACTGGGCACAGGGGACTTTCAGGTAAGATGATAACATTTTCTTACCTTACTTATGGAGCTGCGCAGTCTCCATCCCGTGAACCAAGACCGTGGCCAACACCTCCGTCTCTCCGTTCAGCAGGGTCCCTTTGTGTTTCGTCCATGCCCTGCGAGCAGACGCCAGATGTTATGGAAATTTGGTTTGGATAAATCTATCCCTGTGTGTGCTGCGGCCGTTCCCAATAAGACTGAGTATTTTGAGCGCTCATCAAGAATGGACTGCACACAATTGTGACAGAAAAGCATTCCATCAATACTGATGATTTATTGTACATACATAGTTTTATAATCACATATAGAAAGGAGGTGGTTAGGGGTGGTTAGTTAATTACCATATTGTCTAGCTCCTCTTTTATTGGTTATCTAAATATATATGGAATATTGTGATTAATGCACATATGAATGCTGATTAAGCAACTAAAATGTAGCTCTCTGCATTTAGGACAAAGTTGAGACATCTGATCAGCACTTAATACATCTTCCACTTTTCGGGTGTCTGGAAAGCACCGAGGAATCATCTGGCCTTGCTCATGTGGTCAAATCGAGCAATTGATTATAAACTAGCTGAGTATATATTAGCTGTAGATATATGAGTATATATTATTATAGAGGAGTATACATGCAAGTGAGATCTTCATGATATATATATTTCTACCACAGTATTCCAGTTCAAACACATTTGCCAAGAATTTCTGAACTTCTACCAGTCTGGCTATGAAAACTGGTTATTGGAGCAAGCATATGTATATTTTAGGCTTAGTGGTCACTTAATGATAGTGTATTAGTATTAAAAATTCCTTCTCCAGCACAGAACATTATTAGTAAATCATATAACTTATTTATTTATTTTTATTTTTTATTGCTTTTTTAAAGTTTGCTATACACATGTACAAATTCACGATTTATGTAGTAATTGCATTTAAATTAACATTTTTTTTTCATTCGTTTTGCTGTTGTCTTTATTGTAAAATGCCACATTATACGTTTTGGACACTTTCATTACCTTACTTGTTGTGGGGTGTGTGAACTTATAGGAAAGGAGCGTGGTTTAACCCCTTCATGACCCAGCCTATTTTGACCTTAATGACCTGGCCATTTTTTGCAATTCTGACCAGTGTCCCTTCAACAGATCCTAGCGATTCTGAGACTGTTTTGTATGTGACATTTTGGGCTTCATGTTAGTGGTAAATTTAGATCGATAATTTATGCGTTTATTTGTGAAAAAAATGGAAATTTGGAAAATTTCGCAATTTTCGAATTTTTATTCTGTTAAACCAGAGAGTTGTGTGGCACAAAATAGTTAATAAGTAACATTTCCCACATGTCTGCTTTACATCAGCACAATTTTGGAAACAATTTTTTTTTTTTTGCTAGAAAGTTGTAAGGGTTAAAATTTGACCAGCGATTTTTACGACAAAACCACATTCAAGAAGTTTAGTAACCCTTTAGGTGTTTCACAGCAGCTCAAGCAACATGGAAGGAAAAATGAACATTTAACTTTTTAGTCCCAAAAATGATCTTTTAGCAACAATTTTTTTTATTTTCCCAAGGGTAAAAGGAGAAACTGTCCAATTTGTCCTGAGTATGCCGATACCCCATATGTGGGGGGACCACTGTTTGGGCGGAAGGCAGGGCTCGGAAGGAAAGGAGCGTCATTTAACTTTTTGAATGAAAAATTGGCTCTAATCTTTAGCGGACACCATGTCGTGTTTGGAGAGCCCCTGTGTGCCTAAATAATAATAATAATCTTTATATAGCGCTAACATATTCTGCAGCGCTTTACAGGTTGCACACATTATTGTTGCTGTCCCCGTTGGGGCTCACAATCTAAATTCCCTATCAGTATGTCTTTGGAATGTGGGAGGAAACCAGAGTACCCGGAGGAAACCCACGCAAACACGGAGAGAATATACAAACTCTTTGCAGATGTTGTCCTTAGTGGGGCTTGAACCCAGGACTCCAGCGCTGCAAGGCTGCTGTGCTATCCACTGCGCCACCGTGCTACCTAAAGATTGGAGCTCCCACACAAGTTACGCCATTTTGGAAACTAGACCCCCCCAAGGAACTTAACCCCCAGGTGCTTCACAAATTGTTCTGTAAATATGAAAATGTATTTTTTTTCACAAAAAAGTTCTTTTAGCCTCAATTTTTTCATTTTCACATGAGCAACAGGATAAAATGGATCCTAAAATTTGTTGAGCAATTTTTCCTGAGTACACCAATACATCATATGTGGGTACTGTTTGGGTGCACGACAGGGCTCGGAAGGGAAGAAGCGCCAAACGTTAGCAGACACCATGTTGCATTTGAAGAGTCCCTGTGTGCATAAACATTGGAGCTCCCCCAAAAGTGACCCCATTTTGGAAACTAGACCTCCCAAGGAACTAATCTAGAGGTGTGGTGAGCATTTCGAACCCCCAATTGCTTCTCAGAAGTTTATAACTCAGAGCCATGAAAATAAAAAATCATTTTTTTTCTCAAAAAATGATTATTTAGCCCACAATTTTTTATTTTCACAAGGGTAACAGGAGAAATTGGACCCCAAAACTTGTTGTCCAGCTGAGTATGCTGATACCCCATATGTGGAGGTAAACCACTGTTTGGGCACACGTCATGGCTCGGAAGGGAAATAGTGATGTTTTGAAATGCAGACTTTGATGGAATGATCTGCGGGCATCACGTTGCGTTTGCAGAGCCCCTGATGTGCCTAAACAGTAGAAACCCCCAGAAGTGACCCCAATTTGGAAACTAGACCCCCCAAAGAACTTATCTAGATGTGTGGTGAGCACTTTGAACCCCAAGTGCTTCACAGAAATTTATAACGCAGAGCCGTGAAAATAAAAAAATAATTTTTCTTTCCTTAAAAATTATTTTTTAGCCCGCAATTTTTTATTTTCACAAGGGTAACAGGAGAAATTGGACCCCAAAAGTTGTTGTCCAGTTTGTCCTGAGTGTGCTGCTACCCCATGTGTGGGGGTAAACCACTGTTTGGGCACACCTTGCGCAGGCGTGTACTATGGAGGACAGAGAATGAACTTCAATCCAATATTGCAGCCAGCATGCAGCCAGCGGGTAAGGAAAGGGTGAATCAAACACCCGAAAACCCTGCCCCTATGGCTGAAGATTGTTCCCTCCAAATTCAGGTGACAGAGTCCCTTTAACACTAGAAGTCCCAGAAATTTCGTGCTCCAAAGGTTCCAAAGGTAGAAATGTTAAATGACCCCTCTCTGGAACTTCTAGTGGGTCTCCTATGCTGTAATTGCCTATGCAGTGAGTGGCTGGGCTGCCAAGAGTTACCATGCACCCCAATACCCCTTTCTCGAGAGGTACAGGAGGGCTTCCTGAAAAAATGTTGAATGCAAGGCCTGCCCTGCTATCAATTCATATGTACCCCAATAAGCCTTTGAACCCAGGTACTGGCTGGCCACAGGAAACCCCAGTTCACAGTCTTCAGTTGGTCCTGCCATACAGTTTCCTTATGCATTGAATGCAAGGGCCGCCTTGACCCCAATCTCCCCTTTGAAGCAACATGGAGGAGGGCCTCATAAAAAAAGTCCCATTACAAAGGAACGGGTCTCCTAGACTCATCATGCCCATACACTAAGTGTATGGGCTGACAAACATTTTCCCATAGGGGTACATTTTTTAAACAATTTTTTATGGGGATCAGAGACACCCTTGCCAAAAAATTGACTGGCTGAAGCAGCATAGAACACGTTCACCCTGGTGTTCTAGTGGCAGTGGATGATGAGACAAGGAAGAAGGCCTCATTAAAAAAAGTCACAATTTAAAGGTCTCCAAGACTTGAAATGCCCATACACTAAGTGTATGGGATGACAAACATTTCCCCATGGGGGGTACATTTAAAAAAAAATTCAGCCCCAAATAGTGTTTACTGTTTAGAGCTAGGGTAACACACAGCAAAAAAAGGTGAATGGAAGCCTGAAAAGCACTCTTTGTAGACCAAAGATACATGAGGCGTATCACTGAGATACCACCCTGTAAAATATGTGGCCTGTGTTTTTATTTTGGCCCCCAAAAATAGTGTATATAAATCAGGTCAAAGACAGCAAATACAGTGGAATGTAGCCCTGAAATGGCATAATTTATATGCCACAGATACATCTGGCGTTTGAGTGAGATACCAGACTCTTCAATTTCTTGGCCTGCATATTTATTTTTTACTGCTATATAGTGTTTAGAGCAGTGTTTCTCAACTCTAGTCCTCAAGACCCCACAACAGGTCATGTTTACAGGATTTCCTTAGTATTGCACAGATGATAATTTCATCACCTGCTCAAACATTAATTCCATAGCCTATGCAATACTAAGGAAATCCTGAAAACATGACCTGTTGTGGGGTCTTGAGGACTGGAGTTGAGAAACACTGGTTTAGAGCTAGGGTAACACACCACAAAAAAAGAAAATGGATGTTAGGTGTCAAGTTCCCGCCGCTGCACAGGGGGAATCTCGAACCATGTCCACTTCGGTCTCCTATTCTCCAGCAGTGGAACCTGCTCAGCAGAGATGTTGATTCCAGCGTCCGAATCATTCCCATCTCTAGTGTTGTTGCCTGCTCGCGAATGATATAGCTATCTAGCGCCCGACAGTGCTATCCTGCACAATTGCACAAGTAGCTAATCCAGTTAGCAGCGACCTCCAGTGCGGCGCTGTGCGCAGATAGTGCGCTTTCCTAGCCCACGTTAGGGTGCTTAGTGGCGTCCGCCAGAGTGGTGCTGCACGCACTCCTGTGCGGAAAATATTTACTTTAGTTTCCCTGGCACCGCAGTAGCGGTGTCGAGAGCAAGAGATCTAGAGGGACTCTTACCCTGAGTCTTGGGGCAGAGTTGTGTCGCCTTGCTTGTGCTCTGTGTGCAGTATTATGGCCCTGTGATGTAACAGGGTTTACTTCCTTCATACCGGGTGAAGCTAACCCGTGTGTGAACTCACATTATACCACCATATAGTCCGTCATTACCAAGCAGCAGGTGTCTTAGCTGCACAGTGGACCACGGACTGCGAACACACCTTATATCATCTCCAATTATTATTTGGTGCGTTCCACCAGTCCTAACATTACACTAGCGCCAGGGTCTGGCTTGTAATGGCGGACAAACAGCATCTACACTGGTACATCCAGCAGCTGGAGGGTAGGTTGGCGGCTCTTGAGCATACAACCTCGGCTGTGGATGTTACCGCGGTCACTGTTCAGGCTGCTATCTGCAGCCAGTTTGTCCACTGCCACCCCTGCTACGAATTTATCCTGTCTCCCGCTACCTGATAAGTTTACTGGTGACAGTAAGCGGTGTCGGGGATTCGTGAGTCAGTGTGCCATATACCTTGAGCTCATGGCTGCATGTTTTCCCACGGAGCCGGCGAAGGTGGGATTTATTGTATGCCTCTTGTCGGGCAGGGCGTTGGAGTGGGCAACGCTGCTGTGGGAGTGTGACGATCATGTGGTGCAGAGTGCTCCAAGGTTTCCGGACTGTCTGAGACAGGTCTTTTTGGGACCTCGTGTCACCCATTATTCGGCGCTCCAACTGCTGGCTTTGACACAGGGTTTATCCATGGTTAGTCATTTTTCTGTTCACTTCCAGACTTTGACATCTGAGCTGGAGTGGCCGGATAAAGTCCTTATCCCTGTGTTCTGGAGAGGACTGGCTGACCATGTGAAGGACGCCTTAGCCACTAGGGAGATTCCCGCCACACTGGAAGAGCTGATAACCATGTCTACTCGCACTGACCTCCGTTTTCACGAGCGAGAGTTGGAGTGAGCCCAGTGTAAGCAGAGGTTTTGGTTGGCACCTACCTTCGATAAGCCTCTGGAGTCCCCTGTTCAGGCGTACAAGCTCTATGAGGCCATGGAGGTTTCTCGAGCAGGTCCTAAGTCTCGGGCAGCTTGAATACCCATGGTCTGTAATGTTTGCCAGCAGTCAGGACATTATACCAATAAATGTCCTCAGCAGCGGGGAAATGACTGCGTCTAGTAACTAGGAGGAGGTTCACTAGACACTGTGGCATTTTCCTCCAAATTGTCCTTCACGGGGACAATTACCTTTGGCCCTTCCACTTTTAAGGTTGAGCTTTGTGTGGATTCCAGGGCGGAGGGAAATTTCATGTCCTCAGCCTTCGCCCAATGGCACGCAATACCCATGGTTATGCTAGCCAAACCAGTGACCGTAAGAGTGGTGAATGGGTCGACACTGACCTCACAAATTACACACCAGACTATCCCGTTTACATTATCCATGTCTCCATCCCATCAGGAGATCATTCCCCTTGTCATTCCTGAGGGAATAGACAAGATTCTGCTAGGAATACCTTGGTTGCTTTACCACTCTCCACATATAGAGTAGTCCTCTGGGAGAATTCTGGAATGGAGTAAATCTTGTGAAGGCAGATGTCTGAGGGAGTGCGTTCAGGTTGCCACAACAGAGGTACCCGCAGATCGTACCTCTCTCCCCAAACACTATTGGTCTTGTGCGGACATATTCTCCAAGAGAGCTGCAGAGACTCTTCTGCCTCACCACCCTATGAGTGTCCTATTGATCTCTTGCCTGGGTCAGAGCCTCCCCGGGGACGAGTCTATTCCCTGTCTCTCCCAGAGATGGAGGCAATGTCAATATACATCCTGGAAAATCTGGCAAGAGGATTCATTAGGAAGTCAGTGTCACCTGCGGGGGCGGGGTTTTTCTTTGTGCAAAAGAAGAATGGAGAATTGCGTCCACGTATTGACTACCGGGGTCTTAAGGCCATCACCATTAAGAATAAGTACCCTCTGCCTTTGATATCTGAGCTCTTCGATAGACTACAAGGGGCGAGGGTATTTACTAAGTTAGATCTGCGAGGTGCTTACAACCTGATTCGCATCTGTGAGGGGGACTTATGGAAGACGGCTTTTAATACCAGGGATGGGCACTATGAGTATCTGGTGATGCCCTTTGGGCTCTAATGCCCCAGCCGTCTTCCAAGACTTTGTGCATGACATCTTTTCCGGGATATGCTCTCCATCTCGGTGGTAGTCTATTTGGATGATATTCTCATCTACTCTCCAGATATAGATTCCCACCTGTGATGCAGTGACCCCTGTAACAGGTAGGGGGCGCTGCATGGTCTCTCCAGTATACGCACGGAGGCGTATTGAGGCTGTCAGAGTGCATGGCAGTTGCATGCATGGATGTGATGATGTGACAAAGTCCAGCATTGTGGTGAATGGCAGATATGTGTGTCGCAGAGGAGGAGACTCTGCGCTGCCAGCCTGAAGCAATATGGTGTTCTGGGACCTGTAGTCCTACAAGTATAGTGTTGTATAATAGTCATGGGAGGTTGGCAGGGCTAGTTATGTGAGATGGGTGGGACAAACTAGCCACACACCCACACTCCCACCCAGGGGAGTCGTTAAAGATATATAATGTGACCAGGGTGGGGGTCACATGGGTTGTCTGTGAGTTTCCTGTTTGAAGCCTGTGTTGGAAGACCTGGGAGGAGGCTTCCTGAAGAGCACAAGGTGGGGCTTCAGATCTGGTGGCCTGGGGTGTTGGACTACTGTCCTGAATAGCACCCGGACAGGTCACATGCCTGGGGTGTTGGACAGAGTCCTGAATAGCACCTGGATAGGCCACACGCTTGTGTGTTGGGAGGTCCTGGGAGTAGGACCGGATCCATGAAAAGTGCACAGTGAAACTGTTGGGGAAGCTACCGTCCTTCGGTGGGTCTGGACTGACTAAGATATGCCGCACAGGCAAGTTGGTGATTCCCGTGAGGCAGCTTTCCCAGAGGACTGACAAGGAGTCAGCTGGTGGAGCAGGAACTCCTGTAAGGTACCATAGACTGCTGGTGCTTGTGTTGATTTATGAACTGTGTGGTAACCCACAGCAACTGGTCAGGAGAGGACCAGCGTGTTTAGTTGCTGCAACCGTAATGTCATATGTTGGTGCCTGTTGTGCTCCATGGATACTAATCAACTGTATGGTGTGCGGTCACTCGCGATAACTGGACACAAAGGTTCAGCGTGATTAGTAACCGCGTTTTCAAAGCCGTATACTGTTAATGTGAAGATTGATGCAAAGACAGCTTGCTTTTGTTCATATTTCTGTGGTTTATGGTGCCATAATAAACCATGGGGACTGTTTTGTGTGAAAAACGTCCCCCAATACACTCAGTAAGAGCAATCTTACACACCGGAGAGATGTTTGCAGAGTCTTTGACCTCCTACGGGCAAACTCCCTCTATGCCAAGTTGGAGAAGTGTCTGTGTCATAAGATTATTCTGTTATTCTATGTAGACCAGTGTTGAGGATCAGAGTGAAGACAAAAACACGGTATATTAAGACCCAATAGAGTATATTTGTAGGAAAACAGGCTTCAGTTAACAGGTGCAAAGCAAACAGAGGTTCTAAGAATCAAGCAGCAGACATATGCAGATTCAGGAATATGAGGGTGTTGTCAGTACAGACCGATTTTGAGAGTGCAAGCCCGGGAATGCAGGATCCAGAGGTCCAGAGCCCGTACTGGGCTCTTAGTGGAGAGCAGGCCGCAGCGGAGGTGGGTGCAGAGCAGATCCAGAGAAGTAAAGTCTTTCAAATGGGAGGCAATCCTTTAGCAAACGGGATATCACGATGAACAGAAGAGACAGGCAAGATACAAGTCCTTCTAGCTTGGCAGCAGGTGAAGTACGAGATACACAAGCAAGGTATAGTGTGCAGAGTCCCTTCATACTGTATATGCAGCAGAAAGGAAACAAGGAATATCAGACCGGAAACAAGATGGTCCCCATGAAGCTACTAACTCCATCTTAGATAAGGGCAAGATCCGGCAGACTAAGGGAGAGACCAGGCAAAATAGGTACACAATTCAGATCCTTACATCCTTACATCACTCTCCTCTTAAAAGATGTCCTCTGGATGATCTCAGAGCTGGTTTATTGGGGTATCTGCTGTGGAACTATTGGTTCAGGAGCGTGGACATTCTCCTGAGGTTCCCAGGAATTCTACTCGGACGAGTACCCTTGCCATTTCACCAAATACTGAAGTCGTCTCCTATGGATCCGAGAATCAGTGATCTTCTTCATGATGAATTCTTCTTGCCTGTCAATGAGAACTGGATCAGGGGGAACGGATGTGCGTCCGGGAAAGGGATTCAATACTATTGGTTTAAGCAGGGGCACATGAAAAACAGGATGTAGTTTCAAAGAATTAGGCAACTTGAGTCGGCAGGCTACGGAACTTACTATGCTGCTGATTTTGTACGGGCCAATATATTTTTGCCCCAGTTTCGATGTTGGAACCCTGAGCTTCAAGTTTTTTGTTGAAAGCCAAACCATGTCTCCTATCTTGTATGTTGGTGTTGGTTTGCGGAACCTGTCTGCTGCCTTCTTGTATCTCTCCTGAGCTGTGGCCAGCGTTTGTTTCAGAGCCTCCAAATTCTGTTGAAGAGACGTAATGTGGTCGGCTACTGCGGGCACGGACAACGGGAGTCGAGGGAGAATACTGGGATGATATCCTTTGTTAGCAAAGAATGGAGACTGTTTGGTGGACGCACTCTGTGAATTATTATACATGAATTCAGCCAGTGGGAGTAAATTCACCCAATCATCTTGTAAGTGGCACACGTAGCAACGCAAGTACTGCTCCAAGGTCTGATTGGTCCGTTCAGTTTGGCCGTTAGACTGTGGATGGAAAGCAGATGACAAATTTACCTTGATGTCCAGAGCAGCAGAGAAGCTTCGCCAAAATCTTGAGGTAAATGGACCCCTCGATCCGACATTACTTCATCCGGAACTCCGTGTAGCCGAAAAACATTCTGTACAATAAGATCTGCTGTCTGTTTGGCTGTCGGTAAACCGGTACAGGGGATGAAATGAGCAGCCTTGGTTAACCGGTCGACCACTGCTAAAATCATGTTCTTTCTTTTCAAAGTAGGCAACTCTACGATAAAGTCCATTGAGATAGACCCCCAAGGACGAGATGGGATAGGGAGAGGTTGCAACAGTCCAGTATGTGAGGAGCGGGGAATTTTTGATCTGGCACATACCTCACATGACAAAACGTAATGTTGAACATCTTTCCGGTAGGTCGGCCACCAAAAGAAGTGAGATATGAAATCCTGAGTTTTCTGGACTTCTCTATGGCTAGCGATTTTAGAGTCATGCATTAATTTTTGTACACTTAATCTCACCGTTTCCGGAATATACAGACGTTGTCCCTGGAACCAAAGTCTGTTTTTCAAGGTTAGATTTACCTGACTGGGTGGTTTGATCAGAAGTGGATCTGCAGCGTAAGCTTCCTTAATGTCCGCTAATAAATCTTAATTGTGTAACACACGTATGAAGTTATTTTCAGATAGTATGGTCAGCGGGGGCGAGGCTAGAGTTACGTCATCTGAATGAGTCCTAGACAGTGCATCGGCCATCCTGTTGCGAGAGCCTGGCCTATAAGAAATAATGAAATCAAACTGGTTAAGGAATAGATTCCACTGAGCCTGCCTTGGTTTTAGACATCTCGCCGACCTCATGAATTCAAGGTTTTGGTGGTCCTTGAGTATGACAATCTGTTGGGACTCCCCCTGGAGCAGATGCCTCCATTCTTTAAATGCAGTTATAATGGCCAACCGCTCTTTATTCCCAACATCATAATTCCTCTCTGTGGGTGACAACATTAGGGAAAGAAAAGCACAAGGATGTAGAAGGGCTTTCTCACCTGTTCTTTGCGAGAGTATGGCCCCTATAGCACAGTCCAAGGTGTGCACTTCCACTATGAAGGCCCGGTCCGGATCTGGGTGTATGAGGATGGGAGCCGACGTAAATTTAGACTTCAATCTGGAAAATGCTGTCTGTGCTTGTGGTGACCAAATAAATGGCGTCTTCTTCCGAGTCAGTTGAGTAATGGGTGCGACGATCTCCGAAAAATTTTAATGAACCGTCTGTAAAAATTGGCGAATCCAATAAATCGTTGAACCTCCTTTACTGTCTTGGGAATTGGCCACTTCTGAATGGCTTGCATCTTGCTTGCATCCATGCTGAGACCCTGGGGAGAAATAACATAACCCAAGAATTGGATTTCCATTTTGTGGAACTCGAAATTTCTCCAGCTTGATGTATAAGAGATTCTGTCGTAGACGATCCAAAACCGTTCTCACGTGCCGCTGATGGTCCTCAATGTTGCTAGAAAAAATTAAGATGTCATCCAAATAAATCACAACGAATATATCGAGTACATCTCTGAAAATATCGTTTGCCAAGTGTTGAAATGTAGCCGGTGCATTACGAAGACCGAAGGAAATAACGAGGTACTCAAAGTGTCCATAACGTGACCGGAAGGCTGTTTTCCACTTGTCACCAGGGCGGACCCGTACTAAATTGTATGCTCCACGAAGATCTAACTTTGTGAAGATCTTAGGGTGTCGTACCCTCTCAATAGTTCGGGAATTAGTGGGAACGGATAGGAGTTTCTAACTGTAATTTTGTTGAGCTCTCGGCAATCGATACACGGTCGTAGTGAGCCATCTTTCTTTTTGACAAAGAAGATTGGAGCACCTGCTGGGGAAGAAGATGGTCGTATAAATCCCTTAGCTAGGTTTTCGTCGATATACTCCTTGGGGGCTTTCAATTCTATCCTGGACAAAGGATAAATATTCCCAAACGGAATCGCAGCACCAGGTAGTAGTTCCACTGGACAGTCGTACAGCCGATGTGGTGGCAATTTGTCCGCGTTTTTCTTGTCACATACATCTACAAAATCTTGATATTCTATTGGTAGTTTTAAATCAACTGTGACTGCTGACCCGACTGAAGCTACTTCTCCACTTAGGATTTTGCAGTTGTAGCCACGGTAATCCTATGATTATGGGGAAGTGAGGGGAAGAAATCAACAAAAACGACAGTCTCTCTGAATGATCCACCCCCATACGGACTTTCAACAGTGTTGCTTCAAGATCTACCGGCCAAGATACCAACGGGGACCCATCCACAGTCTCCATTAACACCGGTGAAATTCTCTTCTGTGAATGTATACCGTGTTTTTTAGCAAATGTAATGTCCATGAAATTGCCGCTGGCTCCAGAGTCAATCATAGCGGAACTAGTAATCCAACTGGATTGAACCCATATCTTGATGAGGATATAACAGTGTGAATCCTTCCTTGACCCGCTTGAGGCTGAAGTAGTAGAACTTACTGAAAACACAACTGCATTCACAGGTGACGATGCTTCTGAAGTACAGTCGGAGAAGTTATGATTTCCTTCGAACATTTCTTTCCTGCGGAAAATTGAATGAGAAATTACTGAAAATACATCTGTAAAGTCACATTCAATTACCGCAGCCATGGTATTGCGATTTTTTTCCGGGACAAGCTGATATATAGTGACCCGATTTTCCACAGTAAAAGCATACATTTCATCTGAAACGATGTTCCTTGCGTGCGTTGAGGGAACCTCTCCGAATTGCATCAACCTGCATAGGTTCTGACTCTGCCTGTGGCAAAGACTTGTTCTGAGCTTCCCTGGAGGCAGACAGGAAGGGTATAGGGTTGTTATGGTTTGCATCTGCCCACTTCTCTTGCCGGCATTCTGTGAGACGAATATCTATACGAATACAATGATTTATGGAGTCTGCCAGGTTAGTAGGTGATTCGCCAGAGCCAGTTCATCCTTAATTGTAGCAGATAAACCCCTCCTGAACACTGCATATTTTGCCGAGTCGCACCATGTAGTATCCAGCACCCAATTCCATTGCATATTCTACGACAAGATATTTTCCTTGACGGAGCGTCAGTAGTGCGGTTTCTGCCGTGACATTTCGGTTGGGATCATCGAACATCTGACACATTGCGGCAACAAAGTAATTTAAAGAATTTAAACATGCATCATTGGTTTCAATCAAGGGGTTTGCCCATGCTAGAGCTTGTTAACAGCATTATCATGGTTAACACCTTGTCCCGTTCAGTTGGAAACTGGGTGCACATGCTGTAAAGTATAGTTGGCACTGATTTAAGAACCCACAAAATTTTTCTCTTTCACCACCAAACCTTAATGGCGGGAGCTTGGGAAATGCCGGACCCAGAGCTGGTGTTGAAGCTAGGGCCAGAATCGGAAATGGAACCGGGGCTGAAGCTGCGGCAGTAGTCTCTATATGTGAGAGGGGCGAGTAGCTATGGCCTGAATGGATGTATGGGCCACATTGGCATTATGGTTATTTTCAGTCTCCAATGCCCCCAACTTTTTTTTTATCGCCTGAAACTCCCCATGAAGTCCTGTGACGAATGAGCATAGCTTTTTCATACGCACCTCCATAGAATCTGACCCAGTGATCTCCATTTTTTGAGGCTTGTGCATACTGTCATAAGATTATTCTGATATTTTATGGAGACCGGTGACGTGGATCAGAGTGAAGACAAAAACATGGTATATCAAGACTCAATAGAGTATATTTGTAGGAAAGCAGGCTTCAGTTAACAGGTGCAAAGCAAACAGAGGTTCTAAGAATCAAGCAGAAGACATATGCAAACCAGGGATTCAAGCTTCAGGAGGCTAATTTGCATATTCCAGGTGCCTTCTGGGAGAAGCGAAGTCTCCCTAAGCTAGAAGATCGTTGGGTACAGCCGGGACCAGCTGCTTCGAAAGCATCACCAAACCGCGCGCCTTACGGCGTGCGAATTTTTGCCTGTAGGACATTATTGCAAGAGAGCTTGGCTGAGTAGATTACACAAGAAGGAAAACACACAGCAAGTCAGCAGGATCTAGGAGCAACATGGCAGATGTGACAACCTACATGGTGAGCTGCAGCATGTGCTACATGTTCACAGATCGACCAGAAGAAGAATCCAATTTCACCTGTCAGAAGTGTAGACTAGTGGCCCTTTTAGAAGAAAAGGTGCGGGGTCTGGAAGAAAGAATAGCAACTTTGAAACTCATCAAAGAGAATGAAGACTTTCTAGACAGAACAGAAGCATCTCTACTGGTCAAAGAAGGTGCAAAAAGTGTCAGAGAACCTCCAAAAGCAGATGAGTGGAAGCATGTGACCAAAAGAAGCAAGAAGACCATGGAGAAATCACCAACCACACAACTGAAGAACCGATATCAAATCTTTGTAGAGGATGAAGATGGCACACCTAAGAATGAAGCAATACCAGCAAGCAAAAAAGAAAAGGGCACACAGCAACAAGTGACAGCAAAAAGTACAGCCAAGAAGCAACGAAGAGTGGTGGTGGTGGGAGACTCACTACTGAGAGGCACCGAAGCAGCCATCTGCAGACCGGACATAACTGCAAGAGAAGTATGCTGCCTTCCAGGTGCGATGATCAAGGATGTGACCGATAGGATACCAAAGCTCTTCAGCTCCAAGGACGTCCACCCATTTCTTCTGATACATGTTGGCACCAATGACACGGCAAGGAAGGACCTACCGACAATCTGCAAGGACTTTGAAGAGTTGGGGAAGAAAGTAAAGGAACTGGATGCACAGGTAGTTTTTTCTTCTATCCTTCCAGTAGACGGGCATGGCACCAGGAGATGGAACAGGATCCTTGATGCAAACAACTGGCTAAGACGATGGTGCAGACAACAAGGATTTGGATTCCTGGACCACGGTGTGAATTACTGGTATGATGGACTCCTCGCCAGAGACGGACTACACCTCAACAAACCTGGGAAACACACATTCGCCAGAAGACTCGCTACACTCATCAGGAGGGTGTTAAACTAGAAGAAGAGGGGACGGGAAGAAAAACATTAGACTCGAACAAAGACGACCCAGGAAAACATACTCAGAAGGGAGGTAAGAACATTTCTAAAACAATCCACAGTGAGGAGATTGGAACAAAACAAAATCCTCTAAACTGCATGCTCGCAAACGCCAGAAGCCTGACAAACAAGATGGAAGAACTAGAAGCAGAAATATCTACAGGTAACTTTGACATAGTGGGAATAACCGAGACATGGTTAGATGAAAGCTATGACTGGGCAGTTAACTTACAGGGTTACAGTCTGTTTAGAAAGGATTGTAAAAATCGGAGAGGAGGAGGGGTTTGTCTCTATGTAAAGTCTTGTCTAAAGTCCACTTTAAGGGAGGATATTAGCGAAGGGAATGAGGATGTCGAGTCCATATGGGTTGAAATTCATGGAGGGAAAAATGGTAACAAAATTCTCATTGGGGTCTGTTACAAACCCCCAAATATAACAGAAAGCATGGAAAGTCTACTTCTAAAGCAGATAGATGAAGCTGCAACCCATAATGAGGTCCTGGTTATGGGGGACTTTAACTACCCAGATATTAACTGGGAAACAGAAACCTGTGAAACCCATAAAGGCAACAGGTTTCTGCTAATAACCAAGAAAAATTATCTTTCACAATTGGTGCAGAATCCAACCAGAGGAGCAGCACTTTTAGACCTAATACTATCTAATAGACCTGACAGAATAACAAATCTGCAGGTGGTTGGGCATTTAGGAAATAGCGACCACAATATTGTGCAGTTTCACCTGTCTTCACTAGGGGGACTTGTCAGGGAGTCACAAAAACATTGAACTTTAGGAAGGCAAAGTTTGAACAGCTTAGAGATGCCCTTAATCTGGTAGACTGGGACAATATCCTCAGAAATGAGAATACAGATAATAAATGGGAAATGTTTAAGAACATCCTAAATAGGCAGTGTAAGCGGTTTATACCTTGTGGGAATAAAAGGACTAGAAATAGGAAAAACCCAATGTGGCTAAACAAAGAAGTAAGACAGGCAATTAACAGTAAAAAGAAAGCATTTGCACTACTAAAGCAGGATGGCACCATTGAAGCTCTGAAAAACTATAGGGAGAAAAATACTTTATCTAAAAAACTAATTAAAGCTGCCAAAAAGGAAACAGAGAAGCACATTGCTAAGGAGAGTAAAACTAATCCCAAACTGTTCTTCAACTATATCAATAGTAAAAGAATAAAAACTGAAAATGTAGGCCCCTTAAAAAATAGTGAGGAAAGAATGGTTGTAGATGACGAGGAAAAAGCTAACATATTAAACACCTTCTTCTCCACGGTATTCACGGTGGAAAATGAAATGCTAGGTGAAATCCCAAGAAACAATGAAAACCCTATATTAAGGGTCACCAATCTAACCCAAGAAGAGGTGCGAAACCGGCTAAATAAGATTAAAATAGATAAATCTCCGGGTCCGGATGGCATACACCCACGAGTACTAAGAGAACTAAGTAATGTAATAGATAAACCATTATTTCTTATTTTTAGTGACTCTATAGCGACAGGGTCTGTTCCGCAGGACTGGCGCATAGCAAATGTGGTGCCAATATTCAAAAAGGGCTCTAAAAGTGAACCTGGAAATTATAGGCCAGTAAGTCTAACCTCTATTGTTGGTAAAATATTTGAAGGGTTTCTGAGGGATGTTATTCTGGATTATCTCAATGAGAATAACTGTTTAACTCCATATCAGCATGGGTTTATGAGAAATCGCTCCTGTCAAACCAATCTAATCAGTTTTTATGAAGAGGTAAGCTATAGACTGGACCACGGTGAGTCATTGGACGTGGCATATCTCGATTTTTCCAAAGCGTTTGATACCGTGCCGCACAAGAGGTTGGTACACAAAATGAGAATGCTTGGTCTGGGGGAAAATGTGTGTAAATGGGTTAGTAACTGGCTTAGTGATAGAAAGCAGAGGGTGGTTATAAATGGTATAGTCTCTAACTGGGTCGCTGTGACCAGTGGGGTACCGCAGGGGTCAGTATTGGGACCTGTTCTCTTCAACATATTCATTAATGATCTGGTAGAAGGTTTACACAGTAAAATATCGATATTTGCAGATGAAACAAAACTATGTAAAGCAGTTAATACAAGAGAAGATAGTATTCTGCTACAGATGGATCTGGATAAGTTGGAAACTTGGGCTGAAAGGTGGCAGATGAGGTTTAACAATGATAAATGTAAGGTTATACACATGGGAAGAGGGAATCAATATCACCATTACACACTGAACGGGAAACCACTGGGTAAATCTGACAGGGAGAAGGACTTGGGGATCCTAGTTAATGATAAACTTACCTGGAGCAGCCAGTGCCAGGCAGCAGCTGCCAAGGCAAACAGGATCATGGGGTGCATTAAAAGAGGTCTGGATACACATGATGAGAGCATTATACTGCCTCTGTACAAATCCCTAGTTAGACCGCACATGGAGTACTGTGTCCAGTTTTGGGCACCGGTGCTCAGGAAGGATATAATGGAACTAGAGAGAGTACAAAGGAGGGCAACAAAATTAATAAAGGGGATGGGAGAACTACAATACCCAGATAGATTAGCGAAATTAGGATTATTTAGTCTAGAAAAAAGACGACTGAGGGGCGATCTAATAACCATGTATAAGTATATAAGGGGACAATACAAATATCTCGCTGAGGATCTGTTTATACCAAGGAAGGTGACGGGCACAAGGGGGCATTCTTTGCGTCTGGAGGAGAGAAGGTTTTTCCACCAACATAGAAGAGGATTCTTTACTGTTAGGGCAGTGAGAATCTGGAATTGCTTGCCTGAGGAGGTGGTGATGGCGAACTCAGTCGAGGGGTTCAAGAGAGGCCTGGATGTCTTCCTGGAGCAGAACAATATTGTATCATACAATTATTAGGTTCTGTAGAAGGACGTAGATCTGGGTATTTATTATGATGGAATATAGGCTGAACTGGATGGACAAATGTCTTTTTTCGGCCTTACTAACTATGTTACTATGTTACTATGAATATAAGGGTGTTGTCAGTACAGACGATGCTGAGAGTTCAAGTCTGGGAATGCAGGATCCAGAGGTCCAGAGCCCGGACTGGGCTTCTAGCGGAGAGCAGGCCGCAGCGGAGGTGGATGCAGAGCAGATCAGGAGAAGTAAAATCTTTCAGATGGGAGGCAGACCAGTAGCAAACGGGGTATCCCGATGAACAGAAGAGACAGGCAAGATACAAATCCTTCTAGCTTGGCAGCAGGTGAAGTAAGAGATACACAAGCAAGGTATAGTGTGCAGAGTCCCTTCATATATGCAGCAGACAGGAAACAAGGAATATCAGACCGGAAACAAGATGGCCCCCGTGAAGCCACTAACTCCATCTTAGATAAGGGCAAGATCTGGCAGACTAAGGGCAAGACCAGGCAAAACAGATACACAATTCAGATCCTTACAGTCTGTTTGAGCAGGAGTCCTTGCCTTTTCTGGGCTATATTATCTCAGCCTGGCAGGAACCTCATTCTCTCAAAGCGGTGCAGTGCTTTATGGGGTTCATTTATTATTATCGCCAGTTCATTCCTCACTTCTCCACTTTGGTAGCTCCCTTGGTAGCCCTTACTAAGAAGGGTGCAAAACCCAAATTGTGGTCGGAGGAGGTCTCCAAGGCTTTCTTATCTGTTAAGTCCCATTTTGCTAGCGTTACCATTCTGCATCAGCCCGATGTAGATAAGCCTTTCATTATTGAGGTGGATGCCTCATCCGTAGGTGCTGGAGCGGTCCTCTTCCAAAACGACACTCAAGGTCGGAAGCATCCTTGCTTCTTCTACTCCAAGACCTTCACTCCGGCGGAGAGGAATTATTCCATCGGGGACAGGGAGTTGCTAGCAATTAAGTTGGCCTTTACAGGGTAGGAGGCACCTCCTGGAGATAGCTCGCTTTCCCTTCCAAGTTTACACTGACCACAAGAATTTGGTGTATTTGCAAACAGCCCAGAGGCTAAATTCTTGCCAGGCTAGATGGTCCCTGTTCTCCTCCCGGTTCCACTTCACCCTTCATTTCTTATCCGGGGAGAAGAACATTCGCACCGACGCTCTCTCCAGCTCCTTGGTGTCATCAGAGGAGGAGGAACCTCGGCTAATTGTCTCCTCTGGGAGTCTGAGAACTGTGGCTCCGGTGACGCTAGAGTCTGTGCCCCGGTCAAAACTTTTGTGCCATCTAATTTGTGACCAGAGGTTCTCTCTTGGGCTCACTCGTTCAGAGTGGGTGGACATTTCAGGATCAAGAGGACATCAGAGCTGCTGGCAAGGACGTTCTGGTGGCCGCATATGGTCCTTGACGTCTAAGACTAAATTCGGGCGTGCGTCTCCGGTGCCAAGAATAGGTCTTCTCGACAACAGCCTGCTGGGCTACTTTACCCCCTACCGGTGGCTCTGGGAGATGGTCAGGATGGACTTTGTGGTTGGCTTACCCAAGTCCCATAGCTGCACCGTTATTTGGGTAGTTACCGATCCTTTCTCTAAAATGGTGCATTTGGTGCCTCTCCCACGGTTACCATCTGCATGGGCCTTGGCAGCGTTGTTTGTCAAACATGTCTTCCGCTTACATGATATTCCTGATAAGATTGTCAGTGACCGGGGTCCCCAGTTTGCATCTCGGTTCTGGAGAGAGCTTTGTCACCTACTTAGTATTGAGCTGAATCTCTCTTCAGGGTACCATCCTGAGACAAATGGGTTGGTAGAGAGGGCCAACTAGACCCTGGTCACATACCTACGACATTTTGTCTCAGTTGGGCATCCCTACTACCGTGGGCGGAGTTTGCCTTGAACAACGCCGTAGCCGACTCTACTGGGCAGACCCCATTCCTCCTTAATTACGGCCTGCATCTGTGGGTTCCTGTGCCCATGCCCATGTCTTCCGCCGACTCTAGGGTGGCAAACTGAACAGTGGAAGCATGGGACATCTGGGACCACACACAGGAAGCCAACCAGGCCTCCAAGGAGAGAATGAGGGTCTCTGCCGATGCACATCGGTGCCCCGCTCCGACCTTTGCACCTGGCGACTTAGTGTGGCTCTCCGCCCACAATATCAGGATTCGAGTAGAGTCTACTAAGTTTGTGCCTCGCTAGTTAGGTCCCTTCAAGGTTCTGGAACAGGTTAATCCTGTGGTCTGCCGTCTGGCTCTTCCTCCACTCCTGGGTATCACTGACACCTTTCATGTGTCCCTCTTAAAGCCTGTTTACATGTCCCGGTTTTCTGAGTTATCTGCCAGGACATCGGGTTCATCCACGGACGAGTACGAGGTGATTTCTATCTTGGGGTGCAAGGTGGTACGTGGCAAAAAGTACTATCTGGTGGATTGGAAGGGTCACAGCGCAGAGGACAGAACCTGGGAACCTGTGGAGCACATTCGGGCTCCGCTGCTCATTGCAACCTTTTAACGTAGCGAGGCCCAAGGAGGGGGGACCTAGGAGGGGGGTAATGTTAGGTGTCGAGTTCCTGCCGCTGCACAGGGGGAATCTCTTCCCTCCCTTTTCTTCCTCTCTTCTTACCTAACACTTTGCCAAAGTATTGGAGGTTTGTTGAAGACACAAAAGAGAATGGTAAAACCAAAAACACTCAGTTTGAAAAAATGTTTGCAGTAATCCGCAAGTGCTAGTAAAAGATGTAAATAACAGGGTATTTGGTTGATACGTTTTTTGCAAAAAATGTATACTAAGCTGCTCTACCAATCTTCACGGTATACCCATATCAGAGCAGTCCTAACTAATGTATGCAATCCCTATCTGATGTATTTAAAAACCTGATCATCTGTATATTACCTGTGTGAACAGGGTTCAGAGAGGAAAAATCCATGTGTGCATACAGGGCAGAACAGCTTTTGTGCAGCTAGCCCAAGAGGAGTGGTGGAACTCCCCAGTCTTGTAGACACAAGAGAACAATCATGGAAACAGGAACACATGGGCTACTTGCACAGTGAACAAGTCTGTAAGAACATGTTCACACACCACCAAGAAACCTGAAGACACAAAAGAGAATGGTAAAACCAAAAACACTCAGTTTGAAAAAATGTTTGCAGTAATCCGCAAGTGCTAGTAAAAGATGTAAATAACAGGGTATTTGGTTGATACGTTTTTTGCAAAAAATGTATACTAAGCTGCTCTACCAATCTTCACGGTATACCCATATCAGAGCAGTCCTAACTAATGTATGCAATCCCTATCTGATGTATTTAAAAACCTGATCATCTGTATATTACCTAAAACGTATCAACCAAATACCCTGTTATTTACATCTTTTACTAGCACTTGCGGATTACTGCAAACATTTTTTCAAACTGAGTGTTTTTGGTTTTACCATTCTCTTTTGTGTCTTCAGGTTTCTTGGTGGTGTGTGAACATGTTCTTACAGACTTGTTCACTGTGCAAGTAGCCCATGTGTTCCTGTTTCCATGATTGTTCTCTTGTGTCTACAAGACTGGGGAGTTCCACCACTCCTCTTGGGCTAGCTGCACAAAAGCTGTTCTGCCCTGTATGCACACATGGATTTTTCCTCTCTGAACCCTGTTCACACAGGTAATATACAGATGATCAGGTTTTTAAATACATCAGATAGGGATTGCATACATTAGTTAGGACTGCTCTGATATGGGTATACCGTGAAGATTGGTAGAGCAGCTTAGTATACATTTTTTGCAAAAAACGTATCAACCAAATACCCTGTTATTTACATCTTTTACTAGCACTTGCGGATTACTGCAAACATTTTTTCAAACTGAGTGTTTTTGGTTTTACCATTCTCTTTTGTGTCTTCAGGTTTCTTGGTGGTGTGTGAACATGTTCTTACAGACTTGTTCACTGTGCAAGTAGCCCATGTGTTCCTGTTTCCATGATTGTTCTCTTGTGTCTACAAGACTGGGGAGTTCCACCACTCCTCTTGGGCTAGCTGCACAAAAGCTGTTCTGCCCTGTATGCACACATGGATTTTTCCTCTCTGAACCCTGTTCACACAGGTAATATACAGATGATCAGGTTTTTAAATACATCAGATAGGGATTGCATACATTAGTTAGGACTGCTCTGATATGGGTATACCGTGAAGATTGGTAGAGCAGCTTAGTATACATTTTTTGCAAAAAACGTATCAACCAAATACCCTGTTATTTACATCTTTTACTAGCACTTGCGGATTACTGCAAACATTTTTTCAAACTGAGTGTTTTTGGTTTTACCATTCTCTTTTGTGTCTTCAGGTTTCTTGGTGGTGTGTGAACATGTTCTTACAGACTTGTTCACTGTGCAAGTAGCCCATGTGTTCCTGTTTATTGGAAGTTTGTGTTGTATGTGATAATAATGTGAATAAATGACTGCCCAAAGGCAAATCTGAATATAAAAAAGGGTAAGTATATATATATGTTAGGTGTTGAGTTCGTGCCGCTGCACAGGGGAAATCTCGAACCATATCCACTGTGGTCTCCTATTCTCCTCCAGCCGCAGTGGAACCTGCTCAGCAGAGATGTCGATCCCAGCATCTGGCTCAAGCTGATACTATGCGCTTGGGTACTGCTACCTTTCCAGGCTCTGCCTTTGTTGCCAGCACTGTTCAGCAGCAAGCAGGCATTTCAGGGACTAATTCCTGCTTTTCTCACACTGAGCATGCCCACGGGACGACCTCCCATTGGAGGTTGGGGTCACATGCTAAGGTCCTGTGGCGGCTCCAATTGGACCACCAGGAAGGTCCCGGAGCGCTACTGCACTAAAAGGTTCGCATGGCTAGTGTAAACTTATTATCTTTGTTTGTGGATGAATGCCTGTCGATGGATGAAAGCTCCGAATCATTCCCATCCCTAGTGTTGCTGCCTGCTCGCGAATGATGTAGCTACCTAGTGCCCGACAGTGCTATCCTGCACAATTGCACAAGTTGCTAATTCAGTCAGCAGCGACCACCAGTGCGGCTTTCCTTGCCCAAGTTAGGGTGGTTAGTGGCGTCTGCCAGAGTGGCGCTGCATACACTCCTGTGCGGGAAATATTTACTTTAGCTTCCCTGGCACTGCAGTAGCGGTGTCGAGTGCAAGAGATCTAGAGGGACTCTTACCCTGAGTCTTGGGGCAGAGTTCTGTGTTGCCTTGCTTGCGCTCTCTGTGCGGTATCGCAGCCCTGTGATGCAACAGGGTTCGCTTCCTTCATACCAGGTGAAGCTAACCCATTTGTGAACTCACATTATACCGCCATATATTCCATCATTACCAAGCAGCATGCATGGTGGACCTCGGACTGCGAACGCACCTTATATCATCTCCAATTATTATTTGGTGCGTTCCGCCAGTCCTAACAATGGAAGCCTCTAAAGCACTTTGCAGTCCACAGATAGATGAGGTGTGTCACCGAACTAACATACTGGAATATGTTTGTTTGTTTTTTACCAAAATAGTGTATAGACCTAGGGTATTAGGTGTTCCAAAAATTGGAATGTATGCATGAAAAACAATTAATTTTACACCACACATAGAACGAGCATCGGATGGAGATAAACTGTTTCAATATGTGGCCTGTATTTTTGAAAATTTTTGAAACCACACAATACTGCATAAACCAAGGGTAGCAGACCAAAAACTGAAATGTATTCCTGAAAAGCAAGGATTTGGAGACCATAAAATGACTAAGATAACAGACTTTCAATATGTGGCCTGCATTTTGTAAAATATTTTGAACCATAAAAAACTGTATACACCAAGGATAGCAGATCAAAAACTGGACTGTATTCCTGAAAAGCAAAGATTTGGAAACCACAGATAGACCAGGCGTCTGACTGAGATAACAGACTGTTTCAATATGTGGCCTGTGTTTTTTAAAAATTATTGAACCACAAAATACTGTATACATCTTTGGTAGCAGACTAAAAACTGTAATGTATGCCTGAAAAGCCAAGTTTTGCAGACCACAGATACACCAGATGTGTGACTGAGATAACAGACTGTTTCAATATGTGGCCTGCATTCTTTAAAATTTTAGAAACAACCAAATGCTGTATACACTAAAGGTAGCAGACCAAAAACTGTAATGTATGCCTGAATAGCCAAGATTTGCAGACCACAGATAGTCCAGATGTGTGGCTGTGATAACAGACTATTTCATTATGTTCCCTGTATTTTTAAAAAAAATTTGAACCACAAAATACTGTAAGCACAAAGCGTAGCGGACCAAAAACTGTAATGTATGCCTGAATAGCCAAGATTTGCAGACCACAGATAGTCCAGATGTGTGGCTGAGATAACAGACTATTTCATTATGTTCCCTGTATTTTTTTTAAAAATTTGAACCACAAAATACTGTAAACATAAAGGGTAGCAGACCAAAAACTGGAATATATGCCTGAAAAGCCAAGATTTGCAGACCACAGATAGTCCAGACGTGTGACTGAGATAACAGACTGTTTCAATATGTGGCCTGTATTTTTTGCAATTTTGAAAGCAACAAAATACTGTATACACCATGGATAGCAGACCTAAAACTGGAATGTATGCCTGAAAAGCAAGGATTTGTAGACCACAGATAGACCAAGCGTCTGACTGAGATAACAGACTTTCAATATCTGGCCTGTATTTTCAAAAATTTTAAAAACAACAAAATACTGTATACACTAAGGGTAGCAGAGCAAAAACTGGAATGTATGCCTGAAAAGCAAAGATTTGGAGACCACAGATAGACCAGACGTGTGACTGAGATAACAGACTGTTTCAATATGTGGCCTCTATCTTTTACAATTTTAAAAACAACAAAATATTGTATACACCAAGGGTAGCAGACCTAAAACTGGAATGTATGGCTGAAAAGCAAAGATTTAGAGACCACATATAGACCAGGCGTCTGACCGAGAAAACAGGCTATTTCCATATGTGACCTGTATTTTGTTAAAATACCCGAGCTCCCGCCAAATAATCCCGGAAATACTCGATGCTCACCGAGTACACCGAGCACAGCGATACTCGGGCGAGTACCAAGTAATGGCGAGCACGTTCTCTCATCACTAGTGAGAACCAGTCCTAAAAAGTTTATAAAAGTTGAATATTCTAAAAAGTTTATCAAAAAGAACCGAAGGAGGCGCTGTAAAAAGTATATAAAAGCAATACCTAGACAATAATATTTTCTAAACAATATGTATTTTTACTTATTATTTGGTAAACCCCTTTAACACAATTACCAAAATATAACTTAGTTTTCATATATTGTTTCTAACGTGTTCTCTTTTTTTTATCTCTAATAAAATTAATCCATCATTTAGAATACACATTCATTTCACATTTGTCTGCCTGTCTAAGATAAACTATGATCTTTTTAATGAATATGTAGACAATAGTGATCAATATTAGTCTGTTGGGAGGAGAGGCTACTTCTTGAATTCCATTTATCAATGCCATTATATCTATTTTTTCCATTCTCAAATGTTGTGTTTTAGAGATTGGAATAAAGTTTGGAGCCTCCAGCCTGACATCTCATAGACTTAGTGACAAATGAAGACAACAAAAGAATAGATTAAGGGTCTCATACTAAAAAACATTTTTTATTTATTAATTTGGGGGTTTAGGGAAATCAGTATCTAAATCATCAGTATTCTCATTGTAGCATCGTTCATGTCTATCTAAAAGAAAATGCATTTAAAGGGTATATTGTCTTTTGTTGTGTGTCCATATATTGATTTAAATTTATGATTGTGTAAGGTTTCATATTTTCCATGAATCTATAATTTTAAGAGCTTAGATAAAAATTTTGAAAGAAACCACTTATTAAATATTTTAACTCTGCGTGGTAAATTGAAATTATGGACCTCTTTAAATTATTGTGCTAAGGTTCCATGAAACAAAAACAAGATATCATGTTTAGCTACCTCTAACTCCTATCCTACCCAGACAACTGAGTACACAATCTAGAAATTGTATGAGCAAATTGACAACTGGTGCTATTCTAATGGTATTTTCAGATGGATGTGAGTAATTACCTTTGCTGCTTCTCTATCTCTCATGGGTGCACCCAGCTGATATCTACTAACCCCAAAGAGGTTTTTCCCATAAAATGTTCCTAACATGCCAAACCAATTTTGTTATATATATCATCGTATTCCTTGTAAGAAACAATATGTTGGGAAAACAAAATAACCCCTTCTTAAGAAAATTAAATACACATATCATCAAGGACTTTGTAACAACACGGACTCTCGCACCACTGTGCACTGGTACAAGACAAGAACTGTAAAATCCTGCACATCAGCTTTATCAAACATATACCAAGCATGTTACCAAGCGTATGTAACAATTATATAGAAAAGAGATCAATTGGATCTACAAACTAAACATTCTCAAACCGTGTGATTTTACTGTCATTTACGATATTTTTATTTAATCAATGCTGTTTTTTTCTTTAAATGTATGTGTCTATTATCTCCCTTTTTTATATACTCATCTCATTAAGGGAATCCTTTATTATTATTATTATTTATTATTATTATAGCGCCATTTATTTTTACATAATAAAAACAAGTATAATAATCTTAAACAATATAGGTCACAACAGGTACAGGAGGAGAGAATACCCTGCCCGCGAGGGCTCACAATCTACAAGGGATGGGTGAGGATACAGTAGGCGAGGGTAGAGCTGGTCGTGCAGTGGTTTGGTAGATCGGTGGTTATTGCAGATTGTAGGCTTGTCGGAAGAGGTGGGTATTCAGGTTCTTTTTGAAGGTTTCGATGGTAGGCGAGAGTCTGATATGTTGTGGTAGAGAGTTCCAGAGTAGGGGTGATTCGCTAGAGAAATCTTGTATGCGATTGTGGGAAGAGTAGATAAGAGGGGAGTAGATAAGAAGATCTTGTGAGGATCGGAGGTTGCGTGCAGGAAAGTACCAGGAGACGCTATAGCTATTTAGGTAAATTAATTCATGGTAGTCATATATTAATGCATAATTTTTTTCTCAGAATTTTTATTTAATTTTTACTTCCACATATACTATTTATATATACGTACATACATTTTTAATAGTCTCTGATTTGTATTAAACATTTTACGCAATTATATTTTATTTTTATTTTATAATAAATTAATGTTCTGAGCGGAAAGTTGTCTGTCCCAATCTATTTTTACACTCAACTAGTGAATCATAGTAGGCTATTCACTTTAAATATTCAAATCCTCATGCCTCCCTTCATTCACTCAGGTTGTATGTTCTCTTTTGATTTGCTTTTACATATCTCCTCCTGTAGTCAGGAGGGTGTTTTCATTCACACGCGCTGACCTATCTCTCATGCTTTGACACAGCATAGAATGCAAAGCCCTTCTCACAGTTTTTTCCCATGCAACAACTCTTACTTAAGGATAGAGGCCACTACGAATCCACTTATCCACACATTCTACAGTTTCCAATGGTACCTTTCACACTATATGTACACAGATAATTTATTCCTCTACTTGTGGTGGTGGAATGGCTCACTCGCCTGCTCACAGAGGTAGACACAGGAACATTTCTACATAGTTTGAATCTTCTGCTGGTTTGTTAAAAAGTATGGCATAAGCCAGTGCAAAGTATATAAAAATAAATACGGCCATCCTGGAACAAAGGGAAAAAAAAGATAACATGGTCCATGTGGTTGCAGGTATTCACCCGCTCAGGTACAACAACAGAGTTCAACTCAGTTTTAGCATAAATAGAGCTCTTGCCTCCAGGCACACTGAATGACTAAGAAGGCTGACTATTTACCTCCAAAACCACACCTTGAGGTTGAGATATGGTGAACAGCCTTCAATCACTCTTCATTGTTCACAAGAAAATCTTGCCTTTAAAATAGCTGATTAACCCATCTCAGCACTTGGTGTGCTGGAGCATTTTGACTAGTTCATATCACTGAAGCTAACAACCTCATTGATACTTGTCTCCCATCCAGGCCTTTACCAGCAACTTTGTTACAATGTATATCTACTATATAATTTTCTAAGGGTCACTTCCGTCTGTCTGTCTTTCTGTCTGTTTGTCATGGATATTCATTGGTCACTGCCTCTGTCTGTCATGGAAATCCAACGCCCATGACCATTGCCATGACCAATAAGCTACGGGCACAGTCCGGCGGCAACATGGCCGCTCCTTCCTCCCCTCAGTCAGTGCCCGCTCCATATTCCCCTCCAGTCAGCGCTCACACAGGGTTAATGGCAGCGCTATCGGGCCGCGGTGTAACGCTCTCCGTTTACGCTGCTATTAACCCTGTGTGACCAACTTTTTTCTATTCATGCTTCCTATGCAGCATCAATAGTAAAAAGATCTAAACTTAAAAATAATATAAAAAATCGTTATATACTCACCGTCCGTCGGCCCCTCGAATCCACAACAGGCCTTTCCCGCTCCTCGTGATGCTCCGGTGACCGCTCATGCATTGTGATCTCGTGAGATGATGATATATCGGACTCGCGAGACCGCTATGTAATCATCTTGCGAGACCGCAATGCATTCTTGAGACCGGAGCACACGAGGAGCATCGGTAAACGCTTGCTGGATCCGGGGGCCAACGGAAGGTGAGTATGTAGCTATTTCTTATTTTAATTCTTTTTTTAACAGGGGTATGATGCCCACATTGCTACATACTACGTGGGCTGTGCAATATACTATGTGGGCTGTGCAATATACTACGTGGGCTAGGCAATATACTGCGTGGGCTGTGCAATGTACTACGCAGGCTGTGCAATATACTATGCGGGCTGTGCAATAAATTATGCGGGCTGTGCAATATACTACGCGGGCTGTGCAATATACTAAGCGGGCTGTGCAATATACTATGCGCGTTGGGCAATATACCACGTGGGCTGTGCAATATACTATGCAGGCTGTGCAATATACTACGAGGGCTGTGCAATATACTACGCGGGCTGTGCAATATACTACGCGGGCTGTGCAATATACAACACGGGCTGTGCAATATACTACGCGGGCTGTGCAATATACTGTGTGGGCTGTGCAATATACTGTGTGGGCTGTGCAATATACTGTGTGGGCTGTGCAATATACTGCATGGGCTGTGCAATACACTGTGTGGTCTGTGCAATATACTACGTGGGCTGTGCAATATACTGCGTGGGCTGTGCAATATACTGCATGGGCTGTGCAATATACTGCGTGGGCTGTGCAATTTACTGTGTGGGCTGCGCTATACTGCATGGGCTGTGCAATTTACTACGTGGGCTGTGCAATGTACTACATGGGCTGTGCAATGTATTACTTGGGCTGTGCAATGTACTACGTGGGCTGTGCAATGTACTACATGGGTTGTGCAATGTACTACTTGGGCTGTGCAATGTACTACGGGGCTGTGCAATATACTACGTGGGCTGTGCTATACACTATGTGGGCTGTGCTATACACTACGTGGCCTGTGTTATACACTACGTGGCCTGTGTTATACTTTACGTGGCCTGTGTTATACACTATGTGGCCTGTGTTATACACTACGTGGGCTGCATTATATACTGCGTGCGTGGGCTGTTATATACTACGTGAGCTGTGTTATATGCTATGTGGGCTGTTATACACTCCATGGGCTGTGCTATATACTCTGCGGGCTGTACTATATACTCCGTGAGCTGTGCTATATGTTACGTGGCTGTGCTATATACTACGTGGCTCTGCTATATACTACGTGGCTGTGCAATATACTACGTGGCTGTGCTATTTACTATGTGGGCTGTTATATACTATGTGGCTATTCTATATACTATGTGGCCAGCCACGAACAATCAGCGACAGGCGCAGTCCAGCGCGGGAGTTGAACCACGCTTCGCTAATTGGTCGCGGCCGGCCAAATCCTGTGTATTCATTGTATTATTCTAAAATCTTCATAAATAAACTACATAAATATTCTAGAATACCCTCTGCGTTAGAATCGGGCTACCATCTAGTCTACTATATAATTGTCTAAGGGTCACTTCCGTCTTTCTGTCGGTCTGTCTGTCTGTCTTTCTGTCTGTCCGTAACGGAAATCCCAAGTCGCTGATTGGTCGCGGCAAAACAGCCACGACCAATCAGTGACGGGCACAGTCCAGCGGAAAAATGGCCGCTCCTTCCTCCCCGCAGTCAGTGCCCGCTCCATACCCCTCTCCAGTCAGCGCTCACACAGGATTAATGGCAGCGTTTTCGGACCGCATTATGCCGCGGTGTAACACACTTCGTTAACGCTGCTATTAACCCTGTGTGACCAACTTTTTACTATTGATGCTGCCTATGCGGCATCAATAGTAAAAAGATATAATGTTAAAAATAATAAAAAAAATAAAAAATCATTATATACTAACCTTCCTGATCCAGCCCAGGCCTTTCCCGCTCCTCGCGACGCTCCGGTGACCGGTCCATGCATTGCGGTCTCGCGAGATGATGACGTAGCGGCCTCGCGAGACCGCAAGTCAACATTTCGCGAGACCGCAATGCACTCTTGGGAGTGACGGGCAAGGTCCAGTCCCTCCCTATTCCCCTGCAGTCAGTGCCCCCTCTATACTACCCCCCAGACATTGGCGCAGGATTTAAATCCCGCTTCGCTGATTGCTCGCGACCAATCAGCGACATTGCCATGGGATATAAATCCCGCTTCGCTGATTGCTAACGCCCAATCAGCGACATTGGCGTGGGATTTAATGTGAAAAATAATAAAAAATCATAATATACTCACCTTCCGGATCCAGCCCAGGCCTTTCCTGCTTCTCGCGACGCTCCGGTGGCCGGTACATGCATTGCGGTCTTGCGAGATGATGACGTAGCGGCCTCGCGAGACTGCGATGTCATCATCTCACGAGACCGCCACGTCATCATCTCGCGAGACCGCAATGCACTCTTGCGACCGAAGTGCACGAGGAGCATCGGTAAACACTTCGCTTGGATCTGGGGGCCGACGGAAGGTGAGTATATAACAATTTTTTATTTCAATTATTTTTTTAACAGGGATATGATGCCCACATTGCTATACACTACGTGGGCTGTGCAATATACTATGTGGGCTGTGCAATATACTGCATGGGCTGTGCAATATACTGCGCGGGCTGTGCAATATACTGCATGGGCTGTGCAATATACTATGTGGGCTGTGCTATATACTGCATGGGCTGTGCTATATACTGCGTGGGCTGTGCAATATACTAAGTGGCCTGTGCAATATACTACGTGGGCTGTGCAATATACTACGTGGGCTGTGCAATGTACTGTATGGGCTGTGCTATATACTGCATGGGCTGTGCAATATACTACGTGGGCTGTGCAATATACTACGTGGGCTGTGCAATATACTTTGTGGGCTGTGCAATGTACTACGTGGGCTGTGCAATGTACTACGTGGGCTGTGCAATATACTGCGTGGGCTGTGCAATATACTACGTGGCTTTGCTATATACTTCGTGGGCAGTGCTGTACACTACGTGGTCTGTGTTATACACTATGTGGCCTGTGTTATACACTGCATGCGTGGGCTGTTATATACTACGTGAGCTGTGTTATATGCTTTGTGGGCTGTCATAAACTACGTGGCTGTGTTATATGCTATGTGGGCTGTTATACACTCCGTGGGCTGTGCTATACACTACGTGGCTGTGCTATATACTCCTTGGGCTGTTATATACTACGTGGCTGTGCTATATACTATGTGGCTGTGCTATGTACTACGTGGCTGTGCTATTTACTACGTGGGCTGTTATCTACCAAGTGGCTGTGCTATATACTACGTGGCCGGCCACGAACAATCAGCCGACAGGCGCTGTCCGATATATATATATATATATATATATATACAGTGGGGCAAAAAAGTATTTAGTCAGTCAGCAATAGTGCAAGTTCCACCACTTAAAAAGATGAGAGGCGTCTGTAATTTACATCATAGGTAGACCTCAACTATGGGAGACAAACTGAGAAAAAAAAATCCAGAAAATCACATTGTCTGTTTTTTTAACATTTTATTTGCATATTATGGTGGAAAATAAGTATTTGGTCAGAAACAAAATTTATTCTCAATACTTTGTAATATATCCTTTGTTGGCAATGACAGAGGTCAAACGTTTTCTGTAAGTCTTCACAAGGTTGCCACACACTGTTGTTGGTATGTTGGCCCATTCCTCCATGCAGATCTCCTCTAGAGCAGTGATGTTTTTGGCTTTTCGCTTGGCAACACGGACTTTCAACTCCCTCCGAAAAAAGTAAACGGCGCTCAACTCTAGTATTCACATATATCCAGGAATTCAGACTTCTTAGAGAGGTATTCACACTAGACACGTTAGGACCCAGCAGTTTTGAGACCACCTTGTCGCTGGTTGCTAGACAAGCAGCATGAATTGGCCAAATTATGTGCAAAGCATCTAATGTTTTTCTAGTATTCACTGGCTAACACGGTACCAAGATATATATCTTTCCTGTTCCTAGTATCCAGAAGCAGTATTGCTATTCATATTTCATATATTTCATATCAACATACTTTAGCACTACAGAGTGTAAGCATTTTAAAGGGTGGTACAAGGGACTGGATTGCTCAACCATGGTCACCCCTGTTCCACAGACCCCATGACAACTGTGTGGTCTGCTTTTATTGCTGGAATACCACTGACCAGTTTTTAACAAAATGGAAGGTGATTCTTGGACTGCTACTAGGTTGTGAATCCTAAGTGATCTGCAGTCTTATCATCTAGAGAGACATGCTTTACCAGTTTTTTAATGTTCTTCCATTGGTTATCAGCTAAAATAAAGAGATTCTGTTGGATTTGAAAAAGTAATATTTCCCAAGCTATTTTTTTGCAGTTGAACTAGTAATTAAAGATTTTAAAAAGTTCTCTGCTGAAAAGCTAAAAAATATTGCTTAGAAAATGACTAATATTGTATACTAGGTAATAATTATGATAATCCTAATTGACCTAAAACGGAAAAAGTTTATTCTGAATTTATGTCAGATACTGAGATAAACAAGCATATGTGTTTTTTAATATAGTGTATGTAAACTTCTAGTTTTGACTGTATGTCAATGTCTAACCTTTTTTTTGAGTTGTGTGGTGTCACCAAGGTTTATTTTCCCACTCATACAGCCTGCTTTTGGCCCTCAAATCAAACTAAGGGACACATTGGTTGTTCTTAGAGAGACTAGACTACATGGAATTTCCAATGGAATGCTCCATGGGAGAAAAATGGCTTCACACTCATAAAGGATAAAGACCCTTAAACAATGTGTAGATGAGTTTTTGCTTAGCATTTATCACTTGTTAAGTTGCAAAGTTCATTATAGGGTTAGTCTTTGACTTACAGTTTGGCTGCCTTCAAGGTGGTACTTGTGAGATAGTTTCTTTCAACTTGAGCAATCTAATGGTGGAGCTATTTGCTTGAGCCCTATGGAAAAATATAAACAATAGAGATAATCTAAAATAATGAAAAACTAAAATATAAAGGGTATAAAAAAGGGAAAAGACCCTAGGAACTAACAATTAATATGGAACTGATGTGTCTAAAAATACATTTTTGTTATAAGAGCTTTTGCCCCACTGAGACTAATAGAGAACCACAATGTATTGGTAATGTGAGAGTCACTGAAATGTAAACATCTGTATGGAATAAAAGTATTTTGTTATAAATGCAGTCTAGGGTAAATCACGTTCTTCATCCATCAATTTCCTTCTAATTAGACATAGCAAGGTGAAGACATTTCACGTCTAACTTTGGCAAAATGCTAAGAGCTGATGGCACCACTGTGTATGGACAGCCCTATGAAGAGGTAGTCAGTATGTTTTGAGGTCTGGTTTGAGGAAATGGCAAAGGTTAACAGGAGGTTATATCCAGTTTAAAGTTTTCATTGCTTAAAACCAAAGGATTAATCTACAGAGTGCTGAGCCTGTTATGGAGAGCTCTACAAATTTACTAGAGTAATTCAAAAAGTCTTATGGTCCTTTGTGCTGTTAAACATAAGTTGATATTGATATAAATGTAACCTCATTATATGTATAAGTTGTATTTCTAAAGTTTAATGTATTTTATCCTACAATTTATGGAGCAAAATCCAACTTTGGGTAATTTCATTTGGAAAAAAAGCTTAGGAACTATCTTATTACAATGTATAAATATATGATCTTTTAACACCTACGTCTGCAATAGGGAAAATGGGGCATCCTCTACATCTAGATTAAATAAGCTTTAATGAAAGTCACAGATGCAGATTCTTTACTGTAAGAACAGTGAGACTATGGAACTCTCTGCCCCATATAAAGTTTGATTTACTATTTACTACAAAAGTACAAGAAGGGCCTAGATGCCTTTCTTGAAAAATATAATATTATACTGTAGGTGGACACTAGATTTTATGTGATGGGATATTGATCCAGTTAATTAATCTGAATGCCGTGGAGTTTGGAAGGAATTATCCTCTTACATAGGGAAATTAGCATCTGCCTCATGGGGTTTTCGCCTTCTTCTGGATCAACTTGTTAGACTATAAGTTGAAATCAATGGACTTATGTCTTCAACCTTAAAAACTACAAAATGATAAAAATGCAGATTTTATATTGTTGATTTAGTTTAGAGTTGTGAAATTATTTTTCCTAGTTTCCAAATATTTCTTTATGCATACTCTGATTTTTTCATTTTTTCCACTAAAATAGCTAACCTATTTTCAAATTTTAGTCAAATAAATGTTATTACACTGAATTTTAACCATTTCCCGACTGCTGACTGTAGATAAACGTCGGCGCTTGCTGCGCTCTGTGCAGCACCGACGTTTATCAAAAGTCGGTGGTCTTGTAGACCTCAGGACCCCCTGGGTCCTGCAAGTGCTGCCATTCCGATGCACAGGGCTAGCTCTGACAGGTGACATAATCGGGACCTAATAAGATCAGGTCCCAATTATGTTAACCCCTATCTTCTATCTTCTAGATGTCGTCTACTCCCATTGATGAATTCCTTGAGAGGTGTAGCTTACAAAATGGGATCAGTTGTGGGGGTTTCTCCTGTATTGGCATGTCAGGGGATCTTCAAATGTGACATGGTATCTGCAACGTATTCCAGCCAAATTAGTGCTCATTCCCTTCTTAGCCCTGCCGTGCATCATATTTTCCAACAAATATGGGGTATCAGCGTACTCAGGAATAATTGCACAACAAACTTTGGCATCCATTTTCTCCTGTTACCCTTGTGAAAATAAAAAAAAATGGGGCTAAAACAACAATTCTGTGGGAAAAATGTGACTTTTATTTTTACTGCTCAACATTATAAAATTCAGTGAAGCCCCTGAGGCTTCAAGGTGCTCACCACACATCTAGATAAATTCCTTGATGGGTCTAGTTTCCAAAATGGGGTAATTTGTGGGGGGTTTCCACTGTTTAGGCACCTCAGCGGCTCTCCAAATGCAACATGGCATCCATTATTGATCACAGCCAATTTTATATTCCAAAAGTCAAATGGCTCTTCTGAGCCCTGTCGTGTGCCCAAACAGTGGTTTTCCTCCACATACTGTATGTGTTATCGGCGTGCAAATTTTGGGGGTCCATTTGTTCTTGCCACACTTGTGAAAAAAATTTGAGGCTAAAATAACATTTTTCTGGGAAAAATGTGTTTTTTAATTTTCACGGCTCAATATTATAAAATTTTGTGAAACCTGAAGTGTTCAAGGTGCTCACCACACATCTAGATAAATTCAAACAATTCTCATTCCCTTTTGAGCCCTGCCGTGCACCCAAACAGTATTTGTCCACCACATATGGGTTATCAACATATTCAGGAGAAATTGCACAACAAATTTTATGGTGCATTTTCTCCTGTTACCCTTGTGAAAATGAAAAATGTGGGGCTAAAGTAACATTTTTATGGGAAAAAGTTAAATGTTCATTTTTTCATTTCACATTCCATTAATTCATACGTAGCACCCGAAGGGTTAATAACCTTCTTGAATGCGGTTTTGAGCACCTTGAGGGGTGCAGTTTTTAGAATGGTGTCATTTTTGGGTATATTCTGTCATATAGGCCCTCAAAGTCACTTCAAATTGGATGTGGTCTGTAAAAAAATGGTTTTGTTAATTTTATGGAAACATGATAAATTGCTGGTCAACTTTCAACTTTGTAACAAAAAAAATTATGTTTCAAAAATTATGCTAGTGAAAAGCAGACATGTTGAAAATGCTATGTCTTAACTACCTTATTTTTCGGACTATAAGACGCACCAGAACATAAGACGCACCAGGGTTTTAGAGGAGGAAATTAGGAAAAAGATATTGAAGCAAAAAATGTGTTCAATTCTGTACTTAATATCCCCTATTGGTATGTATGGTCCCATCATCCCCATTCTGATACATATGGCCCACTCATCCCTACCATGGTATGCATGGCCCCCTCATCCCTATCCTGGTGTGCATGGCCCCCTTATCCCTATATTGGTATGCATGGCCCTCATCCCCATCTTTGTATGCATGCCTCCTCATCCCTAGCCTAATATGCATGTCTCCCTTATTTCTAGCCTGGTAGGAATGGTCCCCCTCATCCCTATCCTGGCAGGAATATTCATCCTAGTCCCTATCCTGGTGTGCAGGGCTCCCATCTCGTCCTAGTTTACACGGCCCCATATTTAACCTGGTATGATTGGCCCCCACCCCCATCCTGGTATGCATGGCCTCATCAGAAAACATAAAAAAAAATTACACTTACCTTCCCTGCGCTCCCTCACAGCATCTTGTTACGATGCCAGCAGCTGCTATATGCTTGTACGCAGCACATGGCAGAAACGTCATGCGCTGCTTGTAAACCGAAGGGCAGCTGCCAAAATACTCACTGCTCTGCATGCTGGGACTGTGTGCATGGAGAGGAGTGAGTATTCATTGCTCTTTAACAGCAAGCACAGTGTCAGATGGAGCCCTAGTGAAGATGCTGGCGGTCACATGTGCCACTACTTTCAAGAAATGAATATTTACTGCATTCCACTCCCATGAGCATGGAATGTGGTCAATATTCATCCCTTTAGTAGTGGCACTTGTAAACACCAGCAGCTGCTGGAAGGCTCCAGCTGACACTGTGCTCGTTATTAAAGAGCAATGAATACTCACTGCTCTCCACGCACACAGTCCTGCCATGCAGAGCAGTAAGTATTCTGGCAGCTGCCCTTCGGCTTGTAAGCAGCGCATGATGTCCCTGCAATCCACTGCTTACAAGCATAAAGCAGCTGCTAGCATTGGAACAAGATGCTGCAAGGGAGCACTGGGAAGGTAAGTGTAATGGTTTGTTTTATTAATGCGTGCTGATGGGGCCATGCATACCAGGATGGTGGTAGGGGCCAATCATGCCAAGATAAGTATGAGGCCATGCATGCCAGGACAGGTAAATAACACAGTATACCCACGATTGGTGTACATAAACTTCACCAATATAATATCACCCCCAAAAAAGTGATATATATAGAATATATAAAATCAACCAACAGGGTGCGCTGTGCCCAATTGCAGTGAAACCACTGCTCAAGAAGGTAAAAGCAAAGCAATACTAAAGGGATCAGAAAAGAAGAAAAACATACAAGGCAAAGAACTATTAAAAATATGGCTTTATTAAAGGAAATGCCAATGATTACACAATCATAAAAAATAAAAACAGAAAAAACCACATCCGCGTAGCAACAGGATTACAGAGCTGTATATATATACGAGCAATATGGCCTCCACAATATCAAGATAAAATTAACAGACTGTACACCAAACACTATAACATGTAGGAATAAGGAGAAAAAAAGGGGGAATATTATAAAAAGCCTCCCAGTGTAAAATATGTAAAAATTGTTAAAAAAAATATTGTTTCTATATGTGTAAACAGATATATATTTATATATATATAATAAAATATCATGTGCAAAATATAAGATATAGATAGTCACCTGACTACAAAATCTCATATATTTGTAATGTGTATATAAATTTCTGTTGCACAAAAAACGGTGAAAAAAGCCAAAATGTGTGAAACAAAGAACACGGGGGGTTAATAAAACGAGGGGTTAAAAACCCACTAATATAACCACCGGAACTATAAAAAGGTGCAAGAAATATTAAAGTGATAGTGTGCCCACATAATCCAAATCAACTCAGGTGCATTCCTGCAGGTTACCACCACACAGGCATAGTGGTGACGCCTATCTGAATGTGCATAATGTAAAGTGCAGCTGTGCAATCAAAATTGTAAAATTCCCTCTACCTGGGGGGGCTCTCTCCTGTGCCAGCGCGTACCCGACGCACGTTTCGGTCTTCAACCTTCGTCAGGGGGTGGCTAGTTATATGTGGCTAAGGGTTTATATAGTGTGCGTCTTCCAT
The DNA here is from genome assembly GCF_032444005.1 of Ranitomeya imitator. Classification (NCBI taxonomy): domain Eukaryota; kingdom Metazoa; phylum Chordata; class Amphibia; order Anura; family Dendrobatidae; genus Ranitomeya; species Ranitomeya imitator. The sequence goes on from NC_091282.1 coordinate 978,396,422, forward strand.
ATCCAATGCTGCAGCCCAGGTGAATCCGGTGCGTGTGCAGTCAGGAGGCCCCAGAGTTCCGGTCCCCACGTCACATGACCGGCCGCATGGGAACGGAGTACCCAGCATTGCCACGGTTACATGCACGCAGGGAACCAGGACTCCAAGGCGCAGACTGCGCATGCGCACAGCCGGGGGCACAGCGTGGGAGCAAGCACGTCACATTGGTACTGCAGGATCTAGCGTTGAATTAGCAATGCTGACTTCAAGATTACTTGCGGTACTACAATTGCCAAATGCGGTATATACAGGGACATTATAGAAAAAATATATATGACTGAAAGATATATCCAGCATAGTCACCTAGTATAAGCATATATACGAGTTACTCATTCGGATTATAATGCCGAACAACGCATGTGTAACATAATACTTAATTTAATAGAGCGGAAAAAAGGAAAATAATCCAAAAGGAAAATAGTACACTATAATAATAAAGTTCTATGGTATTATACATATTGTATATGTCTCCCAAAATAATATTTAAAAGGAAAGATAAATGGATTCTATGCAACCGGTCACTGAGAATAAAAAAATATAAAAAAAATAAATAAATTTTATATTTTTTTTATATTTTTTTATTCTCAGTGACCGGTTGCATAGAATCCATTTATCTTTCCTTTTAAATATTATTTTGGGAGACATATACAATATGTATAATACCATAGAACTTTATTATTATAGTGTACTATTTTCCTTTTGGATTATTTTCCTTTTTTCCGCTCTATTAAATTAAGTATTATGTTACACATGCGTTGTTCGGCATTATAATCCGAATGAGTAACTCATATATATGCTTATACTAGGTGACTATGCTGGATATATCTTTCAGTCATATATATTTTTTCTATAATGTCCCTGTATATACCGCATTTGGCAATTGTAGTACCGCAAGTAATCTTGAAGTCAGCATTGCTAATTCAACGCTAGATCCTGCAGTACCAATGTGACGTGCTTGCTCCCACGCTGTGCCCCCGGCTGTGCGCATGCGCGGTCTGCGCCTTGGAATCCTGGTTCCCTGCATGCATGTAACCATGGCAATGCTGGGTACTCCGTTCCCATGCGGCCGGTCATGTGACGCGGGGACCGGAACTCTGGGGCCTCCTGACTGCGCACGTGCCGGATTCACCTGGGCTGCAGCGTTGGATATGGAAGACGCACACTATATAAACCCCTAGCCACATATAACTAGCCACCCCCTGACGAAGGTTGAAGACCGAAACGTGCATCGGGTACGCGCTGGCACAGGAGAGAGCCCCCCCAGGTAGAGGGAATTTTACAATTTTGATTGCACAGCTGCACTTTACATTATGCACATTCAGATAGGCGTCACCACTATGCCTGTGTGGTGGTAACCTGCAGGAATGCACCTGAGTTGATTTGGATTATGTGGGCACACTATCACTTTAATATTTCTTGCACCTTTTTATAGTTCCGGTGGTTATATTAGTGGATTTTTAACCCCTCGTTTTATTAACCCCCCGTGTTCTTTGTTTCACACATTTTGGCTTTTTTCACCGTTTTTTGTGCAACAGAAATTTATATACACATTACAAATATATGAGATTTTGTAGTCAGGTGACTATCTATATCTTATATTTTGCACATGATATTTTATTATATATATATAAATATATATCTGTTTACACATATAGAAACAATATTTTTTTTTTACAATTTTTACATATTTTACACTGGGAGACTTTTTATAATATTCCCCCTTTTTTTCTTCTTATTCCTACATGTTATAGTGTTTGGTGTACAGTCTGTTAATTTTATCCTGATATTGTGGGGGCCATATTGCTCGTATATATATACAGCTCTGTAATCCTGTTGCTACGCGGATGTGGTTTTTTCTGTTTTTATTTTTTATGATTGTGTAATCATTGGCATTTCCTTTAATAAAGCCATATTTTTAATAGTTCTTTGCATTGTATGTTTTTCTTCTTTTTTGATCCCTGTAGTATTGCTTTGCTTTTATCTTCTTGAGCAGTGGTTTCACTGCAATTGGGCACAGCGCACCCTGGTGGTTGATTTTATATATTCTATATATATCACTTTTTTGGGGGTGATATTATATTGGTGAAATTTATGTACACCAATCGTGGGTATACTGTGTTATTTACCTGTCCTGGCATGCATGGCCTCATACTTATCTTGGCATGATTGGCCCCTACCACCATCCTGGTATGCATGGCCCCATCAGAACACATTAATAAAACAAACCATTACACTTACCTTCCCAGTGCTTCCTCGCAGCATCTTGTTCCAATGCTAGCAGCTGCTTTATGCTTGTAAGCAGTGGATTGCAGGGACATCATGCGCTGCTTACAAGCCGAAGGGCAGCTGCCAGAATACTTACTGCTCTGCATGGCAGGACTGTGTGCGCGGAGAGCAGTGAGTATTCATTGCTCTTTAATAGCGAGCACAGTGTCAGCTGGAGCCTTCCAGCAGCTGCTTGTGTTTACAAGTGCCACTACTAAAGGGATGAATATTGACCACATTCCACGATTGTGTAATCATTGGCATTTCCTTTAATAAAGCCATATTTTTAATAGTTCTTTGCCTTGTATGTTTTTCTTCTTTTTTGATCCCTGTAGTATTGCTTTGCTTATGCCAGGACAGGGATGAGGGCCAATCATACCAGGATGCTATTAAAAAGAAATGAATATTCAATAACCTCCATGTCCATGGGCGTAGAATGCAGTGAATATTCTTTTCTCTTTAGCAGCGGGCACAGGAGTTAGCCGCAGCAGCCAGCTCCTGCCTCTGTTACCAGCTGCTCCGCCGATTCCACTCCCCCACTTCCCTACTACGGCCAGAGCCGGTACCATTCGGACTTTAAAACGCACCCCTCATTTTCCTCCACATTTTTGGGGAAAAAAGTGTGTCTTTTAGTCTGAAAAATATGATGTTTTGTGTGATGTAACTCGTTTCAGGGTATAAAAATGAAAAGTTTGAAAATTGCAAAAAATTATATTGAACTAATTTTACCACTATCATGAATTACAATATGGCGAAAACAGGTTCTGGCACAAAAAAGTTAGCAGAAAAATGCCTTTAATAAATAATTATTGTATGTTCTCTCAGTAAGTGTCCAAAGATGTATTTGCAGTTTGTGTTGTATGTGATAATAATGTGAGTAAATGACTGCCCAAAGGCAAATCTGGATATAAAAAAGGGTAAGTTTATATATATATATATATATATATATATATATATATGTTAGGTGTTGAGTTCCCACCGCTGCACAAGGGTAATCTCAAACCATGTCCACTGCCATCTCCCATTCTCCTCCAGCCACAGTGGAACCTGCTCAGCAGAGACATTGATCCCAGCATCTGGCTCAAGCTGATACTGTGCGCTTGGGTACTGCTGCCTTTCCAGGCTCTGTCTTTGTAGCCAGCACTGATCAGCAGCGAGCAGGCATTTCAGGGACTAAGACAAAAGCAAAAGAAAAAACGTGGTTAGCACTCACCAAACCCGATGCTGTAAAAAGTCTTTATTTTGACATGGACATGGACAGGGAGAGTATGATGTCTGAAGGATGACAGCTGTTTCGCGCTACCTGCGCTTCCACAGATCCCGATTTTATGGACTAAGTCCTACTTTTCTCACATTGATCATGCCCATGAGACGACCTCCAATTGGAGGTCGGGGGTCACATGCTCAGGTCCTGTTGTGGCCCCTATTGGACCATCAGGAGGTCCCGGAGCACTATGACTATAAAAGGTTCGCATGGCCGCCTGGCCATGCGCTTGAGTAAAACTTGTTAGCTTGTGTGTGTGGATGAATGCCTGTCGATGGATGAAAGCTCTGAATCATTCCCATCCCTAATGTTGTTGCCTGCTCGCTAATGGCAGAGCTACCTAAGCGCCCTACAGTGCTATCCTGCACATTAGCACAAGATACTAATCTAGTTATCAGCGACTGCCAAACCGGCGCCATTTGCAGTGCGCTTTCCTGGCCCTGGTTAGGGTGGTTAGTGCTCATATTTTGATATATTTAAATGTCCTAAGTCTGCACTTATAAGATACTAGATGGCAGCCCGATTCTAAAGAATCAGGAGTCTAGAATCCATATATACTTTATTTATTCAAATGTAAGAATAATACAATTAATAAATAATAGTAAGAAAGAACAAAAATAATAGGCAGTATATGGAGAAAACACCAAACAAAAGTTCAAAATTGGTGTGAAAATGTCACTGAACCACTTCACAACTAAATATGTATAGTTTTGGTAAATGGTATTATCATTTTTTTGACGAAATTCGGCAGGAGCTTGAAGAGCAACGTCACTGGGCCCGCCTCCACGCAGTAGAAACTTGCTGTGAGGTAAAAATTCAAAAATCACACCAAAATGGCGGGCGGAGTGTGTCACAGTACGGCACATTTCTGATTGGTCGCTCGCAATCAGCAGGCGGCAACCAATCAGACACTGGACACTGTTGACGTCACTTATCTCCAGACATTAGCTCCGGACATTAGCTCCGGACATTAGCTCCGGACATTAGCTCCGGACAAAGCCACGGAAGTTGGCACAAATTGCAGGAAGTAGTATTCTAGGCAATTATATATTAGATTATTACACATTGTGACACCAGACATCTAGGCCATAAAAAGGTGACTAAAAAGCTAATGCCAATAAAGTTTATATTTTATTTGTGTGCAGTTGCTTTTTAATTATCAAATGTTCCCTGGATGAGAAATTATATCATTTATGAAGGATAAAAGGTTAAATTGGAATGATATGATAATTAACTATTTGCTGAGGGTCTTGCACCAGAGACCTCCAATAACCATATTTCATGGAAGGGAGAATCTGTTGCCAGCATTGTCTACATACTGCTTACTCAAAAGCTTTCCCAATCATAATACATGTTCGTGCCAAGTCTGCCAGATCTGGAGCTGCCCTTTTTCTAATAACAAAAATACTGAATGGGCGACCCACTTCTTCGAAATCCACAGGCCATAATAGGCCATATGTGAAGAAGATCTGGAAAGCTGGACCAGGAATTGACCAAGGCACTTCTTTCAATGCAAAAACCCTCAAAGAAGTTTCAAATGATTATTAATAGGATATCAATTTACTGGTATTATTATTATCATTATTATTATTTATTATTATAGCGCCATTTATTCCATGGCGCTTTACATGTGAGGAGGGGTATACATAATAAAACAAGTACAATAATCTTGAACAATACAAGTCACAACTGGTACAGGAGGAGAGAGGACCCTGCCCGCGAGGGCTCACAATCTACAAGGGATGGGTGAGGATACAGTAGGTAGGGTAGAGCTGGCCGTGCAGCGGTTTGGTCGATCGGTGGATACTGCAGGTTGTAGGCTTGTCGGAAGAGGTGGGTCTTCAGGTTCTTTTTGAAGGTTTCGATGGTAGGCGAGAGTCTGATATGTTGTGGTAGAGAATTCCAGAGTAGGGGGGATGCACGAGAGAAATCTTGTATGCGATTGTGGGAAGAGGAGATAATAGGGGAGTAGAGAAGGAGATCTGGTGAGGATCGGAGGTTGCGTGCAGGAGAGTACCGGGAGACGAGGTCACAGATGTATGGAGGAGACAGGTTGTGGATGGCTTTGTATGTCATGGTTAGGCTTTTGTACTGGAGTCTCTGGGTGATGGGGAGCCAGTGCAGGGATTGACAGAGAGGAGAGGCCGGGGAATAGCGGGGGGACAGGTGGATTAGTCGGGCAGCAGAGTTTAGAATAGATTGGAGGGGTGCAAGAGTGTTAGAGGGGAGGCCACAGAGCAGGAGGATACAGTAGTCAAGGCGGGAGATGATTATAGGCCATATGGGGAGTGATGTTTACAATATGACCCCTTTACAATCATTTAACTACGTAAATAGTAAGAAACTAAAAAATGATAGCGTTGGCCCCCTTAAAAATAGTCTGGGTGAAATGGTGGATGAGGATGAGGAAAAAGCCAATATGCTAAATGACTTTTTTATCAGTATTTACACAAGAAAATCCCATGGCAGACAAAATGACTAGTGATAAAAATTCCCCATTAAATGTCACTTGATTAACCCAGCAGGAAGTATGTCGGCGTCTAAAAATCACTAAAATTGACAAATCTCCGGGCCCGGATGGGATACACCCTCGAGTACTGCAAGAATTAAGTATAGTCATTGATAGACCATTATTTTTAATCTTTAAAGACTCCATAATAACAGGGTCTGTACCACAGGACTGGCGTATAGCAAATGTGGTGCCAATATTCAAAAAGGGAACAAAAACTGAACTCGGTAATTATAGGGCAGTAAGCTTAACCTCTACTGTGGGTAAAATCCTGGAGGGCATTCTAAGGGATGCTATGCTGGAGTATCTGAAGAGGAATAACCTCATGACCCAGTATCAGCACGGGTTTACTAGGGACCGTTCATGTCAGACTAATTTGATCAGTTTCTATGAAGAGGTAAGTTCCGGATTGGACCAAGGGAACCCAGTGGTCGTAGTGTATATGGACTTTTGAAAAGCTTTTGATACGGTGCCACACAAAAGGCTGATACATAAATTGAGAAAAATGGGGATAGGGGAAAATATGTGTAAGTGGGTTAAGAGCTTGCTCAGGGATAGGAAACAAAGGGTGGTTATTAATGGAGCACACTCGGACTGGGTCGCGGTTAGCAGTGGGGTACCACAGGGGTCAGTATTGTGCCCTTTTCTTTTTAACATATTTATTAATGACCTTGTAGGGGGCATTCAGAGCAGAATTGCAATATTTGCAGATGACACTAAACTCTGCAGGGTAATCAATACAGAGGAGGACAATTTTATATTACAGGGTGATTTATATAAACTAGAAGCTTGGGCTGATAAATGGCAAATGAGCTTTAATGGGGATAAATGTAAGGTCATGCACTTGGGTAGAAGTAATAAGATGTATAACTATGCGCTTAATTCTAAAACTCTGGGTAAAACCGTCAATGCAAAAGACCTGGGTGTATGGGTGGATGACAAACTTATGTTCAGTGGCCAGTGTCAGGCAGCTGCTACAAAGGCAAATAAAATAATGGGATGCATTAAAAGAGGCATAGATGCACATGAGGAGAACATAATTTTACCTCTATACAAGTCACTAGTTCGACCACACTTAGAATACTTTGCACAGTTCTGGTCTCCGGTGTATAAGAAAGACATAGCTGAACTGGAGCGGGTGCAGAGAAGAGCGACCAAGGTTATTAGAGGACTGGGGGGTCTGCAATACCAAGATAGGTTATTACACTTGGGGCTATGTAGTTTGGAAAAATGAAGACTAAGGGGTGATCTTAGTTTCATGTCTAAATATATGAGGGGACAGTACAAAGACCTTTCTGATGACCTTTTTAACCATAGACCTTTCTGGAGGAAAGAAGGTTTAGGCATAATAACAGACGTGGGTTCTTTACTGTAAGAGCAGTGAGACTATGGAACTCTCTGCCGTATGATGCTGTAATGAGTGATTCATTACTTAAATTTAAGAGGGGACTGGATACCTTTCTTGAAAAGTATAATGTTACAGGGTATATATACTAGAAACAAGAAAAAGCACAGGCCATACAAAAATGGGGATCACCAAAACATTATACAAATACACAGCTTTATTAACCCCTTCCCGACCTTTGACGCATACGCTGCGTCATGAAAGTCGGTGCCATTCCGACCCATGACGCAGCATATGCGTCATGGAAAGATCGCGTCCCTGCAGGCCGGGTGAAAGGGTTAACTCCCATTTCACCCGATCTGCAGGGACAGGGGGAGTGGTAGTTTAGCCCAGGGGGGTGGCTTCACCCCCTCGTGGCTACGATTGCTCTGATTGGCTGTTGAAAGTGAAACTGCCAATCAGAGCGATTTGTAATATTTCACCTAAAAAACTGGTGAAATATTACAATCCAGCCATGGCCGATGCTGCAATATCATCGGCCATGGCTGGAAACACTTATGTGCACCCACCCCACCCCTCCGATCGCCCCCCCAGCCCCCCGATCTGTGGTCCGCTCCCCTCCGTCCTGTGCTCCGCTCCCCCGTCCTCCTGTCCGCTTCCCCGTGCACCAATCACACCCCCCGCGCTCCAATCAAACCCCCCCGCACTCCGATCCCCCCCCGCACACAGCGACCCCCCCCCGCACACAGCGACCCCCCCCCGCACACAGCGACCCCCCCGTGCTCCGATCCACCCCCCCCCACACAGCGATCCCTCACCCCGTGCTCCAATCCTTCCCCGTGCTCCAATCCTCCCTCCCGTGTTCCGATCCACCCCCCCCCATGATCCGATCCACCCCCCCGTGCTCCGACGCCCCCCCGTGCCCTGATCTCCCCCCCCTTATACTTACCTGGCCGCCCGAGGTCCGTCCGTCTTCTTTCCTGGGCGCCGCCATCTTCCAAAATGGCGGGCGCATGTGCAGTGCGCCCGCCGAATCTGCCGGCCGGCATATTCGTTCCAGAGTGAATTTTGATCACTGAGATATAACCTATCTCAGTGATCAAAATAAAAAAAATAGTAAATGACCCCCCCCCTTTGTCACCCCCATAGATAGGGACAATAAAAAAAATAAAGAATTTTTTTTTTTTTCACTAAGGTTGGGGTAAGAACTAGGGTTAGGGTTAGGGTTAGGGGTAGGGTTAGGGTTAGGGTTAGGGGTAGGGTTAGGGGTAGGGTTAGGGGTAGGGTTAGGGGTAGGGTTAGGGGTAGGGTTAGGGCTAGGGTTAGGGTTAGGGGTAGGGTTAGGGCTAGGGTTAGGGTTAGGGGTAGGGTTAGGGGTAGGGTTAGGGTTAGGGCTAGGGTTAGGGTTTCGGTATGTGCACACGTATTCTGGTCCTATGCGGATTTTTCCGCAGCGGATTTGAAAAATCCACAGTGCTAAACCGCTGCCGATTTATCGTGGATTTACCGCGGTTTTTCTGCGCATTTCACTGCGGTTTTACAACTGCGATTTTCTATTGGAGCAGTTGTAAAACCGCTGCGGAATCCGCAGAAAGAAGTGACATGCTGCGGAATGTAAACCGCTGCGTTTCCGTGCAGTTTTTCCGCAGCATGTGTACAGCGATTTTTGGTTCCCATAGGTTCACATTGAACTGTAAACTCATGGGAAACTGCTGCGGATCCGCAGCGTTTTCCGCAGCGTGTGCACATACCTTTAGAATTAGGCTATGTGCACACGGTGCGGATTGGCCGCTGCGGATCCGCAGCAGTGTTCCATCAGGTTTACAGTACCATGTAAACATATGGAAAACCAAATCCGCTGTGCCCATGGTGCAGAAAATACCGCGCGGGAACGCTGCGTTGTATTTTCCGCAGCATGCCAATTCTTTGTGCGGATTCCGCAGCGTTTTACACCTGTTCCTCAATAGGAATCCACAGGTGAAATCCGCACAAAAAACACTGGAAATCCACGGTAAATCCACAGGTAAAACGCAGTGCCTTTTACCCGCGGATTTTTCAAAAATGATGCTGAAAAATCTCATACGAATCCGCAACGTTGGCACATAGCCTTAGAGTTGGGTTGGAATTAGGGTTGTGGTTAGGGTTAGGGGTGTGTTGGGGTTAGGGTTGTGGTTAGGGGTGTGTTGGGGTTAGGGTTGTGATTAGGGTTACGGCTACAGTTGGGATAAGGGTTAGGGGTGTGTTGGAGGTAGAATTGAGGGGTTTCCACTGTTTAGGCACTTCAGGGGGTCTCCAAACGCAACATGGCGCCACCATTGATTCCAGCCAATCTTGTATTCAAAAATTCAAATGGTGCTCCCTCACTTCCGAACCCCGACGTGTGCCCAAACAGTGGTTTACCCCCACATATGGGGTACCAGCATACTCAGGACAAACTGCGCAACAATTACTGGGGTCCAATTTCTCCTGTTACCCTTGAGAAAATAAAAAATTGCTTGCTAAAACATCATTTTTGAGGAAAGAAAAATGATTTTTTATTTTCACGGCTCTGCGTTGTAAACGTCTGTGAAGCACTTGGGGGTTCAAAGTGCTCACCACATATCTAGATAAGTTCCTTGGGGGGTCTAGTTTCCAAAATGGGGTCACTTGTGGGGGGTTTCTACTGTTTAGGCACACCAGGGGCTCTGCAAACGCAACGTGACGCCCGCAGACCATTCCATCAAAGTCTGCATTTCAAAAGTCACTACTTCCCTTCTGAGCCCCCACGTGTGCCCAAACAGTGGTTTACCCCCACACATGGGGCATCAGCGTACTCAGGAGAAACTGGACAACAACTTTTGTGGTCCAATTTCTCCTGTAACCCTTGGGAAAATAAAAAATTCTGGGCTAAAAAATTATTTTTGAGGAAAGAAAACGTATTTATTATTTTCACGGCTCTGCGTTATAAACTTCTGTAAAGCACTTGGGGGTTGAAAGTGCTCACCACACATCTAGATAAGTTCCTTTGGGGGTCTAGTTTCCAAAATGGGGTCACTTGTGGGGGGTTTCTACTGTTTAGGCACACCAGGGGCTCTGCAAACGCAATGTGACGCCCGCAGACCATTCCATCAAAGTCTGCATTTCAAAAGTCACTACTTCCCTTCTGAGCCCCCACGTGTGCCCAAACAGTGGTTTACCCCCACACATGGGGTATCAGCGTACTCAGGAGAAACTGGACAACAACTTTTGTGGTCCAATTTCTCCTGTAACCCTTGGGAAAATAAAAAATTCTGGGCTAAAAAATTATTTTTGAGGAAAGAAAACGTATTTATTATTTTCACTGCTCTGTGTTATGAACTTCTGTGAAGCACTTGGGGGTTCAAAGTGCTCACCTCACATCTAGATAAGTTCCTTTCGGGGTCTAGTTTCCAAAATGGGGTCACTTGTGGGGGGTTTCTACTGTTTAGCCACATCAGGGGCTCTGCAAACGCAACGTGACGCCCACAGAGCATTCCATCAAAGTCTGCATTTCAAAACGTCACTACTTCACTTCCGAGCCCCAGCATGTGCCTAAACAGTGGTTTACCCCCACATATGGGGTATCAGCGTACTCAGGAGAAACTGGACAACAACTTTTGGGGTCAAATTTCTCCTGTTACCCTTGGGAAAATAAAAAATTGCGGGCTAAAATTCATTTTTGAGAAAATAATTTTTTTTTTTTATTTTCATGGCTCTGCGTTATAAACTTCTGTGAAGCACTTGAGGGTTCAAAGTGCTCACTACACATCTAGATTAGTTCCTTTGGGGGTCTAGTTTCCAAAATGGGGTAATTTGTGGGGGATCTCCAATGTTTAGGCACACAGGGGCTCTCCAAACGCGACATGGTGTCCGCTAATGATTGGAGATAATTTTCCATTTAAAAAGCCAAATGGCGTGACTTCCCTTCTGAGCCCTGCCGTGCGCCCAAACAGTGGTTTACCCCCACATATGGGGTATCTGCATACTCAGGACAAACTGGACAACAACATTTGTGGTCCAATTTCTCCTATTACCATTGGCAAAATAGGAAATTCCAGGCTAAAAAATCATTTTTGAGAAAAGAAAAATTATTTTTTATTTTCATGGCTCTGCATTATAAACTTATGTGAAGCACCTGGGGGTTTAAAGGCTCAGTATGCATCTAGATAAGTTCCTTGGGGGGTCTAGTTTCCAAAATGGGGTCACTTGTGGGGGAGCTCCATTGCATAGGCACACAGGGGCTCTCCAAATGCGACATGGTGTCCGCTAACAATTGGAGCTAATTTTCCATTCAAAAAGTTAAAAGGCGCGCCTTCCCTTCCGAGCCCTGCCGTGTGCCCAACCAGTGGTTTACCCCCACATATGAGGTATCGGCGTACTCGGGAGAAATTGCTCAACAAATTTTAGGATCCATTTTATCCTATTGCCCATGTGAAAATGAAAAAATTGAGGCGAAAATAAATTTTTTGTGGAAAAAAAGTACTTTTTCATTTTTACGGATCAATTTGTGAAGCACCTGAGGGTTTAAAGTGCTCACTAGGCATCTAGATAAGTTCCTTGGGGGGTCCAGTTTCCAAAATGGGGTCACTTGTGGGGGAGCTCCAATGTTTAAGCACACAGGGTCTCTCCAAACGCGACATGGTGTCCGCTAACGATGGAGATAATTTTTCATTCAAAAAGTCAAATGGCGCTCCTTCCCTTCCGAGCCTTACCATGTGCCCAAACAGTGGTTTACCCCCACATGTGAAGTATCGGTGTACTCAGGAGAAATTGCCAAACAAATTTTAGGATCCATTTTATCCTGTTGTCCATGTGAAAATGAAAAAATTGAGGCTAAAAGAATTTTTTTGTGAAAAAAAAGTACTTTTTCATTTTTACGGATCAATTTGTGAAGCACCTGGGGGTTTAAAGGGCTCACTATGCATCTAGATAAGTTCCTTGGGGCGTCTAGTTTCCAAAATGGGGTCACTTGTGGGGGAGCTCCAATTTTTAGGCACACGGGGGCTCTCCAAATGTGACATGGTGTCCGCTAAAGAGTGCAGCCAATTTTTCATTCAAAAAGTCAAATGGCGCTCCTTCCCTTCCAAGCCCTGCCGTGCGCCCAAACAGTGGTTTACCCCCACGTATGAGGTATCAGCGTACTCAGGACAAATTGGACAACAACGTACATGGTTCAGTTTCTCCTTTTACCATTGGGAAAATAAAAAAATTGTTGCTGAAAAATAATTTTTGTGACTAAAAAGTTAAATGTTCATTTTTTCCTTCCATGTTGCTTCTGCTGCTGTGAAGCACCTGAAGGGTTAATAAACTTCTTGAATGTGGTTTTGTGCACCTTGAGGGGTTCAGTTTTTAGAATGGTGTCACTTTTGGGTATTTTCAGCCATATAGACCCCTCAAACTGACTTCAAATGTGAGGTGGTCCCTAAAAAAAATGGTTTTGTAAATTTCGTTGTAAAAATGAGAAATCGCTGGTCAAATTTTAACCCTTATAACTTCCTAGCAAAAAAAAATTTTGTTTCCAAAATTGTGCTGATGTAAAGTAGACGTGTGGGAAATGTTATTTATTAACTATTTTGTGTCACATAACTCTCTGGTTTAACAGAATAAAAATTCAAAATGTGAAAATTGCGAAATTTTCAAACTTTTCGCCAAATTTCCGTTTTTATCACAAATAAACACAGAATTTATTGACCTAAATTTACCACTAACATGAAGCCCAATATGTCACGAAAAAACAGTCTCAGAACTGCTAGGATCCATTGAAGCGTTCCTGAGTTATTACCTCATGAAGGGACACTGGTCAGAATTGCAAAAAACGGCAAGGTCTTTAAGGTCAAAATAGGCTGGGTCATGAAGGGGTTAAAGGTACAACACGGGAAAAAGAAAACCATTAAAAACATTTAAAAAACACATAGAAACTAATGCCTAAAATAAGGCATATGCCTGTACTCAGGTAAAAGGGGAAGAGAAAATACAAGGCAAAAATAACAACAGATCCTCCTAGAAGTACTATATGGACAGCATATTACTCAAACTACAAAGCGTAGAGAAATGTGTAAACGCATGTGTGGCACCCCTAGGGGTATTTGCCACAAAAACAGTTACTGACACTAAATACAAATGCTAAAATAGCAAGACTGCACTACCACCTCTGGCCAGAAGGGGGAGCTCCAGAGACTCCCCTTGATCCATTCTGGTCTGAGAGAAGAACTGGCAGTTGGGCTAAGGAGCTGAAAGTGAGAGGTCATACAGCTGAATTTCTAACAGCCCTATGACGGTTTCCAGGCCCAAATCACCGGCCTGAGGAGAAAAGGGACAGAGAAAAAGGACATTGTGAGAACCGGGTAGCATTAATCACTACCCAGAACAGGCGCAAAGACGGATACCAGATCCGTGGCTGTATTCATTATATATAATACAGCAACCGGAAAAACGTGAGGTGATATCAGCTTCACTAGGGCCGGACGCAGCAACAGACACAGAGTTCAGCGGTACTCCTGGAGGGGGTAAGCCGATAAAAGGACTCGGGTTGCCCGTCAAACCAGGACCCGGAGGGGACAGATTGGGCTGGCAGCCAGTTAACATACAGCAGCAGGGCCACACAGAAACTGCGTACAATAAGAGGCGAAGACCCCGGCAGGGTCAAAGAAACTCAGAGTTCCCATACAGACTCCGGTGACAGGACTGGATTGTAAATCCCTTTATGTTGAAGTAAACTGGTTAAACGTTTCAGTGCCTCAGACTTTCATTTGGACAATAGCTATCTATCCAGGATCAGGATCATCACCGCTGAGAGAACCTGCTGCTGATCAAGTACGTGCCTGTTCCCTCATGATACCCCTTACACTGTGCATTGCCTGAGGCCACAGCACCAGGTCAAGCCACCCGTGACATCTCCCTCAAGAGACAGACCCCATTGGTCCGGTGCTGGGTACCCCGGTCTCCTGGGCGTCACAATTGGCGTCACGAACAGGATTCAGCCAGCCCGTATACCGGGTATTGTGTGCCGTGATTGGAGCCCAAAACTGTGAAAACTTGTATGAAAAATCTTGAAAATTGACTTTATTAAAGAAAATTCCATTTCCCATTAAAAACTATTGAAAGTGACTTTTCCCCATTGGTTATAATGGAGTAAAGATGGCCGCCATCACCTCATAACAGTTAGGCACGAGACTGTTAATTGAGCTACGCCATTACCCCAGTCTGACTGAAAAATTTCAGAATCCGCCAATACAGAGCGCGCGGCGGGCGGGAGCAGCAGGGGGCGTGTCATTGTGGGCGGCACCAAGCTGAGCGCTCTGACGTCAGAGCAAGCGGAAAACCAATCCTGCTGCACAGTGGAACAAATCTACACTATCCCGACGGAAGCGGAGGACCGGAAGGGTCCGGATTAACTAAGGGGGCACAGTATGTCGCAGCACGGAGACGCCGCAGCTCCCGGCGACGCTAATGCAGCTGAAAGACAGAGTGTCGATAGAGAGTCCGGTAGTGCAGCGGTGCAAGGAGTGGCGCCCATCATGCCGGTGCTGATGCCATATACCCCGGGTTGCCCGTGGCTTCCAATGTATGAAGGTGAGCCTAATACCCTTGACGATTTCAGAGAAAAGATGCTGGCCCATTTTGACATGTTCCCCGTGGGTGAAGTTCAGCGTGTTAGTCTCCTGATGATGCAGTTAAGTGGCCATGCTAAGCGAGAAGTCAAAGCATGGGCAGCTGATCTAAAAGGCACTGTTGAACGCATATTTGCTGGATTAAAAGCTACATTTGAAACCACTGCCGGCAGCAAAGCTAAAGTACGATTCTTTAATTGCAAACAAAAAGCTAATGAGGGCGTGAGAGACTTTGCCTTAAACCTGCAGGAAGCCCTTAAATCACTTACACTGGCTGAACCCATTTTTAACACCGGAGCGGATAAACTGCTAAGAGATCAATTTATTGAGGGACTCTACACCCCTTCTCACCGGGGGCATGTGAGTATGCTTGTTTTTAAGAACCCTGAATTGACATTTGCCCAATTAAAGGAGAGCGCTATACGTCTCCAGCTGGCAGAGGCACCTCGGGATCAGGATCCTGCGCAACCCATGGCAGAGGCACCTCAACAACAGGGAGTGCAAGTGACATCAGCTATGTCCGGGGCCATTGCTAAGCCCCTGGGGCCCAGTACTAATGAGGCTCTTCAACAAAAGCTTGACTCTTTAACTGATGTTGTTGCTTCAATGGCTAAAACCATGCAGGAGATGAGAGGACCCAAGATGGAGTTGGCAAACCGTAGAGAGGATGTTCCATGGATGAGACCCCGGAAATACCGAACGGGGAGAGGACGACCCCGCAACCGCTACCAACCGGATGGACAGCCCATTTGCCGCCGTTGCCAGCAGCCAGGCCACTTTGCACGAGATTGTGATTTAAACGGGAATCCCCTGGAAATGCGGGCCGCTTCACAGGAATGAACTTTCAAGGCCCAACACCCTGGCACGACAGGTACATCGGAGGACGACCCATTATCCCTATCGTGCTGGACGGAGTTCCCCTCAACGCTTTGCTGGACACAGGTTCCCAGATTTCATCTATACCGTATATCCTTTATAAGAGGTACTGGGCTGATGCAGATATTGATAAAGGGCCCTCTGATGTTGAACTAGATATATGGGCCAGTAATGGTAAGTTGGTACCGAAACTAGGATTCAGGGAGATGACCATAAAGATTGGTAAAGTAGAATTGAAGAAACAGGGTATAATTGTTGTTGATGTTGACCGGCGGAACTGTGAACCAACTGTATTGATAGGAATGAATGTGTTAGAGAACTGCTTTGCCGAAGTTATTTCTGTCTTACAGCAAATTGCTGAAACTGCCCAATCCTACCAGCAGAGAGTTCTCCGGAGGGAAATAAAAGTATTGATGTTAAGGCAACAGGTAGAAGTTGCAGGTGGAGAAATCGGCAGTGTGAGGGTAAGTGATCCAACATCTATTGCAATCCCACCAAAAACAGAAATGCTGGTATGGTGTAGAGCAGCCATTGGTACTAAGGGACGAGATTATCAAGCCTTAATAGAACCAGTGTACACCGACAGCAGGCCCACTATACTCACAGCACGAGGGGTAGTCGAGGTACACCGGGGACGAGTGCCGGTACGACTTTTGAACTGTGGAGAGGAAGAGGTCACTTTGCCAAGGTATGCTACAGTGGCAAAGCTATATACTGTTGACAACAATGCCATCACAACCATTGAGCCCTTAGAATCAACCTGTCAGGTGGAAGTCAACGGCTCAGATGGAGAATTGGAGGATTGGTGCCAACAGCTACACGTGGGCATAAATTCAACACCTACCCATCAAAAACAAGGGGTGTATAGGCTAGTGACAGAATATGAACAAGTCTTCAGTAAACACCCATTGGACTTCGGACGGATAGAAGGGGTAGAACACACAATCCCCACCGGTGACCATCCCCCAATAAAAGAAAGATATAGACCCATACCGCCCGCTCACTATCAATGTGCAAAAGATATGCTGAGGGAGATGAAACAGGCCGGGGTAATAAGAGACAGCTGTAGCCCCTGGGTGGCCCCTCTAGTGATTGTCAAAAAAAAGGACGGAACCATGAGAATGTGCGTAGACTACCGGCGGATTAATAACATCACCCATAAAGACGCCTACCCCTTGCCTAGGATAGAAGAGTCCTTGACTGCTTTGAAATCTGCTAATTATTTTTCCACCTTAGACTTAACAAGCGGGTATTGGCAAGTCCCTGTGGCTGAGAGAGATAAGGAAAAGACGGCATTCACCACACCAATGGGTCTATGTGAATTTAATCGCATGCCATTCGGACTCTGCAACGCATCCGGTACCTTCCAGCGGCTGATGGAATGCTGCCTCGGACACAAGAACTTCGAGACCGTCCTCCTGTACCTAGATGATGTGATCGTCTACTCAAAGACTTACGAACAACACTTAAAAGACCTGGCAGAAGTGTTCGAAGCCTTATCCAGGTATGGCATGAAAATCAAGCCATCCAAATGTCATCTTCTCAAGCCAAAGGTACAGTACCTGGGACACATCGTGAGTTCGGAGGGAGTAGCACCGGATCCCGAGAAAATAAGCGCCATAAGGGATTGGCCAAGACCTACCAACGCAAAAGAAGTGAGGCAATTCCTGGGATTGGTGGGTTACTATCGCAGATTTATAAAAGGATTTACCAAGTTGGCAGCATCCTTGCAAGACGCCTTGGTAGGGCAGACGAAGAAACCTTCAAACCGAAACCCTCCTTTTCAGTGGAACGACGAAAGGGAAGACTCCTTTGAACAACTAAAGAAGGCACTAACCGGAGAAGAGATTCTGGCATACCCAGATTACCATCAACCTTTCATCATCTACACCGATGCCAGTAATGTGGGACTAGGAGCGGTGCTGTCACAAAAGCAAGAAGGTCGGGAGAAAGTCATCGCCTTTGCAAGTAGAAAGCTCCGGCCAACTGAAAGAAATTCAGAAAATTACAGCTCCTTCAAATTGGAACTACTGGCAGTAGTTTGGGCTGTGACTGAACGTTTCAAACACTATCTGGCCGCTGCAGAATTTATTGTCTATACTGACAACAATCCGTTGACCCATCTGGACACAGCCAAATTAGGTGCGTTAGAACAGCGATGGATAGCCCGGTTATCTAATTACAACTTCAAGATCAAGTATCGAGCAGGTCGCAAGAATGGAAATGCCGATGCCCTATCCCGGATGCCACACTTGAGAGATGTAGAAGAAGAAACGGGGGAGCTTGAAGAAATTGAACTACCAGCCTTCCATCATCCCAAGGCAAAACATCATCAGTCAAGTACCTATCAGAAACAACAAGAGGTGAATTTTAATCCGTTAGCACACCATAGATGGGCTGACACCCAAGACAGCAATCCGGCTGTGAAGTTGGTGAAGGGACTGCTGACTGAGCAAAGTGCATATCCCGATGAGGATGCCCCAGAAGAGATGCATCAACTCTGGAAAGAGAGAGGCAAAATGTTCCTGTATCAAGGGAAGCTCTGTAGAAGGTACACCAATCCGAAAACACATGAATTGGTTTGGCAGATTATCGTGCCTAAACAAGATGTGAAGATGGTCCTCGAAGCTTACCATAATGGTGCTGGTCACTTCGGTTGGAAAAAGTTAGAAGTACTTCTAAGAGAAAGATTTTATTGGGTCGGGATGAGAAAATCAATCGAACAGTGGTGCAGAAACTGTGGCCCGTGCAACCTCAGAAGAAACGATCAATAGAACCAAAGAGCACCACTGCAGCCCATTATCACCAAACAACCACTTGAACTTGTAGCCATAGACCACGTGAAGTTGACACCAAGCCGGTCCGGCTATGTCTATGCTTTGACCATCGTGGACCATTATTCACGCTTCTTGGTAGTAGTACCCGTAAAAGATCTGACAGCAAAAACAGCAGCCAAAGCGTTCCAAACGTACTTTTGTAGACCCCATGGATATCCGGAACAGGTTCTCACCGACCAAGGTACAGCCTTTGAATCAGAGATCTTCAGAGAATTCTGTAATATGTATGGTTGCAAAAAGATCCAGACGACGGCCTATCATCCACAAACAAACGGCTTATGCGAGAAGATGAACCATATTGTAATAGACCTACTAAAGACTTTACCTGAGACAGAAAGGAATCAATGGCCAGAGAAATTGCCTGACTTGGTGGATCTGTATAATCATGTCCCGGTGAGCTCCACCAACTGCACCCCAGCTTACCTTATGCGTGCAAGACCCGGCCAATTACCAATCGATCTAGAAATGGGAATTCTGAAACCAGACGCAGAAGTTCAAGACTCCAATTGGGATATCATACGGCAAAAGCAGTATCGCCAAGTGCAAGAGAATGTGGAAAGAAGCCTTCAGCAAACTAGAGAAAGACAAGAGCGAACTTTCAACCAGAATGCTCTAGCGACCCCATTAAGACCGGGTGACCAAGTGCTCAAGAGAAATCGTCGAACCAATAAACTAGACAATCAGTGGGAAGCCGTACCCTACACAGTTTTACCAACAAGAATGGATAATCCTAAAATGTGTCTCATTAGCAAAAACGGAGGCTTAACATCTGTACTATTGTCAAGAGACAATCTTAAATTATGTCCGGAAGCATTGAAAGAGCCCGAAGTTGTCCAGCCAGAACCAGAAGTTATTCAACCCATGCAGGTCCAATCAGTAAAGGAAAAAGAAGAGGAAATGTATCACACCTGTATAGGAGACTTTCCCAAAACCCTACTATCATACCATGGTGCAGTAGTGGTTCCCATGGTGGCCTTTTACCCAACACCGAACCCAATACCAGAAGTCCCAAGACAGGAAGAGGCTGACCCCGTACTACGGGAGGTTCCAGGCCAGGAAGAACAGATTCCTGATCAGAGTAATCCCATTCACGGTGGACTTGCCAACTCCATAGTCATGGAATTATCTTTAGCAGAGCGGGCAGATACTACATCTGCAGTAGACAGTAGTACACCACATGAAGAGACACCGCTATTACGTAGATCACAGCATAGTACCCAGGGTCAATTACCGGCCAGGTATGCGGATTACCAACTATAAAACTATAGTCATTGTTATCATTCTGCAACGTTTAAGCCCAGTACCTACAGAGACTTGTCTCTATGAACTTATTGCATATTCTTGAACTTTTTATCAGCCCGGAGGCACTAAATCAAAGCTCCGGAAAGACTGCTTTTTGAATTTTGCTTTTTGCTCTTTTTGAACTTTCTTTAGACTTTATATTGGTAACTCCGTTGGAAAAATGGAACTAAATTCTTGGATACAAAGTGCAGTGCCTTTCCTAGTACCTTCAAGGATAGAACTGTATTAATGGACACTATTTGAAGTGACTTTTTACAAAACTCTATTTTTGTTTCCTTGAGTGGTTTTTGTAACTTTTCATTTTTAAGACTCTGTACATATTAATTGTTATTTCAAAATGTTATCGTCCCACAGTCCCGGAGTACTGTTCTTAACTAAGGGGGAATGTGGCACCCCTAGGGGTATTTGCCACAAAAACAGTTACTGACACTAAATACAAATGCTAAAATAGCAAGACTGCACTACCACCTCTGGCCAGAAGGGGGAGCTCCAGAGACTCCCCTTGATCCATTCTGGTCTGAGAGAAGAACTGGCAGTTGGGCTAAGGAGCTGAAAGTGAGAGGTCATACAGCTGAATTTCTAACAGCCCTATGACGGTTTCCAGGCCCAAATCACCGGCCTGAGGAGAAAAGGGACAGAGAAAAAGGACATTGTGAGAACCGGGTAGCATTAATCACTACCCAGAACAGGAGCAAAGACGGATACCAGATCCGTGGCTGTATTCATTATATATAATACAGCAACCGGAAAAACGTGAGGTGATATCAGCTTCACTAGGGCCGGACGCAGCAACAGACACAGAGTTCAGCGGTACTCCTGGAGGGGGTAAGCCGATAAAAGGACTCGGGTTGCCCGTCAAACCAGGACCCGGAGGGGACAGATTGGGCTGGCAGCCAGTTCACATACAGCAGCAGGGCCACACAGAAACTGCGTACAATAAGAGGCGAAGACCCCGGCAGGGTCAAAGAAACTCAGAGTTCCCATACAGACTCCGGTGACAGGACTGGATTGTAAATCCCTTTATGTTGAAGTAAACTGGTTAAACGTTTCAGTGCCTCAGACTTTCATTTGGACAATAGCTATCTATCCAGGATCAGGATCATCACCGCTGAGAGAACCTGCTGCTGATCAAGTACGTGCCTGTTCCCTCATGATACCCCTTACACTGTGCATTGCCTGAGGCCACAGCACCGGGTCAAGCCACCCGTGACATCTCCCTCAAGAGACAGACCCCATTGGTCCGGTGCTGGGTACCCCGGTCTCCTGGGCGTCACACATGTTCAACAGATGAAACACATATACATATACTGTGTTTAGAAAGATATGCAGTACAATATAGGAGCTCTGAAAGAGCTGGAAATAAAGCTCAGAAGCCTAAGGTAGTGCACACATAATAAGGTATAATCACTCAGGTATATGCTGGCAAATAAGGCATGGAAATAGAACTATGTCACGCTCCTATTCTTCCAATCATGAAAAAATAGATAGAACAAGCAAACAGGCATACAGAGAGCAAATACCCGATGTGTGTCGCCACTACGGTGGCTTCATCAGGGGTATGACAAGCAAAAGCTATACCCCTGATGAAGCCACCGTAGTGGCGACACGCGTCGGGTATTTGCTCTCTGTATGCCTGTTTGCTTTTTTGGGTTATTGTACCCTTTGGTTATCTGGGGAAATGATTCATGTGCAGGGTTTTTTAGCCCTGCATGTAGGTAGTGTGTTCACTCAGGATGCTTTATTTTGGTAACATACTGTTACATTCTAGTTTTGGGGCATGTAGGTATACTATGCTTGTTCTATCTATATTTTCATGATTGGAAGAATAGGAGCGTGACATAGTTCTATTTCCCTGCCTTATTTGCCAGCATATACCTGAGTGATTATACCTTATTATGTGTGCACTACCTTAGGCTTCTGAGCTTTATTTCCAGCTCTTTCAGAGCTCCTATATTGTACTGCATGTCTTTCTAAACACAGTATATGTATATGTGTTTCATCTGTTGAACATGCGTTTACACATTTCTCTACGCTTTGTAGTTTGAGTAATATGCTGTCCATATAGTACTTCTAGGAGGATCTGTTGTTATTTTTGCCTTGTATTTTCTCTTCCCTTTTTACCGGAGTACAGGCATATGCCTTATTTTAGGCATTAGTTTCTATGTGTTTTTTAAATGTTTTTAATGGTTTTCTTTTTCCCGTGTTGTACCTTTAATAAAGCTGTGTATTTGTATAATGTTTTGGTGATCCCCATTTTTGTATGGCCTGTGCTTTTTCTTGTTTCTTGCATATCCGTATTCTCAGGTCTGGGTTGGATCCCTTCTTGGATATACTGTGGTGCCCCCATATCTTAGTATTATAGGGTATATATACTAGATTCCTTGATAGGGTGTTGATCCAGGGAACTAGTCTGATTGTTGTATGTGGAGTCGGGAAGGAATTTTTTTCCCCAAAGTGGAGCTTACTATTTGCCACATGGATATTTGTTGCCTTCCTCTGGATCGACATGTTAGGGCATGTTAGGTTAGGCTATGGGTTGAACTAGATGGACTTAAAGTCTTCCTTCAACCTTAATAACTATGTTACTATGTTACAACTCAACTTCCATGGCTCACATTGAGTGTCTCTAGAACTCTATGGGTATATGCACATGTAGGTGGGATGTCTGCACATTCTTCCGCACCTGTTTTTGTAAATCCGCAGGTAAACCGCACTGCAGATTACCTGCGGATTTACTGCGGAATTACCATGGATTTACAGCGGTTTTTCCACCTGCAGTTTTATACCTGCGGATTCCTATTAGCAGGTGTAAATCGCCGCTAAATCTGCACAAAGAATTGACATGCTGTGGAATGTAAACCCCTGTGTTTCCGCATGTTTTTTTCAGCAGCATGTTCACTGCGGATTTTGTTTTCTATAGGTTTACATGGTACTGTAAACTCATGGAAAACAGCTGCAGATCCGCAGCGTGTGCACATACCCTATAGCTTCTGCCTACGGCGTGAGTAGCTGACTCTGGTTATATCCTGATTTGTCCTGCTGCGATCCCTGACTGTTCCCGTGGCTTTTTATTTCCCTTCCCCCGTTCCGACTTAGTGTTTTTCCTTTGTGTTTGGACTCTCTGTCACTTGACTCGGCTTTGTCTCAGACCTGTCTCTGTCTTTTGCTCCTGGTACTTCTGCTTCTGTCTGGTATTGACCCTCTGGCGGGTCTCTGACTCTGAGTTGATTTTCCCCTTTTTACTAGATTACTCTCCTGGTTTTTGATGCAGCTTGCTTGATTACCCTGTTGCCACCTGATGGTGGGCTCTCTGCAGTGCTGCAGGTCTGCTCTGGCAAGTGTTGCAGTCTTTCCTCCACTCTACTGCCATCTAATGGAGCGTGCATTTACCTGCATAGCTGTGACATGACAATAACAACCTGCAGTGAAACAAGAAGAGACCTATTCATAAGTAGGTACGGCCTGTGACTTCTGACACCATCATGGCTTTTTGTGGGTCAATTAAATGAATTCTCTTGCATCTACTATCACGGCTTTGACAGGATATTGTTCAGATATTCTAATTTAACTGGGGTCAGTTCTAGTGACATGTCCGCTTTAAAGCTGTAATATGATGAAAGAGAAAAATATAGATAAAAAAATAATGAAATATTATCTGGCAGTGGCTGAATTCCTATTTCTTTACACTCTACTATCTATATAATGAAAGGTATTATTAATAACTCTAGTGATATCTGATATATCTTGATTTTTAAATTGCTTATTGTACATTGCTATCTTGGAATTGCTCTTGGCTAAAGTTTCGAAACGTAAAAGATTAGATTAGATTAGATTTTTTTTTTCAATATTCCCGCATCAATCAATCCTGTACCACCAGATGCAGCTATGACATGTATTGCCTGTTTAGGATTGTGCATTGTGTTTATTAGACTGGCTGAAAACCATATATTTTCTGTATTTTACAGGTAACATTATCTAATCTAACAATTGAATTGAAGATTATGTAAATTGGTCATTTTATTTTCAAAGGACAGTCAAACTGTTTCAATTAGCAATAAGTTATAGTTTGTCTTTATAAGATATCTGTTGTGAATTCTGTGGCAGAGTTCACTCCTGTGGTCACAAGTGGTACTTCGGCTGATTCTCTCTGGGATCTTCCGTTTGTGGAGGAAAGTGGTACTGCAGCTTCTGAGTTTCCTCCCTCAGGTGATCTGGTGAGCTCGTTAGCTTCTTCTCTACTTAACTCCACCTGATGCTTTGATCTATGCTTCCTGTCAATGTTTCAGTGTGGGACTTGTTTTTTCCCTGGATCATTTCTGTGGCCTGCTGCTCTGCAAAGCTAAGTTTTGCTTATGTTATTTTGTTGCTATTTTTCTGTCCAGCTTGCTTTATTGGTTTTTCTCGCCTGCTGGAAGCTCTGAGACGCAGAGGGACCACCTCCGTACCGTTAGTCAGTGCGGAGGGTCTTTTTGTCCCCTCTGCGTGGTTTTTTATAGGTTTTTGTGCTGACCGCAAAGTTATCTTCCCTATCCTCGTTCTGTTCAGCTAGTCGGGCCTCACTTTGCTAAATCTGTTTCATCTCTATGTCTGTGTTTTCATCTTACTCACAGTCATTATATGTGGGGGGCTGCCTTTTCCTTTGGGGAATTTCTCTGAGGCAAGGTAGGCTTATTTTTCTATCTTCAGGATTAGCTAGTTTCTCAGGCTGTGGCGAGGCGCCTAGGTTCTGGTCAGGAGCGCTCCACGGCTACCTTTAGTGTGGTTTGATAGGCTTAGGGATTGCGGTCTGCAGAGTTCCCACGTCTCAGAGCTCGTTCTATTATTTTGGGTTATTGTCAGTTCACTGTATGTGCTCTGACCTAAATGTCCATTGTGATTCTGAATTGCCTTTCATAACAGTACAGGAAGCCAAAAGTGCTAATGATTCTCAATAGAGGGAAAAAAGAAGTTCTGAGACCATTTTTTTTTCTTTGCACTGTGTTTTGTCTTTTTTTTCCCCTAGACATTTGGGTGGTTCAGGACACAGGTGTAGCAATGGACATTAAAGGTCTGTCTTCATGTGTGGATCAGCTCACGGCAAGAGTTCAAAATATTCAAGATTTTGTGGTCCAGAATTCTTTGCTTGAACCGAGAATTTCTATTCCAGATTTGTTTTTTGGAGATAGAACTAAATTTCTGAGTTTCAAAAATAATTGTAAACTATTTCTGGCTTTGAAACCTCGCTCTTCTGGTGACCCAATTCAACAGGTTAGGATCGTCATTTCTTTTTTGCGCGGCGACCCTCAGGACTGGGCGTTTTCTCTTGCGTCAGGAGATCCTGCATTGAGTAATATCGATGCGTTTTTCCTGGCGCTTGGGTTGCTGTACGATGAGCCTAATTCAGTGGATCAGGCAGAAAAAAATTTGCTGGCTCTTTGTCAGGCTCAGGATGAGATAGAGGTATATTGTCAGAAATTTAGAAAGTGGTCAGTGCTCACTCAATGGAATGAATCTGCGCTGGCAGCAATATTCAGAAAGGGTCTCTCTGAAGCCCTTAAGGATGTCATGGTGGGATTTCCTATGCCTGCTGGTTTGAATGAGTCTATGTCTTTGGCCATTCAGATCGGTCGACGCTTGCGTGAGCGTAAACCTGTGCACCATTTGGCGGTATTACCTGAGCTTAAACCTGAGCCTATGCAGTGTGATAGGACCTTGACCAGAGTTGAACGGCAAGAACATAGACGTCTGAATGGTCTGTGTTTCTACTGTGGTGATTCCACTCATGCTATCTCTGATTGTCCTAAGCGCACTAAGCGGTTCGCTAGGTCTGCCACCATTGGTACTGTAAAGTCAAAATTTCTTCTGTCCGTTACCTTGATCTGCTCTTTGTCATCATATTCTGTCATGGCATTTGTGGATTCAGGCGCTGCCCTGAATTTGATGGACTTGGAATATGCTAAGCGTTGTGGGCTTTTCTTGGAGCCCTTGCAGTGTCCTATTCCATTGAGAGGAATTGATGCTACGCCTTTGGCCAAGAATAAGCCTCAATACTGGACCCAGCTGACCATGTGCATGGCTCCTGCACATCAGGAGGTTATTCGCTTTCTGGTGTTGCATAATCTGCATGATGTGGTCGTGTTGGGGTTGTCATGGCTACAAGCCAATAATCCAGTATTAGATTGGAAATCCATGTCGGTGTCCAGTTGGGGTTGTCAGCGGGTACATGGTGATGTTCCATTTCTGTCAATTTCGTCATCCACTCCTTCTGAGGTCCCAGAGTTCTTGTCTGATTACCGGGATGTATTTGATGAGCCCAAATCCAATACCCTACCTCCGCATAGGGATTGTGATTGTGCTATCAATTTGATTCCTGGTAGTAAATTCCCAAAAGGTCGATTGTTTAATTTGTCCGTGCCTGAGCACACCGCTATGCGCAGTTATGTGAAGGAATCCCTGGAGAAGGGGCATATTCGCCCGTCATCATCGCCATTAGGAACAGGGTTCTTTTTTGTAGCCAAGAAGGATGGTTCGCTGAGACCTTGTATAGATTACCGCCTTCTTAATAAGATCACGGTTAAATTTCAGTACCCCTTGCTATTTTTATCTGATCTGTTTGCTCGGATTAAGGGGGCTAGTTGGTTCACAAAGATAGATCTTCGTGGTGCGTATAATCTGGTGCGAATTAAGCAAGGTGATGAATGGAAAACTGCATTTAATACGACCGAGGGTCATTTTGAGTATCTCGTGATGCCGTTCGGACTTGCCAATGCTCCATCAGTGTTTCAGTCCTTTATGCATGACATCTTCCGAGAGTACCTGGATAAATTCCTGATTGTGTACTTGGATGACATTTTGATCTTCTCGGATGATTGGGAGTCTCATGTGAAGCAGGTCAGAACGGTTTTTCAGGTCCTGCGTGCTAATTCTTTGTTTGTGAAGGGATCAAAGTGTCTCTTTGGTGTGCAGAAGGTTTCATTTTTGGGGTTCATCTTTTCCCCTTCTACTATCGAGATGGATCCTGTTAAGGTCCAAGCCATCCATGATTGGACTCAGCCGACATCTCTGAAAAGTCTGCAAAAGTTCCTGGGCTTTGCTAATTTTTATCGTCGCTTCATCTGCAATTTTTCTAGTATTGCTAAACCATTGACCGACTTGACCAAGAAGGGTGCTGATGTGGTCAATTGGTCTTCTGCTGCTGTGGAAGCTTTTCAAGAGTTGAAGCGTCGTTTTTCTTCTGCCCCTGTGTTGTGTCAACCAGATGATTCTCTTCCGTTCCAGGTCGAGGTTGATGCTTCTGAGATTGGAGCAGGGGCTGTTTTGTCGCAGAGAGGTTCTGGTTGCTCAGTGATGAAACCATGCGCTTTCTTTTCCAGGAAGTTTTCGCCTGCTGAGCGTAATTATGATGTGGGCAACCGAGAGTTGCTGGCCATGAAGTGGGCATTCGAGGAGTGGCGTCATTGGCTTGAAGGAGCTAAGCATCGCGTGGTGGTATTGACTGATCATAAGAACTTGACTTATCTCGAGTCTGCCAAGCGCTTGAATCCTAGACAAGCTCGTTGGTCGTTGTTCTTTGCCCGTTTTGACTTTGTGATTTCGTACCTTCCGGGCTCTAAAAATGTGAAGGCGGATGCTCTGTCTAGGAGTTTTGTACCCGACTCTCCGGGTTTATCTGAGCCGGCGGGTATCCTCAAGGAAGGAGTAATTGTGTCTGCCATCTCCCCTGATTTGCGGCGGGTGCTGCAAAAATTTCAGGTTAATAAACCTGATCGTTGTCCAGCGGAGAAACTGTTCGTCCCTGATAGGTGGACGAATAGAGTTATCTCTGAACTTCATTGTTCGGTGTTGGCTGGTCATCCTGGAATCTTTGGTACCAGAGAGTTAGTGGCTAGATCCTTTTGGTGGCCCTCTCTGTCGCGGGATGTGCGTGCTTTTGTGCAGTCCTGTGGGATTTGTGCTCGGGCTAAGCCCTGCTGTTC
The DNA here is from genome assembly GCF_032444005.1 of Ranitomeya imitator. Lineage (NCBI taxonomy): Eukaryota > Metazoa > Chordata > Amphibia > Anura > Dendrobatidae > Ranitomeya > Ranitomeya imitator. The sequence continues at coordinate 978,424,421 of NC_091282.1, forward strand.
TCGTGCCAGTGGGTTGCTTTTGCCCTTGCCGGTCCCGAAGAGGCCTTGGACACATATCTCTATGGATTTTATTTCTGACCTTCCCGTTTCTCAAAAGATGTCAGTCATTTGGGTGGTCTGTGATCGCTTTTCTAAGATGGTCCATCTGGTACCCTTGTCTAAATTGCCTTCCTCCTCTGATTTGGTGCCTTTGTTCTTCCAGCATGTGGTTCGTTTGCATGGCATTCCAGAGAATATTGTTTCTGACAGAGGTTCCCAGTTTGTTTCGAGGTTTTGGCGAGCCTTTTGTGGTAGGATGGGCATTGACTTGTCTTTTTCCTCGGCTTTCCATCTTCAGACTAATGGCCAGACCGAGCGAACCAATCAGACCTTGGAAACATATCTGAGGTGCTTTGTTTCTGCTGATCAGGATGACTGGGTGTCCTTTTTGCCTTTGGCTGAGTTCGCCCTTAATAATCGGGCCAGCTCGGCTACCTTGGTTGCACCGTTTTTCTGCAATTCTCGGTTCCATCCTCGTTTCTCTTCTGGACAGGTTGAGTCTTCGGACTGTCCTGGTGTGGATACTGTGGTGGACAGGTTGCAGCAGATTTGGACTCTGGTAGTGGACAATTTGACCTTGTCCCAGGAGAAGGCTCAACTTTTCGCTAATCGCAGACGCCATGTGGGTCCCCGACTTTGTGTTGGGGATCTGGTTTGGTTATCTTCTCGTCATATTCCTATGAAGGTTTCCTCTCCTAAGTTTAAACCTCGTTTTATTGGTCCGTATAGGATTTCTGAGGTTCTTAATCCTGTGTCTTTTCGTCTGACCCTTCCAGATTCTTTTTCCATACATAACGTATTCCATAGGTCATTGTTGCGGAGATACGTGGCACCTATGGTTCCATCTGTTGAGCCTCCTGCCCCGGTTTTGGTGGAGGGGGAATTGGAGTATATTGTGGAGAAGATTTTGGATTCTCGTGTTTCAAGACGGAAACTCCAGTATCTGGTTAAATGGAAGGGTTATGCTCAGGAGGATAATTCCTGGGTTTTTGCCTCTGATGTCCATGCTCCCGATCTTGTTCGTGCCTTTCATGTGGCTCATCCTGGTCGGCCTGGGGGCTCTGGTGAGGGTTCGGTGACCCCTCCTCAAGGGGGGGGTACTGTTGTGAATTCTGTGGCAGAGTTCACTCCTGTGGTCACAAGTGGTACTTCGGCTGATTCTCTCTGGGATCTTCCGTTTGTGGAGGAAAGTGGTACTGCAGCTTCTGAGTTTCCTCCCTCAGGTGATCTGGTGAGCTCGTTAGCTTCTTCTCTACTTAACTCCACCTGATGCTTTGCTCTATGCTTCCTGTCAATGTTTCAGTGTGGGACTTGTTTTTTCCCTGGATCATTTCTGTGGCCTGCTGCTCTGCAAAGCTAAGTTTTGCTTATGTTATTTTGTTGCTATTTTTCTGTCCAGCTTGCTTTATTGGTTTTTCTCGCCTGCTGGAAGCTCTGAGACGCAGAGGGACTACCTCCGTACCGTTAGTCGGTGCGGAGGGTCTTTTTGTCCCCTCTGCGTGGTTTTTTATAGGTTTTTTTGCTGACCGCAAAGTTATCTTCCCTATCCTCGTTCTGTTCAGCTAGTCGGGCCTCACTTTGCTAAATCTGTTTCATCTCTATGTCTGTGTTTTCATCTTACTCACAGTCATTATATGTGGGGGGCTGCCTTTTCCTTTGGGGAATTTCTCTGAGGCAAGGTAGGCTTATTTTTCTATCTTCAGGATTAGCTAGTTTCTCAGGCTGTGACGAGGCGCCTAGGTTCTGGTCAGGAGCGCTCCACGGCTACCTTTAGTGTGGTTTGATAGGCTTAGGGATTGCGGTCTGCAGAGTTCTCACGTCTCAGAGCTCGTTCTATTATTTTGGGTTATTGTCAGTTCACTGTATGTGCTCTGACCTCCATGTCCATTGTGATTCTGAATTGCCTTTCATAACAGATATCCTTCTGCAGTTATTTTTTATTTTACTTGCTTATATAGCACCTTTATCGCTCCAGCACTTAACAGATATCATCACATTGGGACTGTTGTAGCTGTTTTGTTCTGACCCAAGGTCACATTACAGGTTCGGCAGTAAGGCCAGATTGTGGAACTAAGCCCTTACAATTATGAGAGCTCGAAGGAAATAAATGTACACCGTTGTGAGCATAAACAATTCTGCTTATTATCATGTGAGCAGGATTCTTATACCATTTACAAACAAATGTAGTTTCCATTGGGAATTTCCATCAGCTGCCCTCTTCTCTACAAACATGTTATGAGATTTTTAGCTATTAAGTCTTTTTCAGTAAACTGAAAAGAAAATATTAGACCAAATATGAAACATTAAGAAAACTAGTATACATGTTATGAGACTATGAGACTAGTTAATGCTTCATAAAAAATAGAACATATTAAATGATTAACCCTTTTATATCATGGCTCACAATCTAAACTCAGTATTATTATGTCTTTGGAATGTAGGAGGAAAACGGAGAACCCGGAGGAAACCCTCACAAACACCGGAAGAACACACAAACTCCTTGAAGTTGTTGTCCTTGGTGGGATTCAAACTAAACGCTCCAAGGATACATTGATAGCAGCACTGAGTACTAACTAACTGAGCAACCTTGCTCCTCTTTTTCTGTATTGATTCTTCAAGAATCTAATATATAATTGCCTAGAATACTACTTCCTGCAATTTGTGCCAACTTCCGTGGCTTTGTCCGGAGCTAATGTCCGGAGCTAATGTCCGGAGCTAATGTCCGGAGATAAGTGACGTCAACAGTGTCCAGTGTCTGATTGGTTGCCGCCTGCTGCGAGCGACCAATCAGAAACGTGCCGTACTGTGACACACTCCGCCCGCCATTTTGGTGTGATTTTTGAATTTTTACCTCACAGCAAGTTTCTACTGCGTGGAGGCGGGCCCAGTGTAGTTGCTCTTCAAGCTCCTGCCGAATTTCGTCAAAAAAATGATAATACCATTTACCAAAACTATATATATTTAGTTGTGAAGTGGTTCAGTGACATTTTCACACCAATTTTGAACTTTTGTTTGGTGTTTTCTCCATATACTGCCTATTATTTTTGTTCTTTCTTACTATTATTTATTAATTGTATTATTCTTACATTTGAATAAATAAAGTATATATGGATTCTAGACTCCCGATTCTTTAGAATCGGGCTGCCATCTAGTAAAAGAAATAGGAGAATTAGTCTTAACACTATTCAAGTTGATCTGATTAACAATTTTAACGTATTTATGATCTTGCAAAAGAAGTTTACATTGTGAATACAGGAGAATATATTTTCAATGTGTTTCTGATACATTTAAAAGAAATGAAAGATGTTCTGTCCTCAGGTTTTTGTTAGATAATCTGAAAGAAGAGTAGTATAAGGCAAGAGAGCTTGATTCCAGGGATGTATCACATACCGGGCTGCTTGGTGTAGTTTTTATAGAATACCTGTTTTGTGCAATGTAGATGAAGCAGAAGTAAGTCTTTTGCTCTGTGTATAACCCCGCGCACACACCCACTGGCAGCTTCTTGTGTGCACTGTGCATTGTAAGCATGGTGGGGTTGTACAGATTAGCCTGATTGCTGGTCCAGTGAGCTGTAGTCCAGCTTTGTTACGGTACCTTCACACATAACGATTTTGTTAACGATATCGTTGCAACGTCACACTTTTTGTGACGTAGCAACGATCCCGCTAATGATCTCATTATGTGTGACAGCGACCAACGATCAGGCCCCTGCTGGGAGATCGTTGATCGCTGGGGAATGATCAGGACCTTTTTTTGGTCGCTGATCACCCGCTGTCATTGCTGGATCACCGCTGTGCTCTGCTTTTCGGCAGGTGCTGACACAGTCAGTGCGGGAAGCTGACGACGGGGGACGTGACAGACCTCAGAATGTGAGTATGTAGTGATTTTTTTTTTTAACTTTTACAATGGTAACCTGGGTAAATATCGGGTTACTAAGCGTGGCCCTGCACTTAGTAACCCAATGTTTACCCCGGTTACCCGGGGATTTCGGCATCGTTGAAGACAGTTTCAACAATGCCGAAGTCTTTCCCCTGATCGTTGGTCGCTGGAGAGAGCTGTCTGTGTGACAGCTCCCCAGCGACCACACAACGACTTACCAACGATCACGGCCAGGTCGTATCGCTGGTCGTGATCGTTGGTAAGTCGTTTAGTGTAACGGTACCTTTACTCTCCAGCTGATAAACATTGTTAGCATTGAAACTACAATGCACAGCCTAATAAATGACACATCACTGAAATCAAGGTCTTGTACACTATATTATGCTGCTCATTAAATGGAAAAAACCTGCCAACACATTACTTTTAATAAAGTAAAGGCCCATTTAGTCAGACAGATTTTGGCCTTTTAATGAGCACTGTCAATTGGCACTTGTATCCGAAGTTTACATTTCCCCCCCCCCCATAACATATGGTAACAAACATATTAAATTATTATTATTATTCATTTTTATAGCACCATTTATTCCATGCTTTACATGTGAAAAAAGGGCCATACATAGACAAGAACAATCAACATGAGCAATACAATGCACACACAAGTACAGGAGGAGAGAGGACCCTGCTCGCTAGGGCACACAGTCTACCATGGATGGGTGAGGATTCACTAGGAGAGAGTAGAGCTGGTTGTGCGGCGGTTCAGTAGACTGAGGATCACTGCAGGTTGTAGCCGTGTCAGAAGAGGTGGGTCTTCAGCTTCCTTTTGATAGTTTCCGTGGTAGGCGAAAGTCTGATGAGAGTTCCAGAGTATGGGGGAAGCATGGGAGAAGTCTTGCATGTGGTTGTGGGAAGAAGAGATGAGAGGGAAGTAGAGAAGGAGATCTTGAGAGGATCGAAGGTTGCATGTAGGTACGTACTGGGCGACCATGTCAAAGATGTTTGGAGGAGACAGGTTGTGGATGGCTTTGCTTTGCATGTCATAGTTATGGTTTTGAACTGGAGCTCTGCAGTGCAGGAGGCACAGGGCACCACAGTACATGGGGCACAGCAGTGCAAGAGGCACAGGGCACCACAACACACGGGATACTGCAGTGCAGAAGGCACAGGGCACCACAACAAACGGGGCAGTGCAGGAAGCACAGGGCACCAGAGTAAAGAGGGCACAGGGTACAGTAGTGTAGAGGGCATAGCAGAACATGGGGCACAGGGTACAGTAGTGTAGGGGGCACAGCAGCAGAGTACATTATGGTAGGGGCCACAGGGTACAGTAGTGTAGGGGCATTGGGTACAGTATTGTAGGGGGCACAGTAGCACAAGGTACAGTAGCATAGGAAGCATGGGGCACAGCAGCACTTGCCCCCTGGTCACTACACAGATCGGAGCAGGGCATTCGATACTCACAGTGCTGCTTCCCCCACCCCAGTGTCCGGTTCCTTTGTGCGGCCGGTGTCCGGAGCTGACAAGGAGATACCACGAGAGCTGCAAATTTCTGTACTGGGGCAATCAGGAGGGGGAGAAACTGCAGTGTTGCCATAGCAACAAGTAAGTGCCGGCCATGGAGGGGGCATTTCTCTAGCAACCCCAGGGAGGGAACAAGTACTGAGCCAAGGTACTTACTTCCAGTGGGAGAGGCGGCAGATGCTGGGACACCACCATTTTCTCTTCCTCCTCCGTCCACTCCTCTCATCACATCAGTCCTCTGAGCAGCAGAGAGCACCGCCCCTGGCACAGCCACTCTATCCCTGCAGCTATCAGCGAGAAGCACCCGGTCCTCCAGCCCACTGAGATGAGGGCGGAGCATCCTGCTTCCGAGATCGCTCCTTCCATTGCAACAAAGACTTTAAAAAAGATTTTTAACCCCTTAATCCCATATGACGTACTATCCCGTCAAGGTGACCTGGGACTTAATTCCCAGTGACAGGATAGTACGTCATATGCGATCGGCTGCGCTCACGGGGGTAGCGTGGCCGATCGCGGCCGGGTGTCAGCTGCCTATCGCAGCTGACATCCGGCACCATGTGCCAGGAGCAGTCACGGACCGCTCCTGGCACATTAACCCCCGGCACACCGCGATCAAAGATGATCGCGGTGTGCCGGCGGTGCAGGGAAGCATCGCGCAGGGAGGGGGCTCCCTGCGTGCTTCCCTGAGACGATCGGTACACGGTGATGTACTCACCGTGTACTGAGCGTCTTCTCCCTGCAGGCCCCGGATCCAAAATGGCCGCGGGGCTGCATCCGGGTCCTGCAGGGAGCACTTCCGGGTCAGGATCAGGCTGCAGCTGCAGCTCTAATCCTGCCCGGCTGTAGGTCATATCACCGATCTGACTGAGTGCTGTGCACACTGTCAGATCGGTGATCTGTGATGCCCCCCCCTGGGACAAAGTGAAGAAGTAAAAAAAAAAATTTCCACACGTGTAAAAAAAAAATTAAAAAAAATTCCTAAATAAAGAAGAAAAAAATAAATATTATTCCCATAAATACATTTCTTTATCTAAAAAAAAAACCAAAAACAATAAAAGTACACATATTAAGTATCGCCGCGTCCGTAACGACCCAACCTATAAAACTGGCCCACTAGTTAACCCCTTCAGTGAACACCGTAAGAAAAAAAAAAAAACGAGCCAAAAAACAACGTTTTATTATCATAATGCTGAACAAAAAGTGGAATAACACGCGATCAAAAAGACGGATATAAATAACCATGGTACCTCTGAAAACGTCATCTTGTCCCGCAAAAAACGAGCCACTATACAGCATCATCAGCGAAAAAATAAAAAAGTTATAGTCCTCAGAATAAAGCGATGCCAAAATAATTATTTTTTCTATAAAATAGCTTTTATCGTATAAAAGCGCCAAAACATAAAAAAAGTGATATAAATGAGGTATCGCTGTAATCGTACTGACCCGAAGAATAAAACTGCTTCATCAATTTTACCAAACGCGGAACGGTATAAACGCCTCCCCCAAAAGAAATTCATGAATAGCTGGTTTTTGATCATTCTGCTTCACAAAAAATCGGAATAAAAAGCGATCAAAAACTGTCACGTGTCCGAAAATGTTACCACTAAAAACGTCAACTCGTCCCGCAAAAACAGGACCTCACATGACTCTGTGGACCAAAATATGGAAAAATTATAGGTCTCAAAATGTGGAGGCGCAAAAACTTTTTTGCTATAAAAAGCGTCTTTTAGTGTGTGACGGCTGCCAATCATAAAAATCCGATATAAAAAACGCTATAAAAGTAAATCAAACCCCCCTTCATCACCCCCTTAGTTAGGCTAGGTTTACATTGCGTTAATAGGTTAATGCTAACGGACAGCGTTGCACGGCAAAAATGTCACAATTAACGCCGTGCAACGGGTCCGTTAGCACACCCATTGACAGCAATGTGATTTTCGGGTGTAGCGCATCGCTAGAGCGTGCCATTTTTGGCTCACGCTAGCAAGGTGCCGTTCTTTTGTGGCGCGCCTCGGACGCTGCTTGCAGCGTCCGCGGCGCGCCCGAGGTCCGATCCCCGATCTTCCAGAGCGGGGACGTTAACGCGACCACTAAACGCGACAACTAAAAAGACATTGCGTTAGCGCAATCCGCTAGCGCTGGCGCTAAACGGATTGCCCTAACGCAATGTGAACCTAGCCTTAGGGAAAAATAATAAAATTAAAAAAAATGTATTTATTTCCATTTTCCCATTAGGGTTAGGGCTAGGGTTAGAGTCAGGGTTAGGGCTAGGGTTAGGGCTAGGGTTAGGGCTAGTGTTAGGGTTTGGATTACATTTACGGTTGGGATTAGGGTTGGGAATAGAATTAGGGGTGTGTCAGGGTTAGGTGTGTGGTTAGGGTTACAGTTGGGATTAGGGTTAGGGGTGTGTCAGGGTTAGGGGTGTGGTTAGGGTTACCGTTGGGATGAGGGTTAGGGGTGTGTTTGGATTAGGGTTTCAGTTATAATTGGGGGGTTTCCACTGTTTAGGCACATCAGGGGCTCTCCAAACGCGACATGGCGTCCGATCTCAATTCCAGCCAATTCTGCGTTGAAAAAGTAAAACAGTGCTCCTTCACTTCCGAGCTCTCCCGTGCGCCCAAACAGGGGTTTACCCCAACATATGGGGTATCAGCATACTCGAGACAAATTGGACAACAACTTTTTGGGTCCAAGTTCTCTTGTTATCCTTGGGAAAATAAAAAATTGGGGGGCTAAAAATCATTTTTGTGGGAAAAAAAAAGGATTTTTTATTTTCACGGCTCTGCGTTGTAAACTGTAGTGAAACACTTGGGGGTTCAAAGTTTTCACAACACATCTAGATAAGTTCCTTGGGAGGTCTAGTTTCCAATATAAGGTCACTTGTGGGGGGTTTGTACTGTTTGGGTACATCAGGGGCTGTGCAAATGCAACGTGACGGCTGCAGACCAATCCATCTAAGTCTGCATTCCAAATGGCGCTCCTTCCCTTCCGAGCTCTGCCATGCGCCCAAACAGTGGTTCCCCCCCACATATAGGGTATCAGCGTACTCAGGACAAATTGGACAACAACTTTTCGGGTCCAATTTATTCTGTTACCCTTGTAAAAATACAAAGCTGGGGGCTAAAAAATCATTTTTGTGAAAAAAAAAAGAATTTTTATTTTCACGGCTCTCCGTTATAAACTGTAGTGAAGCACTTAGGGGTTCAAAGTTCTCACAACACATCTAGATAAGTTCCTTGGGAGGTCTAGTTTCTAATATGGGGTCACTTGTGGGGGGTATGTACTGTTTGGGTACATCAGGGGCTCTGCAAATGCAACGTGACTCCTGCAGACCAATCCATCTAAGTCTGCATTCCAAATGGCGCTCCTTCCCTTCCGAGCTCTGCCAAGCGCCCAAACAGTTGTTCCCCCCCACATATTGGGTATCAGCGTACTCAGGACAAATTGGACAACAACTTTTGGGGTCCAATTTATTCTGTTACCCTTGTGAAAATACAAAACTGGGGGCTAAAAAATAATTTTTGCGAAAAAAAAAAAATTATTTTCACGGCTCTGCGTTATAAACTGTAGTGAAACACTTGGGGGTTCAAAGCTCTCAAAACACATCTAGATAAGTTCCTTAGGGGGTCTAGTTTCCAAAATGGTGTCACTTGTGGGGGGTTTTAATGTTTAGGCACATCAGGGGCTCTCCAAACCAACATGGCGTCCCATCTTAATTCCAGTCAATTTTGCATTGAAAAGTCAAATGGCTCTCCTTCCCTTCCGAGCTCTGCTATGCGCCCAAAAACTGGTTTACCCCCACATATGGGGTATTGTCGCACTCAGGACAAATTGCACAACAACTTTTGTGGTCTAATTTCTTCTCTTACCCTTGGGAAAATAAAAAATTGGGGGCTAAAAGATCATTTTTGTGAAAAAATATGATTTTTTATTCTTACGGCTCTGCATTATAAACTTCTGTGAAGCACTTGTTGGGTTAAAGTGCTCACCACACATCTAGATAAGTTCCTTAAGGGGTCTACTTTCCAAAATGGTGTCACTTGTGGGGATTTCAATGTTTAGGCACATCAGGGGCTCTCCAAACGCAACATGGCATCCCATCTCTATTCCAGTCAATTTTGCATTGAAAAGTAAAATGGCGCTCCTTCCCTTCTGAGCTCTGCCATACGCCCAAACAATGGTATACACCCATATATGGGGTATCAGCATACTAAGGACAAATTGGACAATTTTTGAGGTCCAATTTCTTCTCTTACTCTTGGTAAAATAAAAAATTGGGGGCGAAAAAATCATTTTTGTGAAAAAATATGATTTTTTATTCTTACGGCTCTGCATTATAAACTTCTTTGAAGCAATTGGTGGGTCAAAGTGGTCACCACACATCTAGATAAGTTCCTTAGGGTGTCTACTTTCCAAAATGGTGTCACTTGTGGGGGGTTTCAATGTTTAGGCACATGAGGGGCTCTCCAAACGCAACATGGCGTCCCATCTCAATTCCTGTCAATTTTGCATTGAAAAGTCAAATGGCGCTCCTTTCCTTCCGAGCTCTGCCATGCGCCCAAACAGTGGTTTACCCCCACATATGGGGTATCAACGTACTCAGGACAGATTGTACAACAACGTTTGGCATCCATTTTATCCTGTTACCCTTGGTAAAATAAAACAAATTGGAGCTGAAATAAATTTTGTGTGAAAAAAAGTTAAATATTCATTTTTATTTAAACATTCCAAAAATTCCTGTGAAACCCCTGAAGGGTTAATAAACTTCTTGAATGTGGTTTTGAGCACCTTGAGGGGTGCAGCTTTTAGAATGGTGTCACACTTGGGTATTTTCCATCATATTGACCCCTCAAAATGACTTCAAATGAGATGTGGTCCCTAAAAAAAAAATGGTGTTGTAAAAATGAGAAATTGCTGGTCAACTTTTAACCCTTATAACTCACTAACAAAAAAAAATTTTGGTTCCAAAATTGTGCTGATGTAAAGTAGACATGCGGGAAATGTTACTTATTAAGTATTTTGCGTGACATATCTCTGTGATTTAAGGGCATAAAAATATAAATTTGGAAAATTGCGAAATTTTCTAAATTTTCGCCAATTTTCCATTTTTTTCACAAATAAACGCAAGTTATATCGAATAAATTGTACAACTACCATGAAGTACAATATGTCAAGAGAAAACAATGTCAGAATCACCGGGATCCGTTAAAGCGTTCCAGAGTTATAACCTCATAAAGGGACAGTGGTCAGAATTGTAAAAATTGGCCCGGTCATTAACGTGCAAACCTACCTAGGGGCTTAAGGGGTTAAAAAACCTTGCTCCGGTGCCGTTCCCCCCCCCCCCCCGCATCCTGGCACCCAAGGCACGTGCCCTCAAGTGCCTAGTGGCAAATTTGGCTCCGTGACCAATGTTAATCTATGAGTCCCTGCTCTTCTGTGATTTTTTTTCAGCTCAAGTTGGGATGAGAAAAAAATGCTGCATGCTGCAATTGTCCTCGTATCTCTAATGAGACTCGCCATTGCAAGTCACTGGGTGTAATAATAAAATTGAACGGCACTCGGACCACGTGATTATCATCTGATTTTTACACACCCGTGTCCTTTCAAAAACCGGCATTTCATCTGCTGCATACAGTAAAATCACAGTGTTGACCAGAGAGAATACAACACATAGAATAAATACATGAAAAGATGTCAGTCATATATATAATTAGTACAGTGGTCGTGTAGCTTACCGTACATGTATTTTTGTACTTACTAAATAAATTTCTGTAAAAATTGGGATGGGATCCCCTAAAATGTTATTAACCAGCAGCAGGAAAGTGGACAGCTGGGGGCAGATATTCATAGCCTGGGAAGAGGGTGATATATATGGAGCTTGCCAGGCTAGTAATATCAGCTCACAGCTGCATGCTTAGCCTTTCCTGGGTAATAAAAGGGGTGATCCCCCAAAAATGATGTACAGTCCCCCTATATTTAACCAGCAAAGGCTTGACAGACAGCTGATATCAATAGCCTAGGAATGGGTCATGGATATTTGTCACCTCTTAGACTAAAAGCATCAGCTCTTAGCCACCACAGAAAAAGAATATCTTTAAGATGCACCAATTCTGGCACTTATCCTCGTTCTTCCCACTTGCCTCTAGGCTTGATGTCACATTTATATTGTCAGGTGACATCAAGCCCAGAGGTTAGTAATGGAGAGGCGTCTGTAAGAGCAGATGTTTTTAGTCAGGGAGGGGGGTAATATGCATGGCCTCTTCCTAGGCTATTAATATCAGCTCTCAGCTGTCTGCCTAGCCATTGCTGGTAATTAAATATAGGGGGGTCTTACGTCATTCTTTTGGGGTCACAGATTTTAGGAAAGGCTAAGAAGAACATTTTCTTGGAAAATTATGTGTAAAATACATAGAGAATTTACTTTATGTAAAAGCTCATGTTAAAATCGCTTTGCAATCAGATCACATTAACATGAAAATTGGATGTAAATTGGATGCTACGTGTTAAAAATCGGATTGTACACTCATGAAAAACACTTGACACTTGCATGACACTTCTACCACTTTTCTGGACCAAAATTGGACCTTTCTTTCACGGTGATGGGTATGAGTCCATACATAGAGCAACCAGACATAGACCTCGGCAACTATGGGACACACTACAAACACATTTTCTCCAGTGGTGATCTGGCTTTGTCGAGCATCAGTAGAGAAAATCACTTTATAGCAAAGGACATCATCTGGTATAAGACCAATGCTCAAAACTTATAACTCTTCTCTCCATCTGGCCAAATAAATTTACTTCACCACCCTTATCTCATCACTTTCCAACAATCCAAAACATCTCTTCAAAATATATTCCGCTCATCCTGACTACTGGTGGAACAGGGGAACAGGACTTCAGTACAAGTCTAAGTACTGATTATCTGGCCACTTTTGTCCAAGAAAAAAATCAGCCATATCTGTCAGGACATTTTTGCCTAATTTCCTCACAGTTTGTAATTCCTTTCCTTCAGAACTTCAAGCTTCCTTTTCACATTTGAACCTGTCACAGAAGAAGTTACCAGGCTCCTCACTTCTTGTCCCCTACATCCTGCATCAATGACCCTATTCCCTCACATCTCCTTCAGTTGCTAATCCACTTCATCTCAGAAAATCCTTTCCTTGGCCTTTTAGCATATGGTTTCTGCTCTTTACAAGCTACTAAAACTGCCCTTAATAAAATCTTTAATGATCTATTAATGGCTAAATGTAATGGTCACTATTCTCTGCTGATTCTCTTGGATCTCTCTGCAGCATTTAACACTATGAATAACCATCTCCTCCTTATTATGCTCTAATCTCTTAGACTCAGCAAAACTGCGCTCTGTTGAGCTTCCTATAACCCTTCAGACTGCATCTTCATGGTATCATGGGTCTTCTTCCTCTCCTCTTCCAACTACTGTCATGTTTCCTCAAGGTTCTGTCCTAAGCCCCCTCTTCTCTCAATATACTGCCCCTATTGAAAAACCATCAGCAGACTTGTTATCTATTATCATCTCTATGCTGATGACACACATCTCCTGACATCTCCCTCATCCCAATACAAAATACCAAGAATTGTCTGTCTGCTGTGTTAGGGCTAGCGGAACACACCGAGTAAATATAGACGTTTATTATAATTGGTGTGTTTGCAGCCCGGGGTCCACCGTACAGGAGGAACCTGCTGCTAGTGAATGGTGGCACTGTTTGGCAGTATAGACTAGCTCTGTTACTTCACAGAGTAGCCGTGAAAGGAAAGCACTGCGCCCTGTTAGCCTCACAGGAGCACAAGCTTACTGCCGAACTGATATCAGTCTGTGTGTTTGCATAACCACTATCTCCTCACCAGAGGAGCCGGTATTCTAGGGGCTTATTTCAGCCAGGTCCCTGAATACATTCATACAATCTCCTCACCGGAGGTGCCGGTATTCTAGGGGCTTATTTCAGCCGGGTCCCTGAATACATTCACACATAACCACACTGGCGCAAAGCACATACTTGGATTGATACTAGCGCATGGCCATGCGGCCAATCGAACCTTTTATAGCTGCAGCAAGTACAAGACCTTCCTATAAGGACAAATGAGAGGCTGCCACAGAGCCTGAGCAACTTCAGGACCTTCCTGGAGAACCAATGAGTTTTGCTGCAGTATCTAAGCATGTGACCCTCGATCTCTAATAAGAGATCTTACCCCGGGCATGCTCAGAATGGGAAAAACAGGGCTTAGTCCCAAAAGCGTCTGCTCGCCGCTGCCCAGCACTGGCTTCAATAGCAGAAGCTGGAAAAGCAGCAGTAACCCTTTGCACAGTGAGACTGAGCAAGACGCTGGGACCGACGTCTCCGCTGAGCAGGCTCCACTGTGGCAGGAGAAGAATGGGAGACCGCAGCGGAGATGGCCCGAGATTCCCCCTGTGCAGAGGCAGGAACTCAACCCCTAACAGCTGTCTCTAATATCATGTCTTCCCTGTATCTGAAGCTGAATCTCTCTAAAACTGAATTATTCATATTTCCTCCCTCCATTAACTTACCTATACCCAATATTGCAATTTCCTTGGTTGGTTCAACCATAACGCCCAAGCAGCACACTCACTATTTGACATAGAACTTTCCTAATTTCCCTATATGGAATCACTCATGTTACCGGCACCTTAAAAAAATTCTAATAATAATAATAATAATAATTTTATTTATATAGCGCCAGCATATTCCGCAGCGCTTTACAAATTATAGAGGGGACTTGTACAGACAATAAACATTACAGCATAACAGAAATACAGTTCAAAACAGATACCAGGAGGAGTGAGGGCCCTCCTATATACCCTCCTTCTATACCCAATATTGCAATTTCCTTGGTTGGTTCAACCATAACGCCCAAGCAGCAAACTCACTATTTGACATAGAACTTTCCTAATTTCCCTATATGGAATCACTCATGTTATCGGCACCTTAAAAAAATTCTCAGAATGCAACCTTTTCTCATCTTTTAATCTGCAAAAATTCTTACTGTTGCTCTTATTCATTCTCAACTGGACTACTGGAACTCTTTCCTAATTGGCCTCCCTCTAAGCTTTCTTTTCACCAATTCATCTTAACTGCAGCAGCCAAAGATGTAGTTTCTGTCCAGCTGCTACACTAATGCCTCCACCTTGTGCCAGTCATTGCAACAGAGTAAAATATAAACTTATCTCTCTCACTCACAAAGCACTCCACAGTTCTGCACCACCATACATCTATTCCCTCATCTTTGTCTATAAACTTACCCATGCTCTTCATTCTGCAGCTGATCTGTACTAACATCCTACATAATCCAAACCTCCCACTTCCATTTCCATGATATCTCTCATGCTGTGGCAGTTTTCTGGAATGCACTACCTAAGGTAATCCAGCTAATACCTAGCCCCCACATTATTTAAGCGTGCTTTAAGATCACATATCATCAGACAAGCCTATCATTTCACTTCATTAATGTAACTCCTCGGTGTTCCCTCTTTCTAAATTTTCTTCAGAATTGGGTAAACTGGTCATTATTGTCTGTACATGTCTCTGCTTAATTGTAAAGTGTTCAGGAATGTGTTGGCTATTTATAAATTAAATTATTGTTATGTTACAATTATATTACTATTATTATTATTATTATTGTCTATAAAATGAACATAGGTATGTTAAGCCAAACATTTACTTAGTTAGCTAAGTATTGAGACGTTTATGATCTTATTAATCTAAGACCAGTTTTAGCTTCCATAAAACTTGCACAAATGGAAGGCTAGAACCATTTTACAATATTTTATTCCAGTGAGATTTCCAACTGTGCATAATTGCAACATAAACAAAAACCGCTGCTAATACTTGACCTCTAAAGTCTTCTTGAGGACTACTGTGTATACAATATACCTTAACCCTACAATCTCACTTTCCTCTGGCATAGTAAAAAAGTTTACTGTCTGGTGGCATCAGTAGTCAGTTCAGATGTCTCTTCAAGTCAGACAGAAAACATAAAATAGATAATAAAATAAACAAAATATTGAGATTGCATCTTTTATTTTATCTTTCTGTTACTTAAAGTCGTACTATAGCTAGTGCAATAAAGAAAGTGTGTTTGCTAAGAAATTACACTATCTTCATTTATGGCAACCAGTTCTAATCCGGGCTATATATCACACATAAGGGACATATTGATGACAGAATTGCCTAGCCTATGTCATGATAATAACCTATACAATGACACTAAGGCATCCGGTAGTGCTAATGGGGCTGATGCAGAAGTCAAGTAAATTCTTGGCATGCTTTTACTGACCTTCAGGGTCCGATGAAACACATTGAGTGGTGTGGTCTAGATCAGTGCATGCATTTGCTAGAGAGCATAGCTTAATAAAAGCTCTGCTATACCGATATACTAGCACTACTATATGAACTAGCTGACAGTGTAATGAGCATGAAACAAAGGCGAGCCACAAGCCATCATGTTCAATAACATGTACTATTGAAAACACAATTATAGCACAAACACAAGGTCATCCGAGCATGACCTTACTTAATGATAGGTAATTTGGGTAATACAATGTTTTAGACTTTTCTGACAAACTCATTTGCTAAATGATAGTCATTTTTTAGCTTAGAAAATGATGACCGAAATTGTAGGTTAATATAGGAGCCTAGTAAAGACCTTTGTGATATATGTTGTCCTTTTAAATCTCATAATGAAATATAAGAATAACTTTGGTTGGAAGATTTATGACTTTTAACACACAGGAGTCTAAGGTCGAGTTTGGATTGAGACTAATGCAACTAAGCTGTACTCAATTCAAATCTAATAAATGGTAAGGCACATTTGAGCCACACATGAAAAACCAACAAAATGTATTAAAGTATACAATCAGAATATGACTACTAGGCAGTGTAAAAAGAAAATTAAATTAATGATTGGCCTGGGCTTTGTTAAAAGAAAAAAAAATGAAAACTGTAACTAAGTACAACTTTAAACAAACAGACCAGTCCCTCGTCATGAAGTCGAGGAGCTAAGTACCTGCTACAGGCACCCTATTGAGGGTCTAGGATGTCAGGCACAGATGTCAAGACCAGCTGCCATGGAAGACTAGACTATACTCTGGCCCCACTGCAGCATGAATCAAGTTGCTAATCTCTAATTACCATGAAATTTAAAATAGGTTTTCATAAGTTGCCCCTAAGATTTACTAAGGGTCCGATTTCACTGACCAACCGGTGGCACAATATGTAAGCTTATACCTTTTAGCAGTCGGTTGAAAGCCTGTTTACCTGTTTACACAGTCAAACCAAAGCAAATGATGCCCATTTTTTCAGTAGTGCGAGTCCTGTTTACACTTGGTGATGCACTGCCAAGAACAATGATCTTTTATGCTGTATAAAAGATCTTTTCATCCAATAAACTAGGGTTTGCTCTTTCATTGGGTGATCGGCAGCCTACTTACACAGCAAGATAACCACGGCACAAGTGCTTGTTTACAGCACTCGTACATGATTATCTTGCAGTGTAAATGCTCCTTTAGTCTAGTGGGTCTAATGAACTCCAATACAACACTTTGTCAACTATTTTAAAATTTAGTTGATGTCTTTGATCAGAGGTGTTTCTAGGTTTTCTGGCACCCAGGGCAAGAATTCATTTGGGTGCCCCCTAGCACATATGTGATTTGCACACTTAGTTACGTGACAACGACCTGCTTGCCCTTATTCAATGTTCAGCAAAAAACAGAGAAGCAGGAAGAAAAGCTTGTTGCACGTGACCGTAAGTATGAAAATTGCATATGAGTGAATTGGCCATGTGATGACTAATGTTGAGCATTTAGATACTGCAAATATCGGGTATCGGCCGATATTTGCGGTATCGGAATTCCGATACTGAGTTCCGATACTTTTGCAATATCGGATACCGGAATCAGAAGTTCTCATAATGCAAAGAGCCAGTTTCATTTAATTCAGCCAATGAGGAATCATTAGAAGTGTGGGCACATCCTGTTCTGCATGTTAGGCATGTAACTATTGGCATGGCTGTGATTGGCTGCTGAAATGATGTCATGATGCACTATAAAAGTCGCCGCCGCCATTTTGGGTTCACTCTGCTGTGAATTCAGTTAGGGACAGGACGCTGTGTTCTGACTGAGGGCCTGTTTTGAGATAGCAATTTGCTTCATTGTGCTTTACCCAGGCTAATTTAGCAACCGCTGTGTCAGAACCTTGTTTTTGCCTTGCAGCGCTGTTCATGGCTGTTTGCAAGGTGTCTGTGTGAGTGCAGCTCACTCTGTAGTCTGGTCTGCAGCCACAGCCGGTTGTAGTCAGCTCAGGGTGCGTCACTGCCTCATACTGTTCCATTGTCCTTTTTTCAATTAGTGCAGCCTGCTGCACATTTTTTCAAATTTATCCTATTAGTGGGTTTCCATCCGTATCCTGCTAGATTGTGTAAAAACACTATATAGGAGTACATAGAGGAGCTTTTTTTGGCCTTGCAGCACCGTTCACGGCTGTCTGCACGGTCTCTGTGTGAGTGCAGCTCACTCTGTAGTCTGTTCTGCCGCCACAGCCAGTTGTAGTCAGCTCAGGGTGCGTCACTGCCTCATACTGTTCCATTGTCCTTTTTTCAATTAGTGATGCCTGCTGCACATTATTTCAAATGTATCCTATTAGTGGGTTTCCATCCGTATCCTGCCAGATTGTGGAAAAACACTATATAGGAGTACATAGAGGAGCTTTTTTTGGCCTTGCAGTGCTGTTCACGGCTGTCTGCACGGTCTCTTTGTGAGTGCAGCTCACTCTGTAGTCTGTTCTGCCACCACAGCCGGTTGTAGTCAGCTCAGGGTGCATCACTGCCTCAAACTGTTCCATTGTCCTTTTTTCAATTAGTACTGCCTGCTGCACATTTTTTCAAATTTATCCTATTAGTGAGTTTCCATCCGTATCCTGCTAGATTGTGGAAAAACACTATATAGAATTACATAGAGGAGCTTTTTTTGGCCTTGCAGCGCCGTTCACGGCTGTCTGCATGGTCTCTGTGTGAGTGCAGCTCACGGTGTAGTCTGTTCTGTGAAAAAAAAAAATGTTAATAAAGTTCAGCAAACGCTCCACTTTACAGTTGTGTAGGCCATATTAGCTCATATTAAAGTCTAGTCCACACTTTATAAAATTAGTGTTTCTTATACCTGTTAGGAGCTGTTCAGTAATAAGCACACTAAGCCTTTAGTACTTTTCTGCCTATCTTTATCAGTCTACCAAGATGAAGAAGGTAGGGAGTAAGGCACATGGGCGTGGAGGTGGAGCAGGGAGAGGACATGGGGATTCTGTGCCTGCTGCGGGCACCTGTGACTCATCATCCCCCAGTTTTAGCAGGGAGCAGTCCTTCATGTCAGCTTTGTAGGAGCTCTCTGTACCCCGTTGCTACGGGACGACCAAATTGAAGCCATTGTCAAGTGGATGGCAGCTAACGCATCGACTTCAATTAGTGCCACATCCTCTGAGGCACAGAGCACACATCTGTCTCTTCACCACCTGCCAAATTGCCCAGGCAGTCAGAGAGCCCAGGACAGGAGCCATCTCTACTTCTGTTCTCTGAATCTCTTGGCTTGGAAAAAGGGGGCCAGCCAAGCAGCATTCGAGAAAAGAAAGAAGAGGCAATATGCAGTGATGCCCAACAGCTTTGTCTCTGAATCTAAAGAGGCGGATGGGCCAGTGCCTCCGGTCAGCACACCTCAGTACGCATCTGATGATGAGACTCAGGTGCCACTTTCTGGTGCATACTGTGCTGCCGACACTACCCAGGAGAAGTTGTTGGAAGAGGGTAGTGTAGATGACGAGGTCCTTGACCCATCATGGCGTGAGATACAGGAAGGTGGTGGGAGATTCCCCGAATGGCCCAAAGAGGGAGAGGGAGGGGGAAGACTGTGTTGCCTGTAGCCTCCACTTCGGCACCCATTAGGAGCATGCCTCTTCCAAAAGCAAAAACGGGTGCTCCCAAGACTTTCAGTGCCTGGTCCTTTTTTGACACAGTTGCAGATGACATTTGCTTTGTCAAATGCAAGCTGTGTCATCAGAAAGTCAAAAGAGGGAAAAGTCAGCAACCTCAATACCACAAATATGTGGAAACATGTGCGGACCAAGCACGTGGTGGAGTTATAAAAACACACTGAAGACCTAGGCCAACCAACAGTGGCACCTACCACCTCTTCAGCTCATTTTGTAGCCTCTTCCTCCAGCTCACACACAGCTGGTTCGGCTTCCTCACAAGATCGCCATGGAAGAACCTCTGGCACTGTTGTCCAGAGACCCAGTGCAATTCCACCCACAGCACCACGTTCCCAGTCACCCTCACACTCCCCGGCCAGTCTACAGCCATCGGTAGCACAGGCATGGGAGAAAAGGCAGCCATTCTCGGCAAACCACCCCCGAGCACAGGCTCTGAATGCTGGCATTGCAAAACTACTGTCCCTTGAAATGCTGTTATTGAGGCTGGTGGAGACTGACACTTTCCGTAACTTGATGGCATTGGCAGTCCCACAATACAACGTCCCCAGCCACTTTTATTTCAGCAGGCAAGCCGTCCCTGCCCTGCAAAAGCATGTGCAGGGAAACATTAAACATGCGCTACTAAACACCTTCAGTAGCAAGGTCCACCTCACCACCGATGCATGGTGGACACCATGGACAGGGACGATACCTTTCCCTCACTGCCCATTGGGTCAATGTTGTGGAGCCGGGTACAGATCTTGCAAGTGGTGCTGTACATGTACTGCCCACTCCAAGTATTGCAGGAATCCAGTCTGTACACATTGCCTCCTCCTCATACTCCAGTTCCTCTGAATCATCGCTGCAGGAGCCGTCACAGTCTACTGTACCTCCACCTTCACCCGTGAACGCTTACCTGTTATGACCGATATGAGCACAGCAGTGGCCAAAGGTCAATAGGCCGTACTAAAATTAATTTCTTTAGAGAATCGAAACCACTCAGCGCAGGAGCTCTGGAATGCCATCAAGCAGGAGAGCGACGTGTGGTTTGTGCCAGCGAATCTCCAGCCAGGCATGGTAGTGTGTGAAATTGGCCGAATTCTGGTGGCAGCTCTGGGCCTAGGCAACCTCACTCACATATCATGTCTGGCACAATTGCTCAACTTGGTCTTGCAGAGTTTTTTGAGGGACTATCCGGATCTTGATGCATTGCTGCACAAGGTCCGCCTAGAGTGTGCTCACTTGCGGTGTTCCAGCATTGCAGCTCTGCACCGCTGATTCCGCCTTCCGGAACATCGCCTCATATGTGACCTACCCACCAGGTGGAATTCAACGTTGCATATGTTGGAGCGGTTGTGTGAGCAGCAGCCAGCAGTTATGGAGTATCAGCTGCATCAGGCGCAAAGATGTCGCACTGCGCGCCGTTCAGACTTCACAACCACTGAGTGGGCTACTATGAAGGACATCTGCTAGGTTTGCGTGCCTTCAATGATTCCACGCGGTTGGCGAGTGCACATGATGCACTAGTCAGCATGACTGTCCCCCTTATCTGCCTGCTTGAAAGAACACTGCAAGCGCTAAGGGATAAGGTTGTGGAAGAGGTGGAGGATGAGGAGTCACAAATGCCATCTGCTTCTGGACAGTCAGCGCAACGTGGTTTCTCACAAAGGCCTAGGCAGGGGACATTTTGTGAGGAGGATGAGGAGGAGTCAATGGAGGAGGAAGACATCTGTCCAGAGGAGGGAGTTACACAATGCTCCACAAGTCAGTATGTAGAGCGAGGGTGGGGTGATGCAGAGAAGGAAGAGATCACGCCTCAAGCAGGGGACAGCGTTTCTTGGCCAGTTGGCAGTCTGCAGCACATGGTTGATTTCATGCTGCAGTGCCCGAGAAACGACCACAGCATCGCCCACATTCTCAACAGGGCTGATTATTGGGTGTACACGCTCCTAGATCTGTGCTACCGGGATAACTTACAAAGCCTCATAACACTGTTGAACCGCGAGCGTAAAATGTGGGAGTACCAAGACACACTGATACATTCCATCATCTTCTCCAGTCCAACTGAGAGCAGTGCTGCTAGTGCTTTACAAAGCAGCTCAGTGCATCGACGCAGTGGGGGAGGCTCTGCCCAAAGAGGGAAGCAGTGCCTCAGCACAAGGCAAAACCAATATGGCCCAACTGTGGCAAACCTTTGTGTGCCCGCCACAAATGTCTACACCATCACAGACGGCTCCTTTCAGCAGGAGACAACGTTTCCGTCAGATGGTAACAGACTATATGTCTTGCCCTCTCAGTGTACTCCCACACGGCATTTCCCCCTTCAAGTTTTGGGTCTCTAAGCTGGATACATGGCCAGAGCTTAGCCAGTATGCATTGGAGGTGCTGGCTTGCCCTGCTGCTTGTGTATTATCGGAATGCGTCTTTAGTGCCGCAGGTGGTGTACTAACAGACTATTGCATGCGACTATCCTCCGATAATGTTGACTGGCTTAATTTTCTGAAAATGAACAAGGCCTGGATCTCGCAGGAATTTACAACTCCTCTGCCAAATTAAATACTTGGTTGGCAACAGTATCCAGGTCTCCTGTTGTGTTCATGTTTTTACCACCTGAACTGTAATCCCTGGGCTCCAACACCGCCAGTTGCTGCTCAGAAGTGCTGTCAGCACAGTCAACACATGACCCAGTGTTATTGGGTTTTAGTAACGTCAGCTGATTCCCTGCTTTGTATCCGGCAATTTCTCCTGCTCCGTCCACACTCACACTACTTCAGATATTAAACTTGCTCCAATTAGGCCTCGGCCTTCACCCTGATTGACCCTGGGCGCCTGCACCACCAGTTGGTGCTCGGAAGTGCTGTCTGCACAGAGAAAAACACTAGCTCATGTGTTAGTGGGGTTCAGCAATGTCAGCTGCTCCCCTGCTGTCTGTGCGGCAATGTCTCCTGCTCCCTCCATATTCACATAACATCTGATATTAAACCTGCTCTAATTAGGCCTCGGCATACACTCTGTTTCTCCTGTAATCCCTGGGCTTCAACACCGCCAGTTGGTGCTCAGAAGTGCTGTCTGCACAGTCAACACTTGCTGCTGTGTTATTTGGTTTCGGTAATGTCAGCTGATCCCCAGCTGGGTATCCGGCAATTGCTCCTGCTACCTCCACACTCACACTACTACAGAAATTAAAGGGAACCTGTCCCCCCCAGGCATTTGTAACTGAAAGAGCCACCTTGTGCAGCACTAATGCTGCACCACAAAAAGGTGGCTCTTTTAGTTATGCTCCTTGCATATGCTGAACTTAACACTTATAAAATGTTTCCCCTCATACCGTGAAAGGTGGGACTTTCCTTCGTAATGAGACGCAGCACAGCCATCATTCATACCCACTTGGCACTGGGCGCCGCCTCCTCAGCATTGTTTGAATCTGTCCCAGAGCCTGCGCTGTTATGTTAAACCTTGGGCATGCACAGTTAGCGCTGCCTGTCTTCTGACATCATTTGATATCAGGATGACTGCGCCTGTGTGGTCGCGCTGCCCGAGATTCTGCCTTCTTCAGACTGTGCAGGGTTAGCTGATCCCTAATCACATGCCATGGCCGTGACGCCGCACAGTCTGAAGAAGGCGGAACGAGATGAGTGAGAGGCGAAGATATGCCCTGCGCATGGCCATGAATCCCAGCCCCGCAGTGTGAATAAATCAGAAGACACTGCAGGGCATGATCTTGGGCAGCGCGGCCGCACAGGCACAGTCATCCCAACACCAAATGATGACAGAAGACAGGCAGCGCTAACTGCACGTGCCCAAGGTTTAACATAACAGCGCAGGCTCCGGGACAGATTCAAACAACATTGAGGAGGCGGCGCCCGGCGCCAAGGTGTTATGAATGACAGCTGTGCTGCGTCTCATTACGAAGGAAAGTCCCACCTCCGGGACGGTTTCACGGTATTAGGGGACACATTTTCTAAGTGTTTAGTTCAGCGTGTGCAAGGAGCATAACTAAAAGAGCCACCTTTTCCTTGTGCAACATTACAACTGCACAAGGTGGCTCTTTCAGTTACAGACGCCTGGGGGTTAAAGGTTCCCTTTCAACTTGCTCCAATTAGGCCTCAGCCTACACTTTGTTTCTCCTGTAATCCCTGGGCTCCAACACCGCCAGTTACTGCTCGGACGTGCCGTTTGCACAGAGAAAAACACTCGCTCCTGTGTTACTGGGGTTCAGTAAGGTCAGCTGCTCCCCTGCTGTGTGTGCGGCAATTTCTCCTGCTCCCTCCACACTAAGACTACAACAGATATTAAAGTTGCTCCAATTAGGCCTCGGCCTACACTCTGCTTCATGCATTGACCCTCCAACACAGCCAGTTGCTGCTCGGAAGTGCTGTCTGTGCAGTCAATAGTTGCTCCTCTGTTATTGGGGTTCAGTAACGCCAGATGCTCCCCTGCTGTGTGTGCGGCATGTTCTCCACTCAGTTTCTTGCATTGACCCTGAACTCCAACACCGCCAGTTGCTGCCCGGAAGTGCTGTCTGCACAGTCAACAGTTGCTCCTGTTATTGGAGTTCAGTAACGCCAGCTGCTCCCCTGCTGTTTGTGCGGCAAGTTCTCCACTCAGTTTCTTGCATTGACCCTGGCTCCAACAACGCCAGTTGCTGCCCGGAAGTGCTGTCTGCACAGTCAACAGTTGCTCCTCTGTTACTGGGGCTCAGTAACACCAGCTGCTTCCCTGCTGTGTGTGCGGCAAGTTCTCCTACTCCCTCCACACTCACACTACTACAGAAATTAAAAGGAACCTGTCCCCCCAGGTGTTTGTAACTGAAAGAGCCACCATGTGCAGCACTAATGCTGCATTTGGACAAGGTGGCTCTTTTAGTTATTCTCCTTGCACACGCTGAACTAAACACTTATAAAATTTGCCCCCTCATACCATGAAAGTCCCAGAGGTGGGACTTTCCTTCCTAATCAGATGCGGCACAGCCGTCATTCATTCCCCCTTGGTGCCGTGCGCCGCCTCCTGAGCGTTGTTTGATTCTGTCCCGGAGCCTGCGCTGTTTTGCTTTCCCTTGGCCATGCGCAGTTAGCGCTGCCCGTCTTCTGACATCATTTGATGTCAGGCTGACTACACGTGCCAGAGATCCCGTTTTGCAGTGTCTTCTGATTTATACACACTGCGGGGCTGAGATTCATGGCCATGCACAGTGCATATCTTCGCCTCTCACTCATCTCCTTCTGCCTTCTTCAGACTGTGCCGTGTCACGGCCATGGCATGTGATTAGGGATCAGCTGACGCCGCACAGTCTGAAGAAGGCGGAAGGAGATGAGTGAGAGGCAAAGATATGCACTGCGCATGCCCATGAAACCCAGCCCGCAGTGTGAATAAATCAGAAGACACTGAGGGGCGGGATTTCGGGCAGCGTGACCACACAGGCGCAGTCAGCCTGACACCAAATGAAGTCAGAAGACTGGCACCGCTAACTGCGCATGCCCAAGGTTTAAAATAACAGCGCAGGCTCCGGGACAGATTCAAACAATGCTGAGGAGGCTGCACCTGGCGCCAAGAGGGTATGAATGACGGCTGTGCTGCGTCTCATTAAGAAGGAAAGTCCCGTGATGGTTTCACGGTATGAGAGGCCACATTTTATAAGTGTTAACTTCAGCGTGTGCAAGAAGCATGATTAAAAGAGCCACCTTTTCCTTGTGCAGCATTAGTGGTGCACAAGGTGGCTCTTTTAGTTGCTAACGCCTGGGGGGGTTAAAGGTTCCAATTAGGCCTCAGCCTACACTCTGTTTCTCATGTAATCCCTGGGCTCCAACACCGCCCGTTGCTGCTCAGAAGTGTCTTTGGAATGGGTACTCCCTCCTGCCCAGCTTGGTTCCAGCACGCCAGCTGTTTCTGGGTAGTGCAAGGTCACTTTGCCTCCAATATGTTGTCCTGTCGTGTTGCGGTCGGGTTAGCCTGCAGTTTAGGTGCTTCCTATGTGGGCTGCGTGAACTGGCAATCAAGGCTGGTTCCGTAGTGCCAATAGGACAAGCTCCCCCTGTAGGACTGTGGGTTTTCGGTAACTACGGCCGGCTCGCGGCCTAGCAATTTTTTTTTCCTGTGGACCTTCTGCTGCCTATCTGAGTTCCAACACCATTAGCTGGTTCTTAGGAAGACAAGCTTGAGTAGGTCCCCCTGGTTCCAGCACCGTCAGCTGGTTCCGGGCAGAGCCTTTGGCTAAGGTGCCTCTTTCTGGGTATCCGAGTTACACCAACGTCTGGTGGTCCTTGGTAGTGCTTTAAGGCACAGGTACCTTCTGCTTAGTAACCAGGTTCCAGTACCGTCAGCTGGTCCTCGGTAGTTCCATTGGCTCTTGTACCTTCTGCTACCCATCCGGGTTCCAGTACCATCAGCTGGTTCTCGGCAGTGACTTTTTCTCTTGTAACTTCTGATCCCCGTCCTGGTTCCAGTGCCGTCAGCTGGTTCCGGGCAGAGCCTTTGGCTTAGGTGCCTCCTTCTGGATATCCGAGTTCCACCAACATCTGGTGGTCCTTGGTAGTGTTTTCTGGCACGGTACCTCCTGCTTAGCAACCGGGTTCCAGTACCGTCAGCTGGTCCTCGGTGGTAGTTCCATTGGCTCTTGTACCTTCTGCTACCCATCCGGGTTCCAGTACCATCAGCTGGTTCTTGGCAGTGTCTTTTGCTCTTGTAACTTCTGCTCCCCGTCCTGGTTGCAGTGCCGTCAGCTGGTTCCGGGCAGAGCCTTTGGCTTAGGTGCCTCCTTCTGGATATCCGAGTTCTACCAATGTCAGGTGGTCCTTGGTAGTGCTTTCTGGCACGGGTACCTCCTGTTTAGTAACCGGGTTCCAGTACAGTCAGCTGGTCCCTGGTAGTTCCATTGGCTCTTGTACCTTCGGGTAGCCATCCGGGTTCCAGTACCGTCATCTGGTTCTCGGCAGTTCCTCAGCCTTCTTGTACCTTCTGCTACATTTCCAAGTTCAAGACCCTAAAGACGACGACCCTGAAGACCACCCTGAAGAAGACGACGACCCCGGAGACGACGACCCCGGAGACGATGACCCTGGAAACGACCCCAAAGAAGACGATGACCCTGGAGACCGAGAAGCAGAAGACCAAGAAGCTGCAGAAAAAAAAGCAGAAGAACATTAAGCATAAGACTAAAAATCAGAGCAAAAGATATTATCTAATTTATAAGCAGAAGAAGACTAAGCAGTGTATGGGGGTGAGTCCATTCCTCCTCGTGGTGCCCCTGGAAAAAACCTGCTGCGGCAGGCCAAACTGAACGCGGAAAAATCCTGATGTAAATCTTTTGTGACAGGCAGAACGGAAGGTGTAATCTTCAAACTTTTATAGATAACAACTACAGGATTGCCTGTCACAAATAAGAAGAAGAATATGAAGAAGATGAAGAAGTAGAATATGAATAAGAATAATAGTTGAATAAAAAGTATATGAAGAATGTAAAAAAACAGAATAATAGGATGAAGGTGAAGAAGAAGAAAGTAAATAAGGTGAAGATGAAGTTGATGAAAAAGATGCTGCTGCTGAATTACTCCAGAGACAAAGAAATCTATCAGGTATCTGGATGTAAATTTTTTTTGTTATACTGACTAATTCTCTTATGTTTATTTTTATTAGATTAGAAACATTAAATGGGTTGTCCAAGTTTGTGATGAGTCTGCAGTCACTCTATGTGACTACAGAGTTTTGACGTCTTACAGTGCACACTACATGCTGTCAGGATTCTCTCGTGTCGGCGATTTGCATACATGAGATCACATGCCAACTAGACATGCATGGCCTAACTCAATGAAAATAAATTGAGCGAGGCAGGACACGTCTAATCAGAAGTACACAAATTGCATACTTGCGCAAGGGAGAATCCTACAAGTGTGCAGTGCATGAGTTGTGAGAATTCAGAAGCATGCAACCACCTATAGCAACTGCAGACTTTCATCTCAAACTGGGACAAGCCCTTTCATTATACCTTCCGATATTCGGAAATATCGGTATCGGATTGGATCGGCCGATATTCAAAAAATATCGGATATCACCGATACCAATACCGGATACCAATGCAAGTCAATGGGACAAAAATATCAGAATTAAAATAAACCCTTTCTTTCCTTGTAGGTTAATTCTACATGAAGGAAAACAACTAAGAATAATGTAGAATGTATTGGGGGAGGTGGAGGAGACATTAAAGGCATAGAGGTTTAGCCCAATCAAATGGAATAGCAGGAATTTTTTTTTTTAAGATGTTCGGAGTTACAAAGATATTGACTATGTTTAGATTTTTTATATTTTGTCAGATATTTATGTTTCACTACTACCATGCTCTTCACCTTCTTTTTTACTTCTCCCACACTTTCTTCTTCATCATCCTCTTTCTTTTGTTCTTCATCCTGTCCAGACACCATAATGACTTTTGTCATACTCAGCCAGTCTCTGCAGACTTCCATCTTCTCTGGTCTTCTGCAGCACCTCCCCACATGTTGCCCTTAAAGATAGCAGTGTCATTATAATGCTCCTGAATAAAAATATCTGCCCTACTCTGAGCCTAAAGATAAATAATTGCCCCTCACTATTTTCCTTGCACAAAAATATGACCCCCACACTGTCCCTCTTATGTTACATACTCTCCATAATACCACCTCTATTCCATACTGGACCCCCTATTCACACTGTCTTCTCACACTGGGTCCCCGCTATAGGGCCCATTCTCTATACTATGCCCCCTCAACACACTCCCCTTCTTTGGTATACTCCCCCTCCTACCCACATCATTTTGAATCTCCTCCAGCCCTGTTACAGTAATTATCCCTCACACACAGTAAATACACCCCCCCACACAGTAAATATTCCCCACACAATAAACACCCCCACAAACAGTAAATACTCCCACACAGTAAATACCCCCCCACACTCAGTAAATACTCCCACACACAGTAAATACCTCACACACACAGTAAATACCCTCACAAACACACAGTAAATATCCCCACAGACAGTAAATACCCCACACACTGTAAATACCCACACACAGTAGATACCTCCCCCACACAGTAAGTGCACCCACACATTAATAACCCCCCATACACAGTGAACACCCCCACACAGTAAATACACCCCCACATGTAACAAATACTCCCCATTCAGTAAATACCCCCCAAACACAGTAAATAACCTCCCACACAGTAAATATCGCCCCAGCTCCGTTGCACTAAATTTCCAACCATCTTAGGTGTCTGCAGCTCCATGGGTGTGGAGCACTTACCACCAATGCTCTTTATGCTGGCGAGTGATGTCAGTAGTGTGATCACATGATCTGATCAAGCTGCTGATGTCGCTCTGACCCGGAGGTCAGAGTTTCAATTGTACTCGCTTCTGAAACATGCCAAGGTTGCCCCCCACAAGTACGCCTCTGCATTTGTTGGCTCATTTTATGGAATATCTACAATTATCTATAAAGATTTGTTAATTAACTATTGCATCCTAAATGTCATCAATTAAAATAAAAACAAACATTAATTTACTCATGTCTTAGATGTAATGGTAAAATGGGACAAAAATCCATAAAGCCATCTCTTAAGAGGGGACGTGCTACCTTCATATTGCGGTTGAAGCATGGCTTAATTATGACTTGAGAAAGTGTTCACCCCAGCCTGTCAGGGTAGTGGGAACGTGTCATCCCTGGCTTGTCAGCGTGGCAGGAAAGTGTTATCCCCAGCTTGTCAGGGTGATGGGAAAGCATTACCCACAGTCTGTCAGGATGGTGGGAATTAATTGTCTCTAGCCTTTCAAGGTGGTGGGACAGTGTTATCCACAGCCTATCAGGATAATGGGAAAGTGTTATCCTCAGTCTGCCAGGATGGATGGAAAGTGTTCTCTACAGCCTGTTAGAAAGGTGCGGAAGTGGCATCCCCAACCAGTCAAGATGGTGGGAAAGTGTTACCAACAACCTGTCAGGGTGATTGTCTATAAAATGATGGTAGTCTCATGTTTGAAACAATAGTGGAGCTAGTGTACATGGAGCCTGAAAGTGAAAAGTTAAAAACATTGTTACCCTTTTTCTCTTCAGTGGATATATATATTCCATGTGTTGTAATTAGATATGTATTTACTAGACATTTAAAGTGAGTTCTCCAATAATCGGCCTAGTAGTGAAACAGCTGTGGCTTGATCCATCACTCACCACTGGTGAGTCACCAGTCAATTGCATACAGTAATTGTCAGGACGATTGGATGCAGCGGAGTTCTGTTTGTGACAATTTGGTGGCAATGTTGGGATCTCTTTGGGATCTACCAGCTGAGTCACCTGACAACTCACATACGACCATTATAACCAACTGTTCTGCACATGATGCTCTACTTCATAATATAAAGCTTGTCTCTAATTTCAAGAAATATTGACTAATTTTGAAGGTACGCGTTAGGTGTCGAGTTCCCGCCTCTGCACTGGGGGAATCATGACTGTGTCCAACAGTTATTAGATATATGAAACTGATATAGCTGTTGCAAAAAAACTATTTTTACAAAACATTAAGCTTAAGATTAATAAGGGTGCCCAAACTTTTTCATATAACTGTATATATATATATATATATATATATATATATGTATATATATATATATATATATATATATATATATATATATATATATTTGGTGCGTTCTGCCAACCCTAACAGTATGTTAATGAAAATGTTGACATTTCTACATGGAATTTTTCTAGACGTCATTTACAAAAAAAAAATTGTGTTTTTTGTACATCTGTGAAAGACAGACATGATCATCACTTTGTATTAACCATGTATCCTATTACAAAAATTTCACGATTCGATAAGCTCTTTCATGTCATGACAAATAAGCTTATTACTTCTTAAATAATAATGAAACATCAACTTATAATGAAATTCAAATGTTACTCTGGTTTATTTGCAATCTTAGATTATTTTCCAAAGCTTAAAAGCTTAATTTAAATGTGTCAGCGGTATACAGCTTACAAGAAACTGATTTATGTGTAAGGAGGAATACATGATGATTAAATGTCAACATATACAAAAATTAAAGTGCATGAATAAGCTTTCCTAATTCATGATGCCAGCCTAATGGTATAATGCAGTGCTCTGCTCAGCAAAGCTTAAAAGAGTTTTATACTTTAACATTCTTTTTGGTCTTTGAAACAGTAGCTGAATTCCATGAGCTGTGTGTATAGATAATCAGAGTGAAAGGAATAGTAGTAAAATATTGAGATTTGAGAGTCCTCAGTGGTTATCGTTTAATGGCTAACTGAAAAGATGGTAACAAATTACAAGTTTTCAAGACTACTATGGTCTCTTCATAGGGCATAGAATAACACTAAATCTGAAAAGTCAGATATTTAAACACAACTGTACACAGAAATAATGCAATAGATAAGACAAATGACATGAAGCAGAACTATCAATATGAGAGACTAGATGGTGGACCGATTCTAACGCATCGGGTATTCTAGAATATGTATGTAGTTTATTTATGAAGTTTTCAGAATAATGCAATTTATACACATGATTCGGCCGGCCGGGCACGAACAATTAGTGAAGCGTGGTTCAAATTTCACGCCAATTCGCGGCCGGACTGCGCCTGTCACTGATTGTTCACGGTCGGCCGGACGTGACCACTCAGTGAAGCCAAGGCCTCCTCCAGGTTTTTGAGGGCCCCAGGCGAAAGAGTCTCAGTGGGCCCCCCTCTTTAACACATACCACGATTCATGATGCACAGATGCAGCAGAGAAATATAGCACAGCCACATAGTATATCACACAGCCCACGTAGTATATAACACAGCCCAC
Source organism: Ranitomeya imitator (assembly GCF_032444005.1). NCBI lineage: Eukaryota > Metazoa > Chordata > Amphibia > Anura > Dendrobatidae > Ranitomeya > Ranitomeya imitator. Next base: position 978,455,669 of record NC_091282.1, read on the forward strand.
ATAGCATATAACATAGGCCACGGAGTATATAGAACAGCCCACACAGTATATAGCACAGCCCACGTAGCATATAGCACAGCCACATAGTATATAACAGCCCACATAGCATACAACACAGCCCACATAGTATAGCCACGTAGTATATAGCACAGCCACGTAATATATTGCACATCCATGTAGTATATTGCACAGACCACGTAGTATATAACACAGCTACGTAGTATATAACACAGCCATGCAGTATATAGCACAGCCCATTTAGTATATATCACAGCCCACATAGTATATAGCACAGCCCACGTAGTATATAGCACAGCCACATAGTATATAGCACAGCCATGTAGTATATTGCCCAGGCACATATATTGCACAGCCCTGTAGTATATAGCACAGCCCACATAGTATATAACACAGCCACGTAGTATATAGCACAGCCACGTAGTATATAGCACAGCCACATAGTATATTGCACATCCAGGTATTATATAGCACAGCCCACGCAGTATATAACACAGCCCATGTAGTATATAACATAGGCCATGTTGTATATAACACAGCCCATGTAGTATATAGCACAGCCACGTAGTATATAACATTGCCCACATAGTATATAACACAGCCACATAATATATTGCACAGAAACGTAGTACATAACACAGCCACGTAGTATATAGCACAGCCTACATGGTATATAGCACAGCCCATGCAGTATATAACACAGCACATGCAGTATATAGCACTGCCGCATAGGTTAATAGCACAGCCATGTAATATATTGCCCAGCCACGTATATTAGACAGCCACGTAGTATAGAGCACAGCCCACGTAGTATATAACACAACCACATAGTATATAGCACAGCCACGTAGTATATAGCAGCCACATAGCATATTGCACATCCACGTAATATATAGCACATCCCACGCAGTGTATAACACAGCCCATGCAGTATATAGCACAGCCGACGTAGTATATAACACAGCCCACGTAGTATATAACACAGCCCACGTAGTATAACATAGCCACGTAGTATATTGCCCAGCTACGTATATTGCATAGCCATGTATATTGCACAGCCACATAGTATATAGCACAGGCCACGTAGTATATAGCACAGCCCACATAGTATATAACACAGCCCACGTAGCATATAGCACAGCCCACGTAGTATATAACACAGCCACATAGTATATAGCACAACCACATAATATATTGCACAGCCATGTAATATATTGCACAGCCACATATTATTTAACACAGCCACGTAGTACATAGCACAGCCACGTAGTATATAACACTGCCCAAGTAGTACATAACACAGCCACGTAATATATTGCACAGCCACTTAGTATATAGCACAGCCACATAGTACATAACAGCCACGTAGTATATAGCACAGCCACACACTATATTGCACAGTCATGCAGTATATAACACAGCTCACGCAGTATATAACACAGCCCATGCAGTATATAACACAGCCCACGTAGTATATAGCAATGTGGGCACCATATCCCTGTTAAAAAAAAGAATTAAAATAAAAAATAGTTATATGCTCACCTTCCAGCGGCCCCTGGATCCAGGCTAGGCGTTTACCAATGCTCCTCGAACCTTCCGGTCCAAAGAATGCATTGCAGTCTCGTGAGATGATGACGTAGCGGTCTCGCGAGACCGCTACATCATCATCTCATGAGACCGCAATGCATTCTTAGGACCGGAGCTTCACGAGGAACCGGAAAGGCGCCGGAAGGTGAGTATATAATGATTTTTTATTTTTTAAATTATTTTTAACATTAGATCTTTTTACTATTGATGCTGCATAGGCAGCATCAATAATAAAAAGTTGATCACACAGGGTTAATAGCAGCGTTAACGGACCGTTACACTGTGGCATAACGCAATGTAACGCAGCCATTAACCCTGTGTGAGCGCTGACTGGAGAGGGCACTGACGGAGAGTAGGAAGGGCAAATTCGCGGCCAGACTGTGCCCCTTCCGGCCGCGACCAATCAGCGATGCGGGATTTCCATTACAGACAGAAAGACAAACAGACGGAAGTACCCCTTTGACGATTATATAGATAGATGGATAAACAGTTGTGGCTGTAAATATTGGAACAGTTCATAGATACGAAATGTGAAAGTTTTATTGTCCTGTGAATGAATTCCAATAGTACTGGCACTGATCCTCTTTAGTACTGAACACCTCCAGGTATGCTCAACAATGTTACAGCATTGATACATCACAACCCTGTGTCCCTTGCTCTGCTCTTATTGCACTTGCATTCTATACGGGCATGGACCTAATAGTTACTATCATGCACCACTACTAAACTACATAAACCTGATATCCAGTAAGCATTGCTCTTATGTGTTATATAGTTTTTCAGTGTCATATACCAATTGTACCTTGATTCCTAATATCTCCTTTGCATACTTGTCCATTTTCTCTGGGTGTGCGCCCATTGTTTTTATACTTTGTTTTTAATATTTTTTTGTTCTGCTATCCTTGTTTATCAGCTGATTCACATAAATATCTACCTTGATTCACTATTTAGAATATGGTCAGACATGCTCTCTTTCTTCCTTTCCTTGATTTTCACCGACTGTTCTCTCTAGCCACATTTATGGCCCAGTTCCTCTGTTGTGTGGCTAATTCACTACTAACATTTACAGTACTATATGTATATCACACAACTTGCCCCAAATCTCCCCTTGTCTCAATGTTCAGCAATGTTCAGAGATCTTTGCAGCTTGGTAAGGAGGAACACTGAGTGGAAAGGAGTTCAACTTTACTAAGGGTACCGTCACACTATACGATTTACCTACGATCACGACCAGCGATATGACCTGGCCGTGATCGTAGGTAAATCGTAGTGTGGTCGCTGGGGAGCTGTCACACAGACAGCTCTCCAGCGACCAACGATGCCGAGGTCCCTGGGTAACCAGGGTAAACATCGGGTAACTAAGCGCAGGACCGCGCTTAGTAACCCGATGTTTACCCTGGTTACAAGCGTAAAACTTAAAAAAAACAAACAGCACATACTTACATCTGGTGTCCGTCAGGTCCCTTGCCGTCTGCTTCCCGCACTGTGACTGCCGGCCGTAAAGTGAAAGTGAAAGCACGTCACCGCTGTGCTCTGCTTTCACTTTACGGCCGGCAGTCACAGTGTGGGAAGCAGACGGCAAGGGACCTGATGGACACCAGAATGTAAGTATGTGCTGTTTTTTTTTTTTTAGTTTTACGCTTGTAACCAGGGTAAACATCGGGTTACTAAGCGCGGCCCTGCGCTTAGTTACCCGATGTTTACCCTGGTTACAAGCGAACGCATCGCTGGATTGCATCGCTAGATCGCTAGATCGGTGTCACACACACCGATCTAGCGATGACAGCGGGAGATCCAGCGATGAAAGAAAGTTCCATACGATCTGCTACGACGTACGATGCTCAGCAGGATCCCTGATCGCTGCTGCGTGTCAGACACAGCGATATCGTAACGATATCGCTGGAACGTCACGAATCGTACCGTCGTAGTGAACGAAATGGTATAGTGTGACGGTACCATAAGGGGTCACCTCACTGTTATCACTTACTTATATATTATAAGTGGGAGGGATTTAACGCAAAATGATGTATTGTTGTGGCTATGCCTTTGCTTTAGGTTACTGTACATACAGTTGACACCCTGCTGAAACTACAGGATCGCACCTCCATTAGATACTTTGGTCCAAAGCAGCCATTGCATCTAGATGGTTAATAGAGGGAGGGGACAATTTTGGGGTTCTGATAGTTACCATTGCAATGTGAAAACCAACAAAGGCTTCTTGGCCAAAGTAATTCATAAAATATACCAATAAAACTTCTAGTTTGTCCCACATAAAACAAGCCCATCAACAATAAAAAAAAAAAAACTTTATTGAGAAAAGTGATAAAATGCATTTCACAATTTTCAGATTTATATTTTTAAAATATTTAGAAAAAAAGGTATCAATATTTCCTTTACACTTCACAAATGCTTGCTTCTTTGTGTTGGTATATCACATAAAATCTAAATAAAATGCATTTAAGTTTGTGGGTGTAACATGAAAAAATTTGAAAAAAGTTCACCAGTTATGAATACTTTTTCAAGGCACTATAGTATATACATTGCTCAAAAAAACAAAGGGAACCGTAAAATACCACATCCTAGATATTGCTGAATTAAATATTTCAGTTGAAAATCTTTATTCATTACATAGTGGAATGTGTTGAGAACAATAATACATAAAAATGATCAATGTAAATCAAAATTAATATCTCATGGAGATCTGGATTTAGAATGATACTCAAAATCAAAGTGGAAAATAAAATTACAGGCTGATCCAATTTTTTCAGCAATATTTACAAAACCTTTTTCTTAGGGACCACATTACATTTGAAGAGGCATTGAGGGGTCTATATGACAGAAAATACCCAAAAGTGATGCCATTCTAAAAATTTCACCCCTCAATGCGCTCAATATCACATTTAAGATGTTCATTAATCATTCAGGTGCTTCACAGGAATTTTTGGAATGTGGAAGGAAAAAATTAACATTTAACTTTTTTTTTTTCAAAAATTTTACTTTAGAACCAAATGTTTTTATTTTTACAAGGGTAACAGGAAAAAATGGACCACAAAATGTGTTGTGCAATCTCTCCTGAGCATTCAAATATCCCATATGTGGGGGAAAACTACTGTTTGAGTGAATGCCAAGGCTCAGAAGGAAAGAAGTGCCATTTGACTTTGTAATGCAAAATTTGCTGGAATAATTAGCAGATGCCATGTCGTGTTTGGAGATCTCCTGGTGTACAGTAGAAACCCCTCCGGGTACTTGTCCAGATGTGTGCTGAGCACCTTGAACTCCCAGGTGCTTCACAAAAGTTTGGGTACATGACAGCACTCAAAAAGAAGGCGTGACATTTTGGAATGCAGACTTTGATAGAATGGTCTACAGTTGTCATGTCGTGTGCAATTTCTCCTGTTATCCTTGTGAAAATAAAAAAAAATTTGTGGCTAAAATAACTTTTTTTTGTGGGAAAATGTGATTTTTTATTTTCACAGCTTAACATTATAAACTTCCATGAAGCACCTGGGGTTCAAGGTGCTCACTACACATTCCTTGAGGAGTCTAGTTTCCAAAATGGGGTAACTTGTTGGGGATTTCCACTGTTTAGGCACATCCAAATGAGACAGGGTGTCCACTAATGATTCCAGAAAATTTTGAGGTCAAATGGCGTTCTGTCCCTTCCGAGCCTTGCCGTGTACCCAAACAGCAGTTTTCCGCCACATATCAGGTATCGGCGTACTCATGAGAAATTGTAAAACAAATTTTATGGAGCAATTTCTCCTGTTGCCCTTGTGAAAGTAAAATAATTGAAGCTGCTCAACACATATCTATATACATTCAATGAGAAATCTAGTTTCCAAAATGGTGCCACTTGTGGGGAGTTTCCACTGTTTAGGCACATCAAGGGCTCTCCAAACATGATATGGCATATGCTAATGATTCCAGACAATTTGGGGTTCAAAAAGTAGAATGCTGCTCCTTCCCTTCAGAGCCCTGCCATGCGCCCAAACAGTACTTTTTCCCCACATATGGGGTATCTGCGTACTCAGGTGAAATTGCACAATTATTAGGGTCCATTTTCATTGCTCTATGATATACATTTCTGTCCAGCACCTTGGGGTTTAAAGTGCTCACCACACATCTAGGTAAATTACTTGAGGGGTCTAGTTTCCAAAATCAGGTCACTCGTTGGGACTTTCCACTGTTTAGGCACATCAGGGGTTCTCCAAAAAGGACATAGTGTCAGCTTTCGATTTGAGTCAATTTTGTGCTCAAAAAGTCAAATGGTGCTCCTTCCTTTTCGAGCTCTACCATGCATCCAAACAGTTTTTTTACCCCCACACATAGGGTATTGGCGTACTCAGGAGAATTTGCACAACAAAGTTTCCTTTGTGAAAATAAAGACATTTGGCTCTAAAATAAAATGTTTGTGAAAAAAGTTAAACGTTCATTTTTTCCATCCACATTCTATTATTTCCTGTGATGCACCTAAAGGGTTAATAAACTTCTTAAATATGGTCTTGAGCACCTTGAGGGGTGCAGTTTTTAGAGTGGTCTCACTTTTGGAATGGTGTCAATTCCTAAAAAAAAATATGTTGATGTTGTGCTGATGTGATGTAGACATGTGGAAAATGTTATTCATTATCTATTTTATGTGACATAACTGTGATTTAAGGGCATAACGTTTGAAAACTTCAAAATTTTGTAAATTTTTGCTAAATTTCTGATTATTCAGAAAGAAACTCTAATCATGTCAAAGAAATTATTCCACTATTATTAAGTGCAATGTGTCACAATTTTTATTCCTCAGAATCAGTGTAATCCATTGAAGTGTTCCAGTGTTGTAAAATTTGGCCTGGTCATGAAGGTGCAAACAGGCTTGGGGAGTAAATGGGTTAAAATAGAAACTAAAACCTTTTTTTTTTAAAGAAAACAGTTTTTCATTTTCACATCTCAGCGGTAGTGGAATCTGTGAAACACCTGTGTACTCTCTACAACTACTAGATGAATTCCTTAAGGAGGATAGTTATGAAAATGAGATAATTTGGGGGAGTTTTTGCAGTTTTGGCATCTCAGGGCCTCTGCAAATGCAACTTGCAAAACAGTCCAGTAAAATATGTTCTCCAAAAGCCAAATGACGCGCTTTTCTTATTGAGCCTTAATGTGAAAAATGAATGGCTAAAATGTAATTAATAAATTTGCAATATTTTCATTTAATTTTGCTTTAATTACTGTGAAGTACATGACCTCTTAACAAGCTTCCTAAATACTATTTTAAATATTTTAAGGGGTGTACTTTTTCAAACATGGTTATTTTTGGATAATTTTCTAATATATAGGTCCCTCAAAGGCACTTGAGAAATGAATTTGCTTCTAAAATTTTTTATTAAAAATATGAAAATTTGCAGCTAAACCTACAAGCCGTCCAATGTTTCAGACAAATAAATGGGAATATGAAAAGAAATGACAATATAAATTAAACATATCTGATATGTTGCATATTAATTAATTTGTATGGTATAAATATCTTGTTTAACAGCAGACACATTAAAGTTTGAAAAGTGCAAATTTTTCTTACTCGTTTGTCAATTTTAGGGTTTTTATACTAATTCAAAATATATTAAACCAATATATTGCTAATATAAGGTACAATAGGTCTCACAAGACTATCTTAAAATACCTTATATACACAAAGGCATTCCAAAGCTAATGTTATGCATATACCAGGTTTGAAAAATGAGTCTGAGGCCAAATGTCCCAAGTAGGCAATGTCAATATGCAGTACCTTTTTATTTGCTGGCACAATTTGATCATCTGGAATAGGATGATTTGATACTTTTTAAGATTACTTTTATGTATTTTTATAATGAAAACCCTTTTAAAAAGATACCATACAAAGGTGCTACCCTATTATACGGTGTCTTTTCACAGATCTCATAATGCTAGGCACAAAAATGTTACAGAGCAACAAAGCATTTAACATGGTTTTTCATATTTGACAAGCACTTCAATTGCCTCAGAATTAGAAGAGATGGTGAGACCACCGATTGTACAATAGCCCACTGAACTGGATCGCACAGCTCTTGTCTGAGAACACAGAGCTTGATATGGATTCAATCGAAAGAATTGTCTGAGGTTTTGAATCCATATACATGTTACACTCTGTGCACTGTTTGGAGATCTATTGAGTGTGATGGGGTTCTCTGAACTCAGGCACTCATCGTTCTGCAGGTACTGTAATTAAAGTTTCTGTCAAATGTGAAAAAAACATGTTCAACGTTTAGTTACTCTTTAACAGATTTAGTTATCTACAGTGATGTGAAAAAGTGTTTGCCCCCTTCCTGATTTCCTATTGTTTTGAACTCAGTTTCCCAAAGATGTAATAAACCCCGGTTAATTTATGTTTTTTCGGGAGGCAATCACTTTTTCACACGGGTTTGGATTCCCTTTTTCCTTAATAATAAAGACTAGTGATGGGCGAGCACTAAAATGCTCGGGTGCTCGTTGCTCGGGTCGAGCAAATTGGAATACTCGGGTACTTGGCCAGAAAAACGAGCCCAATGTAAGTCTATGGGAGACCCAAGTATTTTTACCGCGATCCCCCGGGGGTCCTTTTAACCCCTTAATCCCATATGATGTACTATTTAGTCGAGGTGACCTGGGACTTAATTCCCAGTGACGGGATAGTACGCTATATGCGATCGGTCACGCTCTCGGGGGGAGCGCGGCCGATCGCGGCCAGGTGTCAGCTGACTATTGCAGCTGACATCTGGCACTATGTGCCAGGAGCAGTCCGTGACCTCAAAGATGATTGCAGTGTTCCGGCGGTATAGGGAAGCATCGTGCAGGGAGGGGGCTCCCTGCGTGCTTCCCTGAGACCATCGGAGTCAACACGATTTGATCGCGCTGCTCTGAGGGTCTCCTACCTCCTCCTCCCTGCAGGCCCAGATCCAAAATGGCCACAGGGGGCCTTCCGGGTGGTGGCTTGCAAGCGCCTGCTCAGATCAAGCTCTTGCAAGCATCCCTGCAGTGCCTGTCAGATCGCTGATCTGACACAGTGATCTGCAAAGTGTCAGATCAGCGATCTGACCTTATAACATGATGCCCCCCTGGGGCAATGTTATAAATAAAAAAAAAAAATATTCACACATATAAAAAAAAAAAAATTAAAAAAAATTCCTAAATAAAGAAAAAAAATATTGTCCCCATAAATACATTTCTTTATCTAAAAATTACAAGCAATAAAGTACACATATTTAGTATTGCCACGTCCGTAATGACCCGACCTATAAAACTGTCCCTATGGTTAACCCCTTCAGTGATCACCGTAAAAAAAGAGGCAAAAAACAATGCTTTATTATCATACCGCCGAATAAAAAGTGGAATAACACGTGATCAAAAAGACGGATATAAATAACCATGGTAATGCTGAAAATGTCATTTTGTCCTGCAAAAAACGACCCGACATACAGCATTATCAGTGAAAAAAATAAAAAAGTTATAGCCCTTAGAATAAAGCAATGCAAAAATAATTATTTTTTCTATAAAATAGTTTATATCATATAAAAGTGTCAAAGCATAAGAAAATGATATAAATGAGGTATCGCTGTAATTGTACTGACCCAAAGAATAAAACTGCTTTATCAATTTTACCAAATGTTGAATGGTATAAACGCACCCCCCAAAAAGAAATACATGAATAGCTGGTTTTTGGTCATTCTGCCTCACAAAAATCGGAATGGGGCTAGGGTTAAGGTTGGGGCTAAGGTTAGGTTTGGGGCTAGGGTAAGGGCTAGGGTTGGGGCTAGGGTTAGGGTTGGGGCTAGGTTTTGGGTTGGGGCTAGGGTTAGGGTTGGGGCTAGGGTTGAGGTTAAGGTTAGGGTTGGAAGTTAAGGTTAGGGTTGGAGCTAGCTATAGTTAGGGTTAGGGCTGGGGCTAAAGTTAGGGTTAGGGTTTGGATTACATTTACGGTTGGTATTAGGGATAGGGGTGTGTCAGGGTTAGGAGTGTGGTTAGGGTTATGCTTGGGATTAGGGTTAGGTGTGTGTTGGAGTTAGGGGTGTGGTTAGGGTTGGGATTAGGGTTAAGGGTCTGTTGGGGTTAGAGGTGTGGTTGGGGTTAGGGTTAGGGGCATGTTCGGGTTAGGGGTGTGGTGAGGGTTATGGGTAAAGTTGGGATTAGAGTTAAGGGTGTGTTTGGGTTAGGGTTTCAGTTAGAATTGGGGGCTTCCACTGTTTAGGCACTTCAAGGGCTCTCCAAACATGAAATGGCGTCTGATCTCAATTCCAGCCAATTCTGCACTGAAAAAGTAAAACAGTGCTCCTTCCCTTCCGAGCTCTCCCGTGCACCAAAACAGGGGTTTATCCTAACATATGGGGTATCAGAGTACTCAGGACAAATTGGACAACAACTTTTGGGGTCCAATTTTGCTTGTTACCCTTGGAAAAATAAAAATTTGGGGGGCTAAAAAAACATTTTTGTGGGAAAAAATATTTTTTATTTTCACAGCTCTGCGTTATAAACTGTAGTGAAACACTTGGGGGTTCAAAGTTCTCACAAAACATCTAGATACGTTCCATGGGGGGTCTTGTTTCCAATATGGGGTCACTTGTGGGGGGTTTCTATTGTTTGGGTACATCAGGGACTCTGTAAATGCAACATGATGCCTGCAAACCAATCCATCTAAGTCTGCATTCCAAAAGGCGCTCCTTCCCTTCCGAGCTCTGCCATGTACCCAAACGGTGGTTCCTCCCCACATATGGGGTATCAGCGTACTCAGGACAAATTGGACAACAACTTTTGGGGTTCAATTTCTCTTGTTACCCTTGGGAAAATAAAATTTTGGGGGGCTAAAAAACTATTTTTGTGGAAAAAAAATGATTTATTTTCACGGATCTGCGTTATAAACTGTATTAAAACACTTGGGGGTTCAAAGTTTCACAACACATCTAGATAAGTTCCATAGGGGGTCTAGTTTCCAATATGGGGTCATTTGTGGGGGTTTCTACTGTTTAGGTACATTAGGGGCTCTGCATACGCAATGTGACGCCTGCAGACCATTCCATCTAAGTCTGCATTCCAAACTGCGCTCCTTCCCTTCCCAGCTCTGCCATGCGCCCAAACGGTGGTTTCCTCCCACATATGGGGTATCATCGTACTCAGGACAAATTGGACAACGTTTGAGGTCCAATTTCTCCTGTTACCCTTGGGAAAATACAAAACTGGGGGCTAAAAAATAATTTTTGTGAAAAAAAAAAAATTGTTTTCTCAGCTCTGCGTTATAAACTGTAGTGAAACACTTGGGGGTTCAAAGCTCCCATAACACATCTAGATAAGTTCCTTAGGGGGTCTACTTTCCAAAATGGTGTCAATTGTGAGGGGTTTCAATGTTTAGAAAATTGAAAAGTAAAACTGCACTCCTACCCTTCCGAGCTCTGCCATGCGCCCAAACAGTGGTTTACACCCCCATATGGGGTATCGGCGTACTCAGGACAAATTGTACAACAACTTTTGGGGTCCATTTTCTCCTGTAACCCTTGGCAAAATAAAACAAATTGGAGCTGAAAAAAAATTTTTTTGAAAAAAGTTAAATGTTTTTTTTTTTTTTAAACATTCCAAAAATTCCTGTGAAACACCTGAAGAGTTAAAAAAATTATTGAATGTGGTTTTGAGCACCTTGAGGGGTGCAATTTTTTTAGAATGGTGTCACACTTGGTTATTTTCTATCATATAGACCCCTCAAAATGACTTCAAATGTGATGTGGTCCCTAAAAAAAAAATGGTGTTGTAAAAACGAGAAATTGCTGGTCAAATTTAACCCTTATAATTCCCTAACAAAAAAAAATTTTGGTTCCAAATATGTGCTTATGTAACGTAGACATGTGGGAAATGTTACTTATTAAGTATTTTGTGTGACATATCTTTGTGATTTAAGGGCATAAAAATTCAAAGTTGGAATTTTTCACAAATAAACGCAGGTAATATCAAAGGAGTTTTACCACTATCATAAATTACAATATGTCACGAGAAAACAGTGTCAGAATTATCAGGATCCGTTGAAGCGTTCCAGAGTGATAACCTCATAAAGGGACAGTGGTCAGAATTGTAAAAATTGGCCCGTCATTAACGTGCAAACCACCCTTGGGGGTTAAGGGGTTAAGGTCTAAAAAGTCTGAAAATGATGGAAACACTGCTCAAATGACACAGGGACATCATGGAGAATGCCCCTGTAAGCATTCCAGACTCCTAGTTCACAGCTTTAATAATTTTTTTCTGAGATTCATGCCATTTTTACCAGTGCCAGAAAAAACACATGAAAACGAAACCGAAATGGGTTTTGCTTGGAAATATGTCAAGGTGCATCCTTTGCAGGTTAATGACTTGTCTGTAAGGCCAAATATTTAACCCCAGACTAAAAATTTCCTCTCCCACTTAGGCTTAGTTCAGACGCTGCATTTTTGAAGCGTTTTCAACTTTAACATTGCTTTCAACCACTACAAATGCATTCACTGGGAAATGTCATTGTAACATTTAACAACCCTAGCTGGCCATGTGGAGTGTGACACAGAAGCAGACCCATCTTGTTTCATGTACGAAGGAGGGACTCTTAAAGTCACAGAGCCTATTTTTACTGGTGCATCATGCAGCATTAATTTTCTTAAGGGGTCATTATGAAACAGTGGGTCTCCTAAGCTGTTGCAGCCTAGGCTGTGAGTGGATGGGCTGCCAAGAATTACGACGCACCACAATAGCCCTTTCATAAGATATCCAGGAGGGCCTCCTGAAAAAATGTTGAATTGAATGCAAGGCCTGCCCTGCTACCAATTCATATGCCCCCCTAATGCCTTGGAACCCAAATAGTGGATGGGCCCATGAAAATCTACTTCACAATATGCATTTTGTGCTCCATACTCCTTTGTTTTATACATTGGCAGGAAGGCGAGCCCTGCTGCATAGTCAGTCATGTGTTCCACATTAGGCCTTGAAACCCATATACTGGATGGGCCCATGAAAATCCACTTCACAATATGCATTTTGTGCTCCATAGTCCTTTGTTTTATACATTGGCAGGAAGGCGAGCCCTGCTGCATAGTCATATGCACCCCGTTAGGCCTTGGAACCCACATACTGGATAGGCCCATGAAAATACACTTCACAATATGCATTTTGTGCTTCATACTCCTTTGTTTTATACATTGGCAGGAAGGCGAGCCCTGCTGCATAGTCATATGCACCCCAATAGGCCTTGGAACCCACATACTGGATGGGCCCATGAAAATCCACTTCACAATATTCATTTTGTGCTCCATACTCCTTTGTTTTACACATTGGCAGGAAGGCGAGCCCTGCTGCATAGTCAGCCATATGCACCCCATTAGGCCTTGGAACCCACATACTGGATGGGCCCAGGAAAATCTACTTCACAATATGCATTTTGTGCTCCATACTCCTTTGTTTTATACATTGGCAGGAAGGCGAGCCCTGCTGCAAAGTCAGTCATATGCACCCCATTAGGCCTTGGAACCCACATACTGGATGGGCCCAGGAAAATTCACCCGTATTTTTTCATGGTATGATGGTTCCCTCTTTGCACAATTATTTCCAGGAGAATTTGGCAATTTTATTTGACAAGTTTTTAACATTAAGGTTAATACTTGCAATACAAGGTAATTTTATTGCAAACTACAAAATTCAAGGAATAGTATTATTATTATTATTATTATTATTATTTATTGTTATAGTGCCATTTGTTCCATGGCGCTTTACATGTGAGGAGGGGTATACATAATAAAAACAAGTACAATAATCTTAAACAATACAAGTCATAACTGGTACAGGAGGAGTGAGGACCCTGCCCACGAAGGCTCACAATCTACAAGGGATGGGTGAGAATACAGTAGGTGAGGATAGAGCTGGTCATGCAGCGGTTTGGTCAATCGGTGGTTACTGCAGGTTGTAGGCTTGTTGGAAGAGGTGGGTCTTCAGGTTCTATTTGAAGGTTTCGATGGTAGGCGAGAGTCTGATGTGTTGTGGTAGAGGGTTCCAGAGTAGGGGTGATGCGCATGATTGAATTGTGTGAGTGCGTACACTTTTGTATGTGTTAACAGACACAGGTTAATAAGTACATATAAGGATTAAATAAATATAGTGATTACGTATATATGAAGATTAACTACATACAGTATACTTAGATCATCACCAAGAGGCTTTTAAACATCATCCATCTGGAATATTAGAGAAGCAACACCAAGACAGAGAACCCCTGGGAGATTACCTACACTGCATGGGCATCCCCAATTATGCAGGTATCAGCACACTGTACATGTACAGGTACCCCAGTTTTGGCATCTGTCTTAGTCATGTTTTTATGTTCTTATATAGTGAATAACACTATGTAGTAACTCTATTTTCACCCACACCTTCAAGTCACCACTTTTCAAGGTTGGATGAAACTGAGATATCATGGATTAATCAGATGAGGGGCCATAAACCTCTAGAAAATAAAACCACAAGAATTTAGATCAAACCAGCACCGGCATAGTTTCAGTAAACCTTAATGTTTTACAATGACAAACAGCAAATAGCAAACATATAGAGGCTTAGAACTATTTGTAAAGTGAATAAACAAACATCAAGATTGCGTCACTTTGAGCATTGTCTGTCACATCTCTAAATGTTTTACAAAAAATGCAGCTATGTGATTGTCTGAATGCATTCGGTATACAGTATTTCAATCTTGTTTACAAATTGCCATTTGTATATTCTCCATTTGTACATTTGAGGCAGACAAAGTTAGGACTTGCAAGGCGAGAAACTAATATAGTGGACAAAGCTATATTTTTAATGAACTACTGAGGCAAAGTAACAGCATTGCTTTATCAAATTTATATGAAGTGTATTGTGTCCAATGTTAGCAACCAGGCAACACAAAAAGGAGCTTTTCAAGGGAGCTCTTTAAAGGTACACAAATGTTATGAAGTGTTTGCCAACAAGGATGTGGTTTCACCAATGTGGGGTACCTTTTTTTAAAAATAGACTAGTGCCATCACAGCCCCCCTTGACCAAACTTCATCGGCCTATAACAGTACAAAGAATGTTCACCCTGGTGATCTAGTGGCAGTTAAACAAGAGATATTGCAGGAGACAGAGTTAAGAACTAGGCCCAATGGAATGCCATTCCCAATTCCCCAATGTGGGGTCCTTTTTGGACTGATTAAAATAGTGCCATCACAGCCCCCTTGCCCTAAATGCACAGTACAGAGCACGTTCACCCTGGTGATCTACTGGCAGGAACAGGACAAATTGCAGGAGACCGAATTAAGAAGTAGGCCCAAAGAAATGTCATGCCCAATTCCCCAAAGTGTTGTCCTTTTTGGACTTAAAAATATAGTGCCATTGCAGCCCACTTGCCCAAAATTCACTGGCCTATAACAGTACAGACCACGTTCACCCTGGTGATCTAGTGGCAGTTAAACAAGAGACATTGCAGGAGACAGAGTTAAGAAGTAGGACCAATGGAATGCCATGCCCAATTCCCCAATGTGGGGTCCTGTTTTCACAAAATAAAATAGTGCCTTCACAGCCCCCGTGCCCCAAAATCACTGGCCTATAACAGTACAGAGCACATTCACCCTGGTCATCTAGTGGTTCTGGATGATGAGGATGAGGATAATGAGGAGGAGAACAACAAACAGACCAAATGTGGAAGCATGTACCCATGTGTGGTTGTGAAGACGTGCATGAGAATACACCTCCCCAAAAGAGAGAATGTATTTGAGGTTATGTTTTCACTTGGTGGTGTACAGAAGTCTTTCCCAATCCAGGCCTTATTCATTTTTATAAGAGTCAGCCTGTCAGCATTTTCAGTTGACAGGCGGATGCACTTATCTGTGATAATTCCACCAGCGGCACTAAAAACCCGCTCTGACAGAACCTTTGTAGCAGGGCAGGCCAGGACCTCCAAGGCGTAGAGAGCCAGTTCATGCCACGTGTCCAGCTTGGATACTCAATAATTAAAAGGCACAGAGGAATCACGGAGGACGTTTGTATGATCTGCAAGGTACTTGCTCACCATCTTCCCAAACATTGCACTTCTTGTGACAGCATCCCTTGCCTCTGTGCTGCCATGGTGGGAGGGTCTGAGAATACTGTCCCAGAACTTGGCCATTGTTCCCCTGCCAGAGCTGGATTGTACTTCTGTCTCTCTCGCTTGGACTCCTTGGTTGTACAACAAACTCTGATGTCTGCTGCCAGGGTTCTCACATGGGAATTTTCTAAGTAATTCTGCTACAAGGGCCCTCTGGTACTGCAACATTTAATATACCTCTCTGGCTCAGGCAGAAGAGATTGAAAGTTCTCCTTGTAGCATGGGTCTAGAAGTGTCACCAACCAGTAATGAGTGTCACCCAAAATGTTGATAATCCGAGGGTCAAGTGAAGTGCAGTGCAACATAAAGTCATCCATGTGTGCCAGACTGCTAACAGGCAAGACTTCCGTGTCCTCACCAACAGAATGACTGACCATGCTGTCCTCCTCCTCATCCTCCTCCTCCTCCCTGTCCTCAGGCCATCCCCGCTGAACAGAAGCTAATACAGATGTGTTTGTAGTGCCATCCATAGTGCATGAAAGTAGCTCCTGTTCCTTCTCCTCCTCATTGCCTATCAATCCACGATAAGAACACATGAGGCTAGGCTGAGTGTAATCCCCGTGTATGTTTCCTTGTTCTATGTCCTCGTCCTCCGCCTTCAATGCATCTTCTATGAGTTTTTGTGAGAATGCTGGGAAGCCGGATGGTGATGCTAATAATGGCATCATCACCTCTTACCATCTTGGTGCAGACCTCAAAGTTTTGGAGGATGTTACATATGTCTGACATCCATGTCCACTCCTGAGGTCTTATGTGTGGAGTCTGACCTGAAATTCGATGGCCTTTTTGATGTTGGTAGTCAACAACGGCCCTCTTCTGCTCACATATCCTTTCCAACATATAGTAACATAGTTATTAAGGTTGAAGGAAGACTTTAAGTCCATCTAGTTCAACCCATAGCCTAACCTAACATGCCCTAACATGTTGATCCAGAGGAAGGCAAAAAAAACCCATGTGGCAAAGAGTAAGCTCCACCTTGGGGAAAAAAATTCCTTCCCGACTCCACATACGGCAATCAGACTAGTTCCCTGGATCAACGCCCTATCAAGGAATCTAGTGTATATACCCTGTAACATTATACTTTTCCAGAAATGTATCCAGTCCCCTCTTAAATTTAAGTAATGAATCACTCATTACAACATCATACGGCAGAGAGTTCCATAGTCTCACTGCTCTTACAGTAAAGAATGTCTGTTATTATGCTTAAACCTTTTTTCCTCCAAACGTAGAGGATGCCCCCTTGTCCCTGTTTCAGGTCTATGATTAAAAAGATCAACAGAAAGGTCTTTGTACTGTCCCTTCATATAGTTATACATTAAAATAAGATCACCACTTAGTCTTCGTTTTTCCAAACTAAATAGCCCCAAGTGTAATAACCTATTTTGGTATTGCAGACCCCCCAGTCCTCTAATAACCTTGGTCGCTCTTCTCTGCACCCGCTCCAGTTCAGCTATGTCTTTCTTATACACCGGAGACCAGAACTGTGCACAGTATTCTAAGTGTGGTCGAACAAGTGACTTGTATAGAGGTAAAATTATGTTCTCCTCATGAGCATCTATGCCTCTCTTAATGCATCCCATTATTTTATTTGCCTTTGTAGCAGCTGCCTGACACTGGCCACTGAATATGAGTTTGTCATCCACCCATACACCCAGGTCTTTTTCATTGACGGTTTTGCCCAGAGTTTTAGAATTAAGCACATAATTATACATCTTATTACTTCCACCCAAGTGCATGACCTTACATTTATCCCCATTAAAGCTCATTTGCCATTTATCAGCCCAAGCTTCTAGTTTTCATAAATCATCCTGTAATATAAAATTGTCCTCGATGTATCGATTACCCTGCAGAGTTTAGTGTCATCTGCAAATATTGAAATTCTACTCTGAATGCCCCCTACAAGGTCATTGTTAAATATGTTAAAAAGAAGAGGGCCCAATACTGACCCCTGTGGTACCCCACTGCTAACTGCTACCCAGTCCGAGTGTGCTCCATTAATAACCACCCTTTGTTTCCTATCCCTGAGCAAGCTCTCAACCCACTTACACATATTTTCCCCTATACCCATTGTTCTCATTTTATGTATCAACCTTTTGTGTGGCACCGTATCAAAAGCTTTTGAAAAGTCCATATACACTACATTCACTGGGTTCCCTTGGTCCAGTCCGGAACTTACCTCTTCGTAGAAACTGATCAAATTAGTCTGACATGAACGGTCCCTAGTAAACCCGTGCTGATACTGGGTCATGAGGTTATTCCTCTTCAGATACTCCAGTATAGCATCCCTTAGAATGCCCTCCAGGATTTTACCCACAGTAGAGGTTAAGCTTACTGGCCTATAATTTCCAAGTTCAGTTTTTGTCCCCTTTCTGAATATTGGCACCACATTTTCTATACGCCAGTCCTGTGGTACAGACCCTGTTATTATGGAGTCTTTAAAGATTAAAAATAATGGTCTATCAATGACTATACTTAATTCTTGCAGTACTCGAGGGTGTATCCCATCCGGGCCCGGAGATTTGTCAATTTTAGTGATTTTTAGACGCCGCCGCACTTCCTGCTGGGTTAAGCAGGTGACATTTAATGGGGAATTTTTATCACTAGTCATTTTGTCTGCCATTGGATTTTCTTGTGTAAATACTGATGAAAAAAAGTCATTTAGCATATTGGCTTTTTCCTCATCCTCATCCACCATTTCACCCAGACTATTTTTAAGGGGGCCAACACTATCATTTTTTAGTTTCTTACTATTTATGTAGTTAAAGAATATTTTGGGATTATTTTTACTCTCTCTGGCAATGAGTCTCTCTGTCTCAATCTTTGCTGCCTTGATTTGCTTTTTACAGAATTTATTTATTTTTTTGTATTTATTTACTGCCTCCTCACTACCTACTTCCTTTAATTCTCTAAATGCTCTCTTTTTGTCACGTATTGCGCCCCTTACAGCTCTATTTAGCCATATTGGTTTCCTCCTATTCCTAGTATGTTTATTCCCATACGGTATATACTGTGCACAGGTCCTATCCAGGATGCTAATAAATGTCTCCCATTTTCTGTGTGTATTTTTGTGTCTCAGGATATCGTCCCAGTTAATTGCACCAAGATCCTCTCTCATCCGTTGAAAATTTGCCCTCCTGAAGTTTAGTGTCCTTGTAACCCCTCTATTACACATCTTTTTAAAGGATACATGAAAACTTATTATTTTGTGATCGCTATTTCCCAAGTAACCCCCAACCCTTATATTTGCTATGCGGCCTGGCCTGTTGGTTGATATTAGGTCTAGCGGTGCCCTCCTTCTTGTTGGGTCCTGAACCAGTTGTGAAAGGTAATTGTCTCTCATAGTTGTCAAAAACCGATTACCTTTGCTGGAACTGCAGGTTTCTGTTCCCCAATCTATTTCAGGGTAGTTGAAGTCCCCCATAATAATGACTTTTCCTTGAGTCGCAGCTTCATCTATTTGCTTTACGAGGATATTCTCCATTGCTTCCATTATTTTTGGAGATTTATAACAAACCCCTATCAGTAATTTATTATTTTTCCCCCTCCCCTTATCTCCACCCACAGGGATTCTACATTTTCATTAAATTCACCTATATTATCATGCAGGATGGGTTTTAAGGACGATTTTACATATAGACACACCCCACCCCCTCGCTTATCTGTATGGTCATTTCTGAACAGGATATAGCCCTGCAAGTTAACAGCCCAGTCATGGCTCTCATCCAGCCACGTTTCAGATATCCCCACCATGTCATAATTATGCTCCAACAACATTAGTTCTAATTCGTCCATTTTGTTGGCGAGGCTTCTGGCATTAGTATACATGCACTTGATGTTCCTCTCTGTACCTCTATTCTTTCTTAAATTATTAACTGTTCTAACCCCACCCCCCATGCCACCGCCACCCCCAACTTCCTTATTTGTGCCCAGGTCTCTGTCTGCACTATCTTCCCCTCCTATAAATTGAATACCCTCCCCCCCAATCCCTAGTTTAAACACTCCTCCAACCTTCTAGCCATTTTCTCCCCCAGCACAGCTGCACCTTCCCCATTGAGGTGCAGTCCATCCCTGGCGTAGAGCCTGTAGCCAACTGAGAAGTCAGCCCAGTTCTGCAGGAACTCAAACCCCTCCACCAATTCTTGAGCCACTTATTAACCTCCCTAATCTCCCGTTGCCTCTCTGGCGTGGCACATGGTACAGGCAGTATTTTGGAAAATACCACGTTGGAGGTCCTTGCTTTCAGCTTGCAGCCTAATTCCCTGAAATCATCTTTAAAGGGACACTGTCACCTGAATTTGGAGGGAACAATCTTCAGCCATGGAGGTGAAGTTTTTGGGTTTTTGATTCACTCTTTCCTTACCCGCTGGCTGCATGCTGGCTGCAATATTGGATTGAAGTTCATTCTCTGTCCTCCATAGTACACACCTGTGCAAGGTAAGATTGCCTTGTGCAGGCATGTACTACGGAGGACAGTGAATGAACTTCAATCCAATATTGCAGCCAGCATGCAGCCAGCGGGTAAGGAAAGAGTGAATCAAAAACCCAAAAACCCCGCCTCCATGGCTGAAGATTGTTCCCTCCAAATTCAGGTAACAGTGTCCCTTTAAGGACCTTCCACCTACCTCTAACTTTGTCATTTGTGCCAATGTGTACCATGACCGCTGGGTCCTCACCAGCCCCTCCCAGTAATCTGTCCACCCGATCAGCGATGTGTCAGACTTGAGCACCAGGTAGGCAGCACACCATTCGACAATCCCTGTCTTTGTGACAGATTGCCCTATCTGTTCCCCTAATAATTGAGTCCCCCACTACCAGCACCTGTCTGGCAGCGTAGAGTTCCAGACGTGGGGACATCACACAAAAGTTGGTGAGCTGGAGGCTGAAAACGCTGCTGTAAGCACGCCAAGGGCAGCTGAAGCTGTAGCTGACATTCTAAAATGGGCAGACAGACGGCGTAATTTCACTAGCAGATCCGGCAGCTCCGGGTAGCTATTCAGAAAACGTTGAACCACGAGGTTAAGAACATGGGCCAAGCAAGGTACGTGTGTGAGCTCACCTTGCCTCAGAGCCGCCACCAGGTTATGGCCATTGTCACACACGACCATGCCTGGCTACAGGTTCAACGGTTTCATCCAAACATCAGACTGCTCTTTCAGCACTGTCCACAACTCTTCTGCATCGTGCGGTTTGTCACTTTGGCAGATTAGCTTCAGCAAAACCTGTTGCCGCTTGGCTGAGGCAGTGCTGCAGTGCTGCAGTGCTTCCAGCTTCTGACTGATGTGTTGATTTCAGAGATTGAGGATGAAGAGGAGGAGGAGGTTGTGCAAGAGCTGAACACTGTGGGGGCAACCCTGATTGACGCAGGGCCAGCAATCCTTGGCGTGGGGAGGATGTGTTCCTTCCCAAGGCTCAACTGGGTCCCGGCTTCCACTATGTTAACCCAGTGTGCCATCATTGAGATGTACCATCCCTGCCCACAAGCACTTGTCCACATGTCCATGGTTAGGTGGACTTTCCCTGTAACACATGCTGGTGTAATGCCAGTACGGCAAACCGGGTGACTGAGGACCGAGTACCTTTGGACGACCACCGCCATCAGGTTGCGGAAAGCTTCCGTCTCAACAAGCATAAAAGGCAGCATTTCTAGCGCAATCAAAACATAAATATTAGAATTGAGGACTGTGGCCTGTACCCCACAGGCCACAGTCCTCAATTCTAATATTTATGTTTTGGCGGGGTATTTTTGCTCGCGTTCCAAAGACTGGGTTATAGACAACTGAACGCTGTACTGGGACAAGGATGTGGACGGGCTTGCTGATGGTGCTGCTTGACTATGGGCCACAACAGGTGCAGGGCTAGAGGCAATTTCACATGCACGGTGTACTAGGGATTGGCTTCTAAAGCAGTGGAAGAAGCAGTGGTGTGACCAGCAGGCAGTGGTCCTGGAGCCTGGGGTTCAGCCCACAAAGTCGGGTGCTTTGCTTGCATGTGCCTGATCATGCTGGTTGTGGTCAGGCTGGTTGTTTTGCTACCCCTGCTGATGCGGGCATGGCAGGTGCTGCAAATGGCCTGTTTGGGATTATCGGCAGAGTCTTTAACCCCTTAGTGACAGAGCCAATTTTGTACTTAATGACCGAGCCAATTTTTGCAATTCTGACCACTGTCACTTTATGAGGTTATAACTCTGGAACGCTTCAACGGATCCCGCTGATTCTGAGATTCTTTTTTCTTGACATATTGTACTTCATGTTAGTGGTAACATTTCTTCGATATTACTTGCGATTATTTATGAAAAAAAGGGAAATATGGCGAAAATTTTTAAAATTTTGCAATTTTCAAACTTTGTATTTTTATGCCCTTAAATCAGAGAGATATGTCACGAAAAATAGTTAATAAATAACATTTCCCACATGTCTACTTTACATCAGCACAATTTTGGAAACAAAATTTTTTTTTGTTAGGGAGTTATAAGGGTTAAAAGTTCACCAGCAATTTCTCATTTTTACAACACCTTTTTTTTTAGGGACCACATCACATTTGAGGTCATTTTGAGGGGTCTATATGATAGAAAATAATGAAGTGTGACACCATTCTAAAAACTACACCCCTCAAGGTGCTCAAAACCACATTCAAGAAGTTTATTAACCCTTTACGTGCTTCACAGGAACTGAAACAATGTGGAAGGAAAAAATGAACATTTAACTTTTTTTTGCAAACATTTTCATTCAGAACCATTTTTTTTTATTTTCACAAGTGTAAAAACAGAAATGTAACCATAAATTTTGTTATGCAATTTCTCCTGAATATGCCAATACCCCATATGTGGGGGTAAACCACTGTTTGGGCGCACCGCAGAACTTGGAAGTGAAGGAGCGCCGTTTGACTTTTTCAATGCAGAATTGGCTGGAATTAAGATCGGATGCCATGTCACGTTTAGAGAGCCCCTGATGTGCCTAAACAGTGAAAACCCCCCACAAGTGACACCATTTTGTAAACTAGACCCCTTAAGGAACTTACCTAGATGTGTGGTGAGCACTTTGAACCCCCAAGAGCTTCACAGAAGTTTATAACGTAGAGCCGTGAAAATAAAAAATCGCATTTGTTTACACAAAAATGATTTTTCGCCCACAAATTCTTATTTTCACAAGGGTAACAGGAGAAATTAGACCATAAAAGTTGTTGTGCGATTTCTCCTGAATACGTTAATACCCCATATGTGGGGGTAAACCACTGTTTGGGCGCACCGCAGAGCTTGGAAGTGAAGGAGCGCCGTTTTACTTTTTCAATGTAGAATTGGCAGGAATTGAGATTGGACGCCATGTCGCGTTTAGAGAGCCCCTTATGTGCCTAAACAGTGGAAACCCCCCACAAGTGAAACCATTTTGGAAACTAGACCCCTTAAGGAACTTATCTAGATGTGTGGTGAGCACTTTGAACCCCAATGTGCTTCACAGAAGTTTATAACGTTGAGCCTTGAAAATAAAAAAATCGCATTTTTTTCTACAAAAATGATCTTTGTGCCCCCAAATTTTTATTTTCACAAGGCCAACAGGAGAAATTAGACCACAAAAGTTGTAGTGCAATTTCTTCTGAGTACGACGATACCCAGTATGTGGGGGTAAACCACTGTTTGGGCGCACCGCAGAGCTTGTAAGAGAAGGAGTGCCGTTTTACTTTTTCAATGTAGAATTGTCTGGAATTGAGATCGGATGCCATGTTGCGTTTGGAGAGCCCCTGATGTGCCTAAACAGTGGAAACCCCCCACAAGTGACCCCATTTTGGAAACTAGACCCCCCAAGGAACTTATCTCGATGTGTGGTGAGAACTTTGAATGCCCAAGTGCTTCACAGAAGTTTAGAATGCAGAGTCGTGAAAATAAAAAATATTTTTTTTTCCACAAAAAAGATATTGAGCCCCCAAGTTTTTATTTTCACAAGGGTAACAGGAGAAATTGGACCCCAAAAGTGGTTGTCCAATTTATCCCGAGTATGCTGATGCCCCATATGTAGGGGTAAACCACTGTTTGGGTGCACGGCAGAGCTCGGAAGGGAAGGAGCGCCGTTTTGGAATGCAGACTTAGATAGGATGGTCTGTGGGCGTTATGTTGCGTTTGCAGAGCCCCTGATGTACCTAAACAGTAGTAACCCCCCACAAGTGACCCCGTTTTGGAAACTAGACCCCCCAAGGAACTTATCTAGATGTGTGGTGAGAACTTTGAATGCCCAAGTGCTTCACAGAAGTTTAGAATGCAGAGTCGTGAAAATAAAAAAATATTTTTTTTTCCACAAAAAAGATTTTGTAGCCCAAGTTTTTATTTTCACAAGGGTAACAGGAGAAATTGGACCCCAAAAGTTGTTGTCCAATTTATCCCGAGTATGCTGATGCCCCATATGTGGGGGTAACCCACTGTTTGGGCGCACGGCAGAGCTCAGAAGGGAGGGAGCACCATTTGACTTTTTGAGCGCAAAATTGGCTGTCGTGTTTGGAGACCACCTGATGTACCTAAACAGTGGAAACCCCCCAATTCTAGCTCCAACCCTAACTCCAACACACCCTTAACCCTAATCCCAACCCGATCCATAATCCTAATCACTAACCCTAACGATAATCACAACCCTTACCCCAAAACAACCCTAATGTCAACCCTAACCATAACCCTAATCAAAACCCTAAATCCAACACACCCCTAATCCTAATCTAAACCCTAACCTCAAACCTAACCCTAATCCCAATACACCCCTAATCACAACCCTAACCTTAACCCTAATCCCAAACCTAACCCTAATCCCAAGCATAACCCTAATGCCAACCCTAACCCTAATACCATCCCTAATCCAAACCCTAACCCTAATCCCAACTCTAACCCTAACTTTAGCCCCAACCCTAGCCCTAACTTTAGCCCCAAACCTAACCCTAGCCCTAAGGCTACTTTCACACTTGTGTCGTTTGGCATCCGTCGCAATCCATCGTTTTGGACAAAAAACGGATCCTGCAAATGTGCCCACAGGATGCGTTTTTTGCCCATAGACTTGTATTGCCGACTGATCGTGACGGATGGCCACACGTCGTGTCCGTTGTGCACTGGATCAGTTGTGTTTTGGCGGACCATCGGCACAAAAAACGTTCAATGTAACGTTTTTTTGTACGTCGCGTCCGCCATTTCTGACCGCGCATGCGTGGCCGTAACTCCGCCCCCTCCTCCCCAGGACATAGATTGGGCAGCGGATGCGTTGAAAAACTACATCTGCTGCCCACGTTGTGCACATACGTGCGTCGGTATGTGGGGCTGACGCATTGCGATGGCCCCGTACCGACATAAGTGTGAAAGAAGCCTAACCCTAAATTTAGCCCCAAACCTAACCCTAAATTTAGCCCCAACCCTAACCCTGAATTTAGCCCCAACCCTAACCCTAAATTTAGCCCGAACCCTAACCTTAACCCTAGCCCTAACCCAAGCACTAACCCTAGCCCTAACCCTAGCCCTAACCCAAACCCTAGCCCTAACCCTAGCCCTAACCCAAACCCTAGCCCTAACCCTAGCCCTAACCCTAGCCCTAGCCCTAGCCCTAACCCTAACCCTAACCCTAGCCCTAACCTTAACCCTAACCCTAATTTTAGCCCCAACTGCTCTTCTCCTGCCGGCCAGCGGATGGCGATAGATGGCGGGCGCACTGCGCATGCGCCTGCCATTTTCTTTTCCCTGGCAGCCAGGAGGAGCAGCAGGAGGACCCAGGGACACCGGTGAGTATGATAGGGTCCCCAAATCCCCCTATTTCTCTGTCCTCTGATGTGTGATCACATCAGAGGACAGAGAATTACACTTTGCTTTTTTTTTATTTATTTATTTTTTTTTTGCGGCGATCGCAAAACAGGGGTCGGTAAAACCGACCCCGATCATGTTCTTTGGGGTCTCGGCTACCCCCGGCAGCCGAGACCCCAAAGATTTTCCCGGTGCCAGCCGGCGGGCGCACTGCGCATGTGCCCGCCATTTTGAAGATGGCGGCGCCCATCGGGAGCCACGAGGAGCACCGGGGGAGATAGGTAAGTATTGGGGGGCTACCTGGGACCCCATTTCTCTGTCCTCTGATGTGCGATCACATCGGAGGACAAAGAAATTAAAAAGAAATCGCGTTTTTTTTTTCTTTTTTGCGATCGCCGGTAAACGGTTAATTACCGGCGATCGCAAATGCGGGGTCAGTAAAAAACCCCCCTAATCATGTTCTCTGGGGTCTCGGCTACCCCCGGCAGCCGAGACCCCCGAGAAAATCCGACTCTGGGGGGCGATATTTACTTTTTCCACAGCGCCGTTAATTAACGGCGCTGTGGTTTAAGTACCCTTAGCGGCCGCCGTTAAAAGGCGTATCGGCGGTAGTTAAGGGGTTAAATATAACCAGACTCGGGAAGAACTAACAGTTGGAATGGCAACTTTCCTCATGTTGGTGTTACTGGGAATGGATGCACGCCTTCTGTCTGTGGCCACCACACTGCTTCTTCCTGCCTGTTGGGGGAATATGCCTCCTTCCCCATTTGTCCTGCTATCCTCGCTATGCATATGTCATTCACCACTTTGTCTTCCACATCCGCACCCTGCTCCTTCCCCTGACTTTCTGGCAATTGTGTCTCTCATCGTCTACCTCTTGTGACACTTTCTCACCATCGCCTTTTTATTGACCAGGGCTGGTCAAAGCTTTGGGCAGCTCTACATGCGATCTCATCTTTCCCCACTTCAAGTTGACCGGCAGAGATTTCTGAATCTTGAAATGGAAAACTGAACAGCTCTTCAGAGTGTTCAAGTGTGGCATCTGTTGTCTCAGGGCACATCGGCATGGTGAGAGGAAGGAGGATCAGGGTGAGGAATATCCTGGCCACGGCTACTCAGACTTGACCGTGTGGAAGACAAGGTGGTGGTGGTGGCTAAGTGACTGGAAGCATTATCCGCTATACAACCAACAACCATTTCACACTGCTCTGGCTTCAATAGTGGTGTGCTGCAGTCCCCTAGAAACTGAGACAGGAAGGTCGAGCGAGAACATGTGGGTCTTTGTTGTTGCCCACTTTCACCTTGGCCAGACCTCGTCCTCTGGATGCACCATCAGCATCACATCCACTTTCCCGTCCCTTGCCCTTTGTCTTAACCATTTTAAATAGACTACTGCACTATTTCAAATGCTCAACACAAATGTCTTTATTAGTAGCGAAATAATATCTGATCAGTATGCATGTAAATCTATGATTTTTCAAACCCAAACACCAGGCATGCCTCAGCCTGACCTAACAGACTGTATTCAATTTTTGGGGCCTTTTTTTAAGTTAATTTATGCAAAATATTGCTGTATATAATTTGAGTATAAGACAGACAAAAAATAAGTACACCGGCCTACAATGCCCAAACTTGGAGCAGAGATATATGAGGGCTCTCACGGAAATACCACACTGGCAAATATGTGGCCTTTTTATATTATTGTATGCTAAATAGTGCTGTATATAATTTCAGTAACACACACCAAAAAAAGGGGTCCTCCGGCCTACAATGACCAAATTGGAGCAAGCAGATATATGATGGCTGTCAAGGAAATACCACACTGGCAAATATGTCGCCTTATAATATTTTTGGAGGCAAAAGAGTGCTGTATGTAATTTCAGTAACACACAGCAAAAAAAGGGGTCCTCCGACCTACAATGACCAAACTTGGAGCACAGAGATATATGATGGCTGTCACGGAAATACCACGCTGGCAAATCTGTAGCCTTAGAATTTTTTTTATGCTAAATAGTGCTGTCTAGAATTTGAGTATCAGACAGCCCAAATATAAGTACACCGGCCTACAATGCCCAAACTTGGAGCACAGAGAAATATGATTCCTTTTTCGGTGAATTTAAAAGACCAACAAAAAAAGTGGCACAAGGGTAGCACACACAACTATGCTACGTATGCCTAACAAACTATGATTTTTCAACAGCCCCTTCAGTCTGACAGAACAGACTGTATATTTTTTTGGGGGGGGTATGGGGGAATTTTTGAAAAAAAAAAAGGTATATAGTAAATATGCTGCAGCAGCAGGCAGTTATGGAGCTTTGGAAATGCAGTGGAAGCAATGGACGCACATACAGTGCCTGCAGGCCTTGCACTGATGTGGATATCCTGTGCCTACCTAGCGCTGCAATATCGGGACTCACGAATTAGCCCTAAAAAGGACTTTTGGCTTCTGAGGAATTGTGGCTGTAAGAGTTGCAGACCTACACTAACTCTTAAAACCACGATTCTGACCCTATTTCGGCACCAGCTCTCCCTATTCTCGCTGAAACAGGAACAGAATACGGCGAGCAGGGCGGCGCCAGGTCTCTTATATTCGGGATGATGCTGTGCGGCCCAGCCAATCACTGCACAACCACAACAAAGATGGCTGCAGCATTTCATGGCCTGGCAGACAATCCTTACACCGTGATTGGGTCTCTAAAGTCCGCCAAACACACTGGGTGGAGACAACAGTTACCGCCAAGTAATCCCGGAAATGCTCGCTGATCGGCGAGTACCCCGATACTCAGGCGAGTAACGAGCAGTGGCGAGCACGTTCGCTCATCACAAAAAAAGACCTTAATTAGAAAACTGCATTTTGTGTTTACTTGTGTTATCTTTGTCTAATATTTAATTTGTTTGGCGAAGTGAAACATTTAAGTGTGACAAACATGTAAAAGAATAGGAAATCAGGAAGGTGGCAAATACTTTTTTCACACCATTGTAAATCCTAACTATTGTTTAAGCCGCAGCAATTGTTATAGAACAAAAAATCTACTCACCTCTTCTTTATCCTAGCAATCCAGGGCTGATGGTTAAGTGACCCTCTTGGACTTTATTTCCAAATGGACATTAAGTAAGTGTTTTGCTATTCAGCATCTCTAGCAGCCATTTAATACCATAATGGTATCATGGTGGGACTCTAAGTCAGGGCCGGCGTCAGCACCCGGCACACCGGGCAAATGCCGGGGCCCTGGGGAGAGAGGGGGGCCCACTCATGCTGTCATAGATACAGCTGGGAGAGCAGAGCAGGAGATAACATGCTCTCTCCCCCCACAAAGTCACTGCTGGCTGCGTTCTCTTAACCCCTATGTGCCAGCTCTGACACAAGCATCTTCTCACTCAGTCAGTGCAGCCAGGCAGGCACATAGGGGTTAAGAGAACGCAGCCAGTGTGACATTGTGGGCGGAGAGAGCAGGTTCTCTGCTCTCCCCCCTGGGTGGCTGCAGACAGTGCTGAAGTTTATCAGGCAGATTCCGGAGGAGCTCCGTCCTACCAGTGCCTGAGTGAGTGCAAAGGTATCCAGCAGTGGTTGCAGTTGTGGCTCAGTCTGCTGCTGTCTGTCTCCGCTGCCTAAAAATGTGGGTGATGTCTGGAGGAGCAGCTGGGGGGGGGGTGCAGCCTGCAACCTGCAGCCACCCAGCTCTCCCAGAATACATGCATGCTGCACCAAACCTGCACCAGTGGGGTAGGAAGAAGCTTAACCCCTTCCCATCTGTATGAAGGTTATTGCTGAACCTTAAAGATAACAATCCGACCCGCATAAATGGGGTTAACCAGATGCCAGGAGGAAGGGGAGCTGCTGCCATGGATAAATCTGAGCTATGGGCTGTAGGTTGGGGCCCCGTGGCCCCAGGCTGGAGACTGGAGGGACTCTGCCCAGTGCTGGCATGTGGGTGATTTCTGCATCTCAGCTTCTCTCCTCCACATCACACTGTGCAGTCACAGCAACTTTGGTTGTCTCTGTCCAGGTCCCAGCAGCTGCCACTGCTCCCACCACGGACATGGCATCACTTAACCCTTCACCTGCAGCCACCGGCAACAAATCCGCATTATTCCTTGATTAAATCAGGTTCCAACCCAATAGAGGAGCAGACATTTCCTGCTGCCATTAGGGTCCGGGAGGGGGTGACCTGTGACATTGGCTGCCCTGCTACTCTGTAGTGGGGGGTGACAAGTGTAACATGGGGTAACGATGAAGGAGAAATGCACAGGATAATAGTGAGCGCGACAGAGGGCAGTGTATGGTATGGAGCAGTCAGGGGGTGGGCTGCAGGATCCCCCCATACTGTACATGACTACTCAGGACAGGGAGGTGTTTAATGAGGTTCTAATGGCAGGGCACTAATTGGGTCATTAGGGTTTGTGGAAAGGATTCAGCATCAGGTCCGTCATTAATGCCCGAGCCACCTGTTACTTTGTAGCACAGATCTGTTGGGGCCGCAAAACCAAACAAAGTTGTTTATGTAGAAAAGTCTTTGTTTTATAGAAAAACTCAAAACAGAAAAGCACCTCTCCTGTATATATACACTGCACAGCACCTTTCCTCCTGTATATATACACTGCACAGCACCTTTCCTGTATATATACACTGCACAGCACCTTTCCTCCTGTATATATACACTGCAGAATCTACAATAGCTGTCACTCATGTAAGAAGTGAAATCTGGCATTGTACTATACATTTCTCTGCCGTATCTGTGCATCATAAATCGGGGTATGTGTTAAAGGGGGGGGCCCACTGAGACTCTTTCGCCCGGGGCCCTCGAAAACCTGGAGCCGGCCCTGCTCTAAGTAGTAATTATAGTGTAAGGGTATGATAGAAACTATTGTGTTCCTGCCCCTGAAGGCAAAAATCAGGTAAAGTGATGTCATGACTTGTGTACATGTAATATCATATGTAAAGTGTGAGCTATGTCATGCGATTTTAGGAATATAATGTGTAATAATAGATAATGTTTTAGGTGCTAATGATTCTGTGTAGGTACTCTAAAGGTAATGCCTAGTGGGAATAATAAACACAGCTCAGGTATAGAGTAAGCACAGGATAACATACAGTATAGGTTAGTGCTTATTTCAGTAGATAATGACTGTTGATACATTAGGGTAAGATACAGTTAAATGTTTGGGACTAGCCCAAATTGGGAGAGGGATAGGTCAAGTAAAATGAGAACCATTTCCTGGTTTAGGCAGTTAGTGAGGAAAATAGTGAAAATATTCGTTGGAGGCATGGTGAAGTTCAAGGTGTAGTGGGCTAGAAAATTGGTGTGTACAAAATGTTCTGGTGGTATGAGATCATACAAAACTTCCTGCAGACATTCCTGCAATGTCTGGAGCACACTGCTCAATATAGGTGCTATGGAGAGTACCTTAACCCTTTTCATGCAGAGACAGATGGATGTGGAATTGCGTGTGGGAAACATAGCGGATCTCAGAAATACTGCGGTGCCAGACGGGGGATTTCTTTCAGCTGACAGGATTGGTTAAAATAGGGATAGGGAAAATGATAAAATGATTGAAAGGTACTGTTTGAATGAAGCAATTGATGGGGGGTGTTGTGCGCAATACTGTTTAGTATAGACTGAAAAATATTTAGAATTGAGGGTCCTCAGTGGTTGATACCTTTTAATGGCTAACTGAAAAGATGGTAACAAATTGCAAGCTTTCGAAACTACACAGGTCTCTTCATCAGGCAAAGACTAAAACAAATTCTGAAGAATCACAGTATAGACTGATAAACTTGAACTGTCTAGTAAAGTTGAACTTGTTAAAAAAAAAAACTGGGTGTCCTCTGTTGTGTGGGTAGATGTTCCTGGAAATGAAGACATGGAGTCAGCGAAGACCTCCGGCCTGCAAGTGAGTATAATGCACCATAAACAGCACTGGGATATGATTTTCTAGCAATGTGCCATGGCATAATGGAGCAGCAGCCCTGTCCATGGTTACCGTCCTGGGCACCTTACACCAGTACAGTACAGCACGTGTTGACTTTTCCTTATATATACTCTTAACTTACATATTACAATTACAAACACGTACTTGTCTACATCTAAAATTTTGCTGGAATCCAGTTCCCACTAAGAGTGGATATTTTAGTGGTTTTCCTGATAATTTGGAGGCGTTATCCTGCGGTCCAAGGGGCAGATCTTAAATGTCACTAGATTATAATTTTAGTAAGTGCACAGCAAGGGACTTGGATTTGGCGGGCAGTGGGCCTTTATGGACAATTAATTTTGCTAACAGGATAGGACCGTTTCTTTATTGTGGCTAATATGTTCATAGTATACCCCCTATTTGCTTACTAGGTAATATACTGGCATCATTTGAGATTACAGAGTTATGAATTGTATTTCCACTGTGTAACTTTTGCTCCGTGCCAGTGGCAGTTCAAGACTCTTTTTTTCCAGGCCGCTGTGTGCTGCAGCTGCGTATGTGTATATAACCCAGTAAACTGCTAATCCATGCAGGATATATGTAAATTACTCCAGGGGGAAGGTTGAGGTGGTGTTATGGGATATTGAGTTAAATCTAAAAAAAAGTTATGTAGTTGTATTACATTGAATTATTACATCTGCAGCGGTTCCAAAGCTGAAAAAATTGTGAAGGAAATTGTTTTAGTTTGAGATGTTTCACATATCTGTATTCCCAGATATATTGAATTTGTGGTACAATGTAACAAATCAGGCCCTCAGCATATGTTGGGTATTATATTTGTGGTTGCAGAGCAAGAAGAAAAGCCTATCATATTTCACTTTAGTCTTTGAATTTTAGCATATGATTTCTTAAGGAATTGATCTTTATCTTTTTTTTTTTTTTTGCATTGAATCGAAGACAGGTAAAACATATAAATAGCAAGCAGCTGCACAAAGAGACCAAAGCTGATGTAAAGGCATCAGAAAAACCAAAGAGTCACTATTCATTTGGCTGATTTCTGATATGGAAGTTGCATACTGCTATTGGAAAAAAATAAACACTGCTTTTCAGTTATATGAATGTTCGAGTCCATATTCCTATTCTTAATATTTGGATTCTCAGATGGAGAGAATGAATAATCACACCCTCCATCACTTTCATTAGGCTGCTTTCACACATCAGTTTTTTTGCCGTCAGGCACAATCCAGCGAATTGTGAAAAAAACGGATCCGGCATAGGTTGCCGCCAGATCTGTGGCATGCTGATCACCATAGGAGATTTTCACTTTAAACTACAAAATTGTAGTAAAAATGATCAGACAATTGCAAGTTCAAGCTCCCTGAGAGGACCAAAATAATTAAAGTTAAAAAGAAAGCAAAATAAAACATTATTTTAAAAATAGGAAAAACTAAATATTGGAATCATCCTCCATTTCCTATATTAATAATTAGTAAAATAACACAAATATATCTGGTTTCACCACATCCACCACAAAGTCAAGTCTACAAAAATAATCTGTTCATTAAACACTATAAAAAGAAAAAACAAAACAAAACATCAGAATTGCATTGTGTGTGTACCACACATTCCTAAAAAAACTACAATGAAGATCCATCAAAACATCATATCTACCCCAACACGGTATCAATAAAACCACCAGCTTGCCACACAAAATAAGCTTTCTCACAGCTTTATAAGGCTACGTTCACATTAGCGTTCCGCTAATGTGCGTCGCTGTTGCGTCGGCGACGCAGCGGCGACGCAGCGGCGACGCGCCCCTATGTTTAACATAGGGGACGCGTGCGTTTTTTGGGTGGCGTTTTTCGACACGTGCGTCGTTTCCAACGCTAGCGTCGGACGCAAGAAAATGCAACAAGTTGCATTTTTCGTGCGTCCGATTTTCGTCAAAAAACGACGCACGCGTCGCAAAACGCAGCGTTTTTGCGCGCATTTTGCGCGCGTTTTTTGTGCGTCGTGCGTTGCGTCGCCGACGCACCGGCGCGCAACGCTAATGTGAACGTAGCCTTACTGGGTAAAAATGTTACGGGTCACAGAAAATGTTAACAGAAGCCAATTTGTTTTTTTTTAAACTTCTGAATTTTTCTTCACCATTTAAAGAAGAAAAATATATGCTAGTTTGATATTTTCGTAGACGTACAGACTTGTAGAATCATGTTTAAAGGTTTTTCCCATTTTTCATATTTTATGGTAAAATAAATTACATCATTCAAAACTAGAATTCGTTCTGCAAAAATGTTTTCAGAAAAATAAAATAGTTATGCTTCTTGAAACAAGTGGAGGAAAAATCAAAAGCACAATAAAAAAATTAAGTGGTTAGAGAAGTCTTCTCTCTGACAGTTCCATTACTAACCAGCAAATGCCGTCATTTTCTGTTCATTAGAATTTGACTATTGGGACATGTAGAATGAAAAGACCGTAAGATTAACAAACCATTCCCTTGCTTTTCTTCTGAAAAAAACAAAACAAAAACGTATATTGAAGGGGACTCAGTGAGGATATGAAGGAACTTAGCATTCAGCCAGAGTTTTCTTTCCACTCTGCTCTGAGATCCATCTGTTTGGCAACAGTTTATATTATCTACAACAATAGTCTTGTTCTTGCTTGAAGGCAGCTCGTTAACGCAAAGCCAATGGCTGTTTTTGATATGTTTGTATGGCAGTCTCTCTGTATTTAGAAAATAAAATACTTTGCTAAAGATACACAGGCATTAAACCATCTTTATATGGAAATACGAAGCCATCCTTTTTATCAATCAACACGCTTAGTCAAAACAACTAGCCTTCAGCAGCCGGTTCATGTTCTTCATGATAATTATAGCCTAATTAGAGGTGCTGCTCAGGGCAAATCCACAGTTCATGTGCTAGCCATAGATAAGATCT